>NC_140580.1:110312896-110829710 GCF_964204655.1 Triturus cristatus
TTCCCCTCTGGGCCTTTCTGTCCGGGTGGTATATACCCTTCTCCATGTTTGAAGTTGCCGTTTTTTTCCTGTCTGTGCCTTCCTCTTGGCCATTGCTGCTGCCCTCCTGGATATGAAGACCTTGTAATTTTAGCTGATTATAACCGCTGTTGTAACGGATGCTGTGGCGGTTAATTTTTGGCTCCTCCAGTTTGCTAATCGGGGACAAAAACTGGGGTTGTCCAGGCTTTTACCCCCCACAAATGCGCATTAAGAGTGGCAGGAATGATTATGTCACATGATATTTTGTCTAACCTGGAGGTAGCTAAGAAAAAGGAGCCTACTCTGATTTCCACATCTGGCTTGAACCTCCTGCCAATTGATACATCTCCCTCCAATTAAGAAGTGGCCTAGTTCCTTAAATCCCTTTGTTTCCCAGAATTTTACATGGCTATTATGGATATGAAGACCCAAACTTTCGCATTCTTTAATTCTCATAAATTAAATCAATGATATTATTCGCTCTTTCACCCATGATATTTGGGATTTCAAACAGGTAGTTAGTGCCTGATTTAGTGCACACATTAAAATTTTACCTGTAGCTTTAGCTCACTCGTCTTTTGAGGTTTTTCACTGTCTACATAGGCAAATGCAGAAAGAAGATACAAATAGTAATGCTCTAATTCTGAGGAATAGTGATAAGCAACTGGAGCTGCCCGTAAACCACCTTGAACCAGTGGCAAAATGAACAATGACTAAATCACCTGTAAACAGAGGCACAATGAACGAGTACTCAACGCCTGGAAACAGAGGCAAAGAACAATTAATAAACCACCAGGAACCCGCCCAATCAACAATTACTAAATCATCCATAAACAGAGGCAAAGAACAATTACTAAACCATCTGGACCCAGTGACAAAGAATAACTACTAAACAATGGTTCCTTGTGGGATAATCAGTTTTAGGCCAACAAACCACCAGTAATGACTCACTAATGTTGCATACATCACACATTAAATGTATGCAAAAAACTTGTTTGGGTTCATGTTACTCTTTCTTTGCTTGTTCAATTGCATATGTACAGTGAGTAATTGCCATGGGTTTACCTATAACTGATTATTCCACAAGGAGCCGTTGTTTCATAATTGTCCAATTCTGGGGAATCAACATGTGTGCCAGATTGGATGTTGGTCAATTTCTTCCCTTTGCATCTGTGTCCGAGTGCATAATGTGTGCCTGCTCCACGGTCAGGTGGAATCTTGTTCCGTAAATGCTAAGTTTTTATTTCTTAGGAGTCGTACATATCATGTGGCATGCGCACATGCCTGGTGTCTTCCGTATTCGAAAACGGTCTTGCATGTTACAATAAAAAACCTAAAAACCAATAAAGCTTAACATGTACGCTGAGCAACACAACCATAATTCCCCCAAATGTCCTCACACAGAGTATCAATGTTTGCTGAAAACTAACGGACACCCCAACAGTACAACGTGGTACTGTCGCAGGGCTTTGTCTTAGGCTAGGTTCTGCACTTGATACCGATATCTCTAAGTGGATGGGGATGGTCTTTGAGCCCAGTGTGCTTTGAGTGAACGTCACCACCTTCAGAGTGGCTCTGCTCTTCAATCCTAAATGCCCTTCCTCTGTTACTGCTTCATTTATGTCATTAATTCCGTTTTATGTAACATTATCAACATTATCTGTGATAGAATGTCATTGGAAGTTATGGTTAATTTTGTTCTCCATAACTGGAACGTTTCACTGTTTTCCTACAAAAAAATAGGAAAACTCAAGAGGAATTTAGAAATTCCCTTTAATAAGGTTCTATTGAGAATTTTTAGGTTTTTGATTGAAATATTTTGGTCTCTGGAGAAAGAAGACAGCACTTTGCATCGTCTTTGTGCACATTTTTTAACATAACCCACTTCTATTGGACAAAATCTGTGCACAATGAGCACTGAGCACATGGCCTAGCCTTCAGCCAGCACTACAAGCTTTGGGCACAGGCCCTATACGATAGGATCGCGGGATATGGTGTGGCTTTTAGCCTTGTCCTATGGCCAGCCCCTGTGCTTTGCCTCTGCCTTTTGTTTTGCTTTTTCAATATGTGGATGTTTAAAAGGATAGACACAAAAGGTGGGAGAGGAATTGAATCCTAGGCAAAATGTCATTGGGTTTAAATCCCACGCAAGATGATGTTTAAAAGGATCTACGTATACAATATGTATCCTTTTGTCACACTTGAAGGATCCAGCTTTGGAAGGTTTGTAAAAGTACACTGGGGATTAGGAGCCTTTCTTTTGTGCCTCTCTCCTCCTCAATAGGGCTGGATGAGGCACCCCAGTACTCTTATGGTTCCTTCCATTTTTTTTTTTTGAAAACCGTTTTTATTGCAGAATCACAGGAGAATCGTCGTACATGCATAGCAGCCCTGCACCGCTAGCGCCAGTGCAGGTCCTTTGCTAGGCCAGAAGGCTTTGATACACAGCTTATTAGCCCACATCCCTGAGGCCGGGCAGCGGTAACATGTGGGACAATTTACACAACCTGCGTCACCCAATAGTGTTGTTTGTATCCTCATAGGATGTCTACATTCCGCTTTGGAGTTTTCTTGACGCCCCCTGTCCCTCCACCCCGTCCTATCCCCTCCCCCAATCCTGATTCCCCACCCCCCACCCTTCCCTCCCAACAGTGCTCTCGTCTACCACTGGTCTCGGCCTGAGGATGCTGTTCTGGGTACGTATCAGAGGTATATAACTGTCTACTGTATGTGTGTGGCCAGCACTGCCCGGGGGGCTATCCCCACTGTCCAATGGTTCTACTTCTTCCCCAACCGCACTGTCGCGCAGGGCCTGCACTAACACCTCCCACGCCGCAGCCGTCTCTAGCGCCCTCTCATCCTCCCTGCGGCTCGCCAGCTGGTACCTAAGTGTGCTTTCACACGCCGCCCATTTCTGCAGCTCCTTGAGCCATCTCTTATGCATAGGCCCCACCTTCGACTCTTATGGTTCCTTCCATATTTGTTTATGTGTGCTGATATCCGCAGCTATCCATGAAGATTGGGAGGGGGAGCTAAATATGGTGTCTCAATTGTCAGTAGATCTTGTATGCAAATTTGTGGACTGATGAGGTCTGGGATGACTTTTTTATTTTGATTACTCACTCTTTAATCATTCATAATCCGTTGTAGGGTCAGTGGATATTCCACCCCTATCCTTTTTCTATGAAGGAGGATTCCCTAATACTACTGAATCTGTTTCATTGTGTGATGAGACTGTAGGAATATTTTTCAGCTTTGGTCAGACAGTCGGTTGTTTGGATGAACAGGTCTGTCTTGGATCCACAGATACCAAAAGAGATGCAAGGAAAAAAGCTCCCTCCTAATGTGGGGCCTTATGGATACAGGGATGCTGTTACAGATCCTGGGTGCATAGATGAAAAAGGCCTTATGTCTTGATTTTTCTTTTTTCACTTCTTAGTCTGCAGTCTGATGATGTCCTTGCTGCAGGTGTGCAGAGAACCACCAGAGATGGTGAGATTGTCTGCAAGGCAAGTAGTGTTGCCAGCGTGATGGCTTTGTAAATGATTCCACTGGTTTTGGTTTTGAAGGTGGTGCAGGCCAACAAGTGGAACCAAAGGAGTACCAACAAGATGGAAGTGATGCAATCATATTAGTTTTGGCCCTGGATGAGACATACTGCTTCACGTAGGGTGCTCTAATGGGGTGCCGATGTGGAGTCAGTAGGTCATAGAGCAGGTTGTTACCACAATCCAGAAGTGAGAGTATGAGACCCTAAGCAACAGTTTTGAAGCCACATTCTGTAAGAAATGGTTTTAGTTTCTGTAGAAGGGAGAGCTGGAACCAGACCATCTTTGTCTTTTGCGATGTGCTCCTTGTGAATGAGGTCGGTGCCCAAGGTGAATCCAAGTGACTTGGCATTCGATGAACGTTGGGATTCGAACCCATCAAGGCTCATATCACTGAGTAAGATTTGTACTATGTCTTGCTTGTTGTTCTTGGCAAAGAACAGGAATTTTGTGTTTTGGGGATGAGCGCTGAACAGGTGCTGGAAGTGTTTGAGGTGGTGGATGCCTGGAGCAGAGTAGATCTTCAGGTGCAGTGAAGCATTGGCATAGTTGCTCCATGTAGAGGTTAAAGATAACAAGAGACAGTATGGAGCCTTGAGGGAAGTCCACAGGTGACAGGGATCTTTTGGGACCCTGAGGTGCCTGTGTGAAGACGCTGGAGTTTATTGGAAAGCATTGCTTTAAATGGGCCAGTAATACCCAGTACTTAGTACAGGCACTTCGGAATCTTCACCCATTGAGTATCAGAACTTCTTGGCTCAGTAGACTACTGGTACTTATTGGCACAGCACAGCAAGCTCAGTGGAATTGTTACATGTAGGTGCGCAGGTGCTGCTCAACTGATGCCGATGAGCCCATCAAAGGAGCATTTCTGCGCAGCACTCTGTCAGTTGCGTGCCAATTTACCCTAGCACTGTGCTGCTGCTGAAAGCAAAAAGAACATTTGTTGCCCTAATGGGAATGATATGCCCAGATGTGGGCTCCGTGCTCCTTATGCTACTGGGTTCAAGCTAGCCTTGCTGAAGAGGGGGGGGATACCCCGAGACCGGTCTCAGGATGCTTGTTTCTGGTCCAAGGAGGACCTGGCTTGGTCGTTCGGGTTGGACTGTTCGCATAGGGGGCAGGGTCAAGACTGATTAGTATATGGCTGGTTCCAAACTGGAAGGGCACAGTGAGCAAAAAAATGATGGATTAAACCCAGATCTTTGTGACTGGGCTGAATGTTTGATCTGTTCAGCATTCCGTCCATCATCTGTTCTTTTTGCATTTGTCGCTCTGAGGGGTAGGGTATGCCCAGACATAAGACCTGTGCTCGCTATGTCACCGGTTTCAAGCTAACCGGGCTGATGAGGGGTGAAACCCTGAAACCGTTCCCAGGATGCTTGTTTCTGGTCCATGGAGGACCTGGCTTGGCAACTCGGGCTTGACTGTTCCCATGGGGAGCTGGGTCAAGACTGGTTTGCATATGGTTGGGTCCAAACTGGAAGGGCATGGCGAGCAAAAGAAACGATGGATTTACCCAGATCAGTGACTGGGGGTGAATGTTTTATTTCTTCAGCATTCTGTCCATCATCTGTTCTTTTTGCACCTGCCGAAATGTTCAGCGGCGGCCATAATGTCCTTTAACTCAGAGCTGTCAATCAGTCCATGTGCAGTTAATCACACTGAAAGGTGCGATGCAGGCAGCCGCGGTCCGTGCAGGTAACAGTGGTGGGGCTATAATAAATAATTAATGTTCTCTCTGCATCGTCCCTCGCAATCCCCACTTACCCAGCCCCACAGCTGTTACCTGCACGGACCGCGGCTGGATGCAGGGCCTGCTGTCTTCCACACATCCTGATGTCAAGATGTTATTACAATAGAAGTTGCCAGCACCTGTCTTTATCCAGATTGAGGTGTAAGGTGGTAATGGGGGCAGTGACAAAGAGAGGATGGGAATTGAGGTACAGCAGAGTGGGCATCAGAATGGCCTGTGTCTGATGCACCACTAACCAGAGTTCCCTCTATGGAGATCTTTTTCTTTAATTTCTCAGGGAACGTTCCCTAATTTTGCACAGCTCTCCTATTGATAGAGAGTGCTCGTCACTATGTTATGTTCGTCTTGCTGCACGTGTTTTCTAATGCCTATTACTGTAGGCCCAATATGCAATAAACACATAAACAGCCTGGCAGATGACCGACCACGTTTATGAAGGCAGGTGCAAGCATACAGGGAATAGATTCAGAGGCACAGTTTATGTAAGGATTGTGTTTTAGTTTAAAGCAGGACTGTTTTGCTTACAGTTTACTCCATCACTACACAGGGTTCAAAAATCCGCCTCATGACAAGTCGAAGCCTGGCAATCAGCCTAGCGACTCCCTTTGTGAGGGGTAATTTTGAAGCCTCACATGTTTTCTAGGAAAACAAACCGTGTAATCCACATACAGCACTCGTCATCTGTGGTTGTTAATTTTTAGGAAGTTTGGTCGTGAATTTTCCAATTAAGAGTATTAGACGGCATTTCGCGCCGAAGACTAGGCCCTAATAGGTGTATAATTGCTTTGCGGTGAGTCACTTTTCCACAATGTACGGTAAGGTTTCCAATCCTCGGTTAATGTTTTCAGCCCTAATTGCACGTGCGGGGATGTGTGCCGCGTCACAATCATCCCTTCTCCAATTAACACATTTAATAAACTCCCCCTGCACCTCTGGAGACCCTTCTCCGGTGGGCAGTACCTCGAGGAGACGGCCTCGCTCCGTGTCCGCAAGGTCGCCCCCTCCTGGCAGCCGGCGCTCTGACACAGAATGCGCCTGGTGCCGTACAACAGAGCAGGGGCGGTGAGGCATGAATACCACACAATTACATGATTATATTGAAAGGTTTTTAGACGAATGGCCACACAGCTCAGCTGTTTAACCGATAACACAGGTTGGAGCCGGGGAGATCTTAAAGAGTTTGGGGGGTCCTAGGCCAAAAGTATCTTGGGGGCCTATTTTCGGAACAGCTTTGAATTCATAATCCAGTTTCAGCTCTTTTATGCCCCCTTTGGCCAGGTCACTGACAGTCCACAGGCACACTGGTCCAAATTCTATGTGTGCTTACATCTAATATTCAGGGACAGAGACAATACTATAAGCATTCACTTTCCTGCTGTGTGATATAGTCATGCCTGTAAAAGGAGAAAGGGTGGGCAAAAGGAAGGATAGTGACCCGGAATCGTCTCAGTTGCTGAGGTTAGTTTTGGCTAAATTGGGCAATGGGGAGGATGTGGAGGATGCTCAGCTAGGGCCATCACAGGATCCTGAGCCTGTACCAGTGTGGGAGGAGCGCCCAAGTCGGGCCAATGTGCCCTGTGGGTGGCGTTCCCCCCAGTTCCGAAGAAGGCAAGGACACTTCCAAGCAGAGAAAAATGCAGCAGTAAAAGGGGTGTCATGGTGGAGCTACCTTATGAGGCCGGGCAGGAGGGGCAGTATTCAATAGGTGTTGGTAATCAGGACCAGTTCAGCGTTATGGTGTCGCTTTTGCCTGGGACTGTGACACAGCAAGGGGTGCCTGGGTCAGTGGACGTGGGCACAGTATTGGCTGATATTTGGCGTGCTCTGCAAGCGCTTGAACCCCCCACACTGGTCACAACGACTGGAGGGCAGGGGGTCAGGCTGTTACGCTTAGCTCAGGTGGGGTGGGTCCCTCTCCCCCTGCACCGCAGGTTATTTCAGTACAGGCCCCGGCGTTGAATTCCCAGTCAGTGGGTTTGGGGGACTCGGCGTAGAGTGCACCCACAGGGGCAGTACCCGCATTACCTTCACCAAATCCTGGGAGGTTGTCTGGTGTGTCTCAGGGTACAACAACAAACATTCTGACTTCTGTGGCATCCTTGTTAGCCCAGTTGGCGGCTCTGGCGACTGGGGGCCGTTGAGTTGTGCCTCAGTGGCACCATGGGTTCCTTCGCCAGGTTTGGGGAACACGATCAGTGAACTTCAGAAGCAGGTAGAACTTATGGCTAAGGCGCAGGACAAAGAGAACGTTAGTACAGCCCCTCGGTCAGCGGTTCAGGAGTCCCCAGCTCAACCCAGCCCAGCCACAGTTGGCTCCACAGGTAAGTGGTTGGGGTCCTCAGTTCAGAACCCCAGTAGAGGGGGCAAGGCCCTGGGTGGGGCAGGATACGTTGTTGTCTAAACCTGGAAAGTTAGCCTCTCATGTTCCTGTAGAGGTAAAAGAAAAAATTTGGAAAGTCGAGTTCATTGACATATTCTCGCTAATAAGGCCTAAACGAAGGGAAGTGGAGACTAAAAGAAATAAGGGAAAGATAGCTCCTCTAAAGACAGGAAACCGATAGTTGAGGAGTCAATCACAAATTTGTTGTTTGGTTTTAATGTTTTCGCAACAGTAATGCTGGGAAAAAGGCCTGAACTGGCGGCGCCATTGATTTTTTATTCTAATAAGATTTTGAAAGCGCATGCCATGTATGGCGGGAGGGCCTGGTTAGACTATGACAGGGATTTCAGGTGGGCGAAGGAGGGGAACCCTGAGATAGGATGGGATCAGACTGAGGTCAATGTGTGGTTAGAAAGCGTGAACAACAAAACACAAATGAAGCAGTCCTTTCTGACGCAGTGGGGATCAAGTGAGAAGAAAGGGTCCTGTTGGGCATTCAATTGAAAAATCTGCACACGGCCTGCCAGATTTTGCAAATTTAGACACACCTGCTCTTTCTGTGGCCACCCTTCCCACCCTGAATTCGAGTGTATCAAGAAACTCAAAGACAAGAGTAGGGATGCCAAGCCATCTAATCAGTAGGTCTTTGCCCACCCCAGTAGCGATTGGGAGACTGGTGTTTTGGCTTAACCAGTATGCCAATAGGCAGGCAGCCCAATTGCTCTACAAAGGTTTTTCTATAGGCTTTCGCATACCAGCTCAAGGTGTCATGTCAGTTTTACACTGTGAGAACCTGTTGTCGGTACGGATACATTCCACCGTTGTGGTGAAAAAATTGGAGAAGGATGGTGCGCTAGGTAAGACAGCGGGCCCTTTCAGTACTGCACCATGGCATAATTATGTTTGCTCTCCTCTAGGAGTTGTGCCTAAAAAAGCGCCAGACCAAATTCGAATGATTCACAATTTGTCTGCGCATAAGGGTGCCTCCATCAATGATGCTATTAATCCTGCTCTTTGCTCTGTGACCTATTCTTCATTTGATGCAGCGTTAGAAAAACTGCGCAATCTTGGCCTAAGCGCTTTCATGGCAAAGACGGACATTGAGTCAGCTTTCAGGCTCCTGCCGGTACACCCGAATGATTATCATCTGCTTGGTTTCCAATTTGGGGGTCAATATTTTTATGACAAATGCATGGCGATGGGATGCGCAGTTTCTTGCAAGTACTTTGAGCTTTTCAGCTCTATGTTGCACTGGTTGTTCACCTTTAGAACAGGTCACACGGATATTGTACATTACCTGGATGACTTCATGGTGATGGGCCCTTCGTTTCCGGGGATTGCGGGTAGGCCTTGAACAACCTAGTGTTGATGTTTGAGGAGTTTGGGGTACCTTTGGCACCAGGTAAGACGGTGGGCCCGGCCACATGCATGTCATTCTTAGGGATTGAGATTAACACAGTTGCAGGCGAGTGTAGGTTACCACCGGACAAGGTGCAGGCTTTCTCGCAGGCGATCGACTCTGTCCTGGAGGGGACTAAGGTGACTCTGCATCAGTTACAAGTACTGATTGGCCAGTTAAATTTTGCTTTGCGCTTCATTCCCATGGGCCGCCCCTCCTCCAGATCGATTGCAAGAGCAATGACCGGTCTGACGAAGAAACATCACCATACCTGGCTGCGTGCTGAAGTGAGGGATGATCTGAGGATTTGGCGCAAATTTCTGCGGGATTTTAATTGGAAAGTGGTCTGGCCACGCCGCCGGTCACTATTGAGGCCTTCGGACTCTTCACAGATACCACAGGTAGAATTGGCTTTGGGGCAGATTTGGGGCCTTACTGGTGGCGGTGTGACTGGCCAGAGGCATGGCACGCAAGTGGATTGACCAGAAACATTGCCTTCTTGGAATTGCTCCCTATTGTGGTATCAGTTACGGTATGGTCTGATTCTTTCTGTGGCAAGTCAGTAGTCTTTTGGTCAGACAATATGTCCGTAGTTGAAGCCATTAACAGACAGGGTGCTTCCTGTAGCCAGGTTCTCAGACTATATAAACATTTGATCCTGTTGTGTTTAAAGCTGAATATAGTGTTTAGAGCTGAGCATATCCCAGGTGTTTATAATCAGGCAGGTGATGCTTTGTGTCGCTCCAAGTTACAGGATTTCTGGAAGTTCCATCCACAAGCAGCAGACCAGATGACAATGTTCCCGAGATCTCTGTGGAAGATTGGAGCCCCACACTAGCAGGTCTCATAGGGGCATCGCTGAGCGAGCGCACTCGTAAGGCATACCAACATCAATTTAAGGCATATAGGATCTTCCTGCAGTGGCAGGGGATTGTAGGCTTATTTTCATCTGAGACCATATGTTGTTTCCTGGAGGCATTGAGTGTACAGGGCAAACCAGTATCATACGCAAGGGCTCACTTGGTGGCAATTGTTTTTTATGCTAAATTAAGAGGAGTGCAAGATGTTGGAAATTCATTCTTAGTCAGAAAAGCCTTGGCAGGTTGGGCTTGATTGGAGAGCACTAAGAAGGACAGTAGAAGGTCCCTCAATTTGCAGACTCTGGGGGAAATGTTAAACACTCTCCAGTCAGTATGCGCATCTGAATATGAGACAACCTTGTTTGCGGCGGCCTTTACACTGGCATTCTATGGGGCTTTCAGAGTGAGCAAATTAGTGGGGACTTTAAAGCAGGACACTGCAAGGGGTCTAAAATGGCAGGATGCTAAGTTGGGGCAGGAAGGGCTCCCCATCTCACTGCGTAGATCTAAAACAGACACCTTGGGTAAGGGGACCATGATTTGGCTTCGGCCAGCCACAGGAGCTGTGGTATGCCCAGTGGCACAGATGAGGGCCTAATTGGCTGTTCGCCCACAGGGGCTGGCTAGCTCACTATTTATTCATGAGAACGGGGGGTGCCTATCGAAGCACCAGTTCACGGCTGTGTTTAGAAGCACCCTGCAATGAATGGGTTTAGACCTCGCTGGCTATTCTTCCCATTCATTTAGGATTAGGAAGGCGACCAAGCGCTATGTGCGTCCCGAGTTGTTGTACGTTTTGTTACACATGAGTTTGTGTGTTGCCATTCTTGTATTAGTCTTTTCTTTCTACAGAAGCATGCCTGGTAAAGTGATATGGGTGTTGGAGCACTTGTTTGTGTGCCGAGCTGCTTGCCATTTGCAGACGCAGCGTAAGTCAAAGCCGGCGTGTTTGGACGGGATGTCTTTCCATTGGTGGGGTGTTGGGGGCCTCCGAATCGGGCAGCTAGGGCAGTTGGTTGAAGATACGAAGGCGCACGAGGGACTCCAGTCCCCGGACTTAATCATCCTGCATGTGGTTTGGAACGACAAGGTGAAGTTGGGTCGTGGGGCTGTCAGAGAAGCTTTACTGGCAGAATTTGCTTGGTTGGGGAGGCTCTTCCCCTGGGCGCGGATCGCATGGTCTCACATGATGGTGCAATCAAGGGCAGTGAACGTTTCAGTGAGGCGCTGAATGCGGAGTTGGCTAAGCAGTGCGCAGGGCAGGGCCGCCTGTGTCACATACCTCACAAGTTGCTCAGGGGAGATCACATGTTCCACCGTGATGGCGTGCACCTGTCGGACATTGGCACAGACTTATGGATTGATGACATTTGGCCGTTTGTGCAGAATTTGTTTGGTGGTGGGGAGGGCGAAGGTCCGGCTGGCCCTGGTCGCCCTTGTGGCGGTAAGGAGGCCTCATAGATTGACTTACATCGTTAAGGGGAGTCCTCCTGCCTAATCCCTAGGCCAGCACTGAAGGGGAGAGACGGTAAGCTCAGCCCAGAGAGAATGGGTACACCGGCTGGGGTCGAGGGCGCCAGGATACAAACTAGGGCATGGGGCTGTTGCCTCTGCTTATACCCTATGAGCACCCCCTTTGGGACAGCCTGGTGGTGGAGGGGTGGGTCCCTAGGGTTGCGGACAAGGAGCAGATGGGAGGGGCTCACCTCTCAAGGACGCAGGTGAGTTGCACCTGTGTGGTTCTCATTAGGGGGCGCGAGCCTTGAAGGCCCCTTGGTGCTGGGGTGATAATTAACATGTTTTTCTGTATAGAATTAGATTTGGTCATTTTGGTTTGATGAAGAACTCGCTTGTAAATATTAATGTGATAATGATTTAATCCCAACGTCATTTGTGAATTTGAATATGCAAATAAATGTATTGTCATGTTTATTGGTCAAGATTATTTGTCATGAACATGGCCTCTTTTACCCACAATGCTTGATGACATATCATTGATTTGTGGGACTGATAGAGGTGGGGCAGGGACAACCTGGGGGGTCCGGGTCCTATCATCCATGGCCATCAGGGCAAGACTCTCTGCAGAACAGAGCTGTCTCTATCAGCTCCCCTCCCCACCCCCACCCAAAAGGCTGGGGCCCTGGGCCTGAGCCCACTTTGGCCATGCCTTAAAACGTCTTTGGTTGGAGCCCTCCCTACCAGTAGCACACAAATTATTAAATGGTTAGAGGTTAAGAAGGGTTGTTACTTGTTAGCCTCAACTGTACTGTTTTACTCCCACCTCTCTATGCCACATGGTTGGTCAGATATGATGACAGATAAGTTAAATAACTAACAACTATGGCTTCGTTGTATAAAACATTGAAAATGCTTCAGTTTTGAAATAATGAGACTGAACGAACTATAGCGAGTCTCTTTGAAGTTACCTCAAAGGCTTTGAAGCGTGGCACTGCTGCAGAGTTACGATTTTTTTTCTCACCTTGAGGGTGAGGGTAAAAATGGAGAGCCTGATAGCGACCATCCTCAGCACCTGCTTTTTAGAACTGGCGGTGCTGAGGACTGGCTGGACCCGGCGCAATTAAAGCCTGTGAGGCTTCAACAATATCAGTAGGTGGGATGCTGGACTCCATTCGGTACTCCTCCAACCAACAACCCTCGAATGAAGAGATCCTCTCCGCCTCAGTTCCAGCAGGCCACTGCCATCTAACTCACCATTAATAACCTGTAGAAACCGAGGGCATAAGTATAGATGAAGAGCTGCTATAACAAAACAGATAAACATACTGCAATCGCACCTACAAATAATTTTCCAAATCTGGGGTACCACCCGGTTTATGTGTAAATATCCTTGACTGTCTTCCCGACCAGCCATCATGCTCTTCACTATGACCCAGACTGATGTCCTGGGGCTGCTAGCCTGACAGATGCACAGGTGTTTGTGTTTTTTTCCTGCTTCTAAATGATCATGTCCACAGGCATCCTATGTCAACAGGTGGAGCTGCGGTATTTTCCTGAACTAGCCCCTATACATCTCAAATCCCACTTTTATACTTACCCAGCAACTAAACCGTAAGTGATTTCTGCACCAATATCTCTAGTCTGTACGCTCAAAGTATGAAATGTCTTGGGGGAAAGGCCATCTATGTGCCTGATGCCAGCCTCCAGGTGGCATCAACCTGAAAACTAAACAGTAGAGTATCCTCATTTTTGTGAGCAATCGGCACAGTTCTTCCCCACAATCGCCATTCCATAGCGAGCTTAAACCTATGCTTCCCAGCTGCACCAATGTACAGTTATGTTGTTATTTTATGTAAATTTGTGGAGTGCGGATAATCACCCGTGAGGGTATCCAGGTGCTGATTATAACCTGCACTCTGATTACAGCCTGCACCCTCTGTGAAGGAGAACCTGAAACTCACCCCAGACCTGCCGGTCCTGCTGGGTGCCATTTGGAGGGAGCTTGAAATGTGATATGTGCAGTTCATTCACAGGACAGGAGCACCCTGCCCTATCTGGTGCTTCCTGTCCTTGATTGTTCGCTACACTTTCAGGGGAAGCTGAGCTCTTTCCTGAGGTGTGACACTTGGCTCCCTCCATTAGTACCCAACTACCAACCAGGCAGGTGACTTTGAAATCCTCCAGAACCAGCAACAACTTTGTTCATAAGTTTCTGGAAGGTACCAACCAATTGTCAACCAAAAAGGCTTCATTTTGAACTGAAAGCAGCACTCAGGTGGGGAGAATGCCGCGCTTGCACCTTCAGGGCGAGCAATCTGCCAGTGCTCAGAAGAAATTAGATCAGATCTACTACGTAAGTTAAAACAGCAAATTGGCAACCAGGCAAAATAACAGAATGACCGGCCGCTCTACAATCATACAGGGCAAGTGTGATAATAAAAAACAATTATATGTTGGTGCTCCAAAGGAAGAGTGGTGGGCTGCTAAATCAACCACAAATGATCTTCACAAAGAAGGAAATACAATGACAACATGGTCCCCCCCGAGCACTAGATATTGAAAAATCCCAGGTGAGTCGCTGCCGCCGAAGTCATTTGATCATGGACTTGTGATCATAGAACACCGTCATAGTTATTCTGGATTCACACAGCAAGTCTCTTACCTGAGGCTTTAGTTAACTGACGGATTGTATTCATGAAAATTACTCTATCTTGCTGAAACATCTATATGCACCTGGCTGGCTCGGGATAGGGGAACATAAGGACATTATTTTACTTTATTGGTGGATTGTTGATCGACCGGATTGGAAATTTAGCTCGATACAGAATCAGCCCTGAAGAAGTCATTGTGTGTAAAAGCACACAACGAAACATGTGTTGGCTGTAAATTGTTCTACAGTACTTCAACATCTGTGGAAGCTGTGTATTGGAAACATATGTACTGTTGAACGTCAGATGCTGAGTACCCAAATAAATAAGTGGAACAAAAGGGAAATAAGATACTCTTTCATTACTGCTGGACTTTTCAATATCTACCTCTGAGTGCTCAGGGGGGAACCATATTGCTACTAAGTAAGTTGACTCCCCACTTCAGGATTCACAGCACTTGATGCTTCTACAGTTTAGCACGGCATCAATGTGACATCTACATGATACTGGCTAACATGTACTGAGATCTGACAGGCCAGGATCCCACAGATTACATTAACACCAACAATTATTATAATAAACGTGCAAGCATATGTAGCACTCCAAGATGCTGTCCACTGCGAGGAAGGCAATAATGAATAAATCCCACATTGACCAAGCAGTGGTGGCTGGTGACATTTGAAACTGGTGAGGCGTAAACTTTGTGTGAGAGCACCGTGGCGAGCAAGCGCAGTGAGTGAGCCTGAACAATTAAAGGGGGGTTCTCCCCCACAAATTTTTTGAAAAAAGAGTGGGTAAATGGTGCATTTTCAAGCAAATTTGAGACACAAACTGCCGAGTCACGAGTGCCGACTTTGGTAGTACAAATGAAGATATACTCATTTGTGAAGTACAGTACTAAAGGAACAGAAAGCCCTCTGCGGTTCTTCTGTACCTAGTTCTCTGTGAGCATTTCCTTTGTTCTGGGGCCCGAGCCTACATGTACTGAAGTGGAGTATGTTGAAAACCCTTGCACAGGTGTTCTTACATGTATGTATGCCAAAAATCCCCAGAATACACATTGTTGTGTCAACAAGATGTAAACCCCTTGGCAAATAAGCCTGCATAGTGAATTTCATCATGATATGATTGATGATCGTAGAAGCAATAGAGGCATCTACCCATATTCATAATTGGGGGATAACTTGTGAGGGATCAGACAACAGAGTGCAGGTTCCAGACATGAAATTATAATTCTTTTGCAACACAAAGGCAGGGAAGAGAAAATGTACATTATGTGGGGTGTAGTTTGAGAGTGAGAGTCACTTTGGTAATGGGTAGTGGTCTTTCAATTTGTTTGGACGAGTCCACTCACTCAGTGAGGTCGTCTCAGCTGCATGGCGCTGTCGATGAATTATGCATGCAGGCCCAGTCCAGGGCCTCCTCAACCACTGATGTGATGCAGCAGTCTCAACTCTCGAGTCCAGTTACAGTCAATGCCTAATTTTAATATCCAGAAAAGCCTTAAGCCTGTAGACTTTGTCATGTCAGCGCTATTCTTCGCTATTCTTCGCTATTCTTCATTGCAACTGTGCCCTCACCATGCTCAAAACGAAAAATTACACACTTCGACATGACGACACAAACAGACAGAAAAGAAATGCTGCGTGAGTTCATGGTAAGTCCAGATGATCAAAGCCGTGGTCCATGGTGGCGTTTCGATCGAAGCATTGTGCATCCCGCTGGTGCCAGCATCAAGCAGCAGCAGAACCCGCATCCATAAAAGATATAGGAATTTGGAAAACGTCCAATTTACACAATATTAATGGAAACAAACAAATAATTAGAACAAGGCATCATAGTACTAGTAGTAACACGGCAACAACACCCAGGCCCTGGCAATGCATGATCATGATCTGACTGCTCTGCATGCACAGGTCTCAGCCCCGCGCCGTCAACAAATTATGCAGGCCAAGGCCAGGGCCTCAACCAGTGATGTGACGTGACGCTACAGCCAGTCTCGCGTCGCATCTCCCCTGTCCCACATATGGGAGTGAGGCCCATCGAGGCAGAGATGCCGTTATACTTGACAGCACAATCGTGTCGGCATACAGAATCATCTTCAGCCTCCCAAGGCGATCCTCCCCAGCACAGATCAGACTGGAGTTTGGAATTCGGTCACAGTTATTGGCACGACAGGGGGCATATATCTGCTCTTGGGACAAAGTAAGAAAAACGACCGAAGGGACGCTGAACGAATATCTATGGAAAGAGCTAGAGCAGACCCAAAACTCACCAGCTGCAAAATACCTGGAAAAAAGCATAATGAACACCGGGCTGGCAGAGCTCTGGGCGTCTCCTGTAGATCATAAAACACTCAACAAACTGGTGAAAAAATCGATCAAGCTACAGTCATGGGTTCAGGATAAAGCCATCCTATCAAAAAGATCTCATGCTTGGATGGTATTAAATACATACCTGACACAAGCCTCCCAGCCTTACCTTGCCCTAGGTTACACAAAAAAAATCAAACTGTGCTTTTTAAGATATAGATTGGGCTTGTTACCATGCATTCTACATCTTCCTCACTGGCTGAGATCGAAAGCAGGTACATTATGCAGGTTATGCGGCAAAGGGGCCGAAGACATGTTGCACCTTCTTTGCTCGTTTGAGGAACTGCACGAAGAAAGGAAGCTCCTGCTGAAACGCCATTTTATTCTACAGGGGGTACGCACACGAAGGAATGCAGTGCTAACCTGCTTCTCAGCACAGGACCCTCAGCTGAGCTGTAGATTTGTGAAATTTTTAAAAGTAGTAGAAAAAAAACTACCAAAAATTGACCCATGATCAACTTAGCAAAACAGGACATTTGATTTAACTTACACAGATGAATTATTTATGCTGCAGATTTTAAAGAATTTTATTATGTGTTATTGTATCGCATTGGTTTTAATTAACTGTGCAATAAATTATAAACTGAAACTGAAACTGAAGCATCTCCCCAGTCTCAACTAAACTAAAGTCAGCAGCCAGGCCAGCCACGGCAAAATAATGAACTAGTACTAGTGAATGTTGTTGTTATTGTCAAAGCACTAAACTAAACTTAGTACTCACTGTGTGTAGATGTCGATCCTTACGGAGTTACACGCAGTGACACTGAGCTCATTCGATTGGACTGGCAGCTCAGCTCAGCTCACCTGCAGATGCAGCAGGGGGTTTGCACTGGCCTGGGCTGCTCTGCTGAAAGTACTAGGACAGAGGCCTCCGAGTCCCAGGGCAACGAGGTCAGGCGGGGTACGAGTGCTAGTACAGCTCCTGACTGGCCACTCCCTTCTTCAGTGACAGGCAGCAGCATGCACGGAGGGGAGGGGGAGCATCCCGGAGCAGAGAGAGCGGGGCTGAGCTTGAGCAAATGATGAGCATGACCAATCACTGCACAGCTTTACAATAAAGCCATGCAGTGATTTGTCACAATGCCCCATGCTCCTGGACATGCCCCCTCTGATTGCCGAGAAACTAAAGCAGCCAATCCAGGCGCTGCTATGCTAAAGCAGCGCTTGGATTGGCCTGGGGCAGGAGACCTCACCGCTGATTAGGAGGCCGTGGCGCTGCGGCTTCTGCTCATGCCCCCCTCCTCAATTTGCAGAGGCGACAGTGGCAAGACCCTCAATACTGCGCATGTCGGGCTGGCCAGGGAAAGGCACCCAGCCAACCCAACATGCGCATTTTGCTGCACTGGCCCCAGGGGAATGCTGCAACGCAACTACTTAGTTGCTCCTAGCACCTCCCCCCCCGTGACGTCATGTGGCAAGCCCACGGCTGAGTCAGAGACAGCTGACTGCTGCCGTGCCGTGGGCTGAAATGTATTTTTTATTATGTGCTGCCACTGTGACCAAGGAGACAAAAGGAGAATTATTATACTGAACTTCATAAATACTCCATTGGTTCTTGAAGGCATGCATGATAAAAGCTCTTGCATGATTAATAGGATTTTGGGTGCAAACATTCAAATGCAAGGAGAAGACAGGGAGCTACTCAGTTACATAAAAATTATATATTGTATAATCAGCTTTAGATAGATATACAAATTGTACAGAGGTATCAATGTTGTACTGGAACCTTGGTGATTTCTTGCCTTTATTTTCCTTCTGTTTCGTTGCGTTGTGTGGGGTCTCCTTTCACCATAGAGCAAACCTTAAACCCTGCATATCTACGGCACTGTGCATGTGAAATAATGTATTATTATTATTATCATATCCAGTTTCTATTTTTATTTAAAAAAATCTAGATATAATGACATAGCGTGGACCACAACCAGAGTCTTGGAAGAGCAAAGAAACCCTCAAAGAGCAAAGGAAGACATCACACTGCAATTCCAATAGTGTTCTTAGGAGTGGGTAGGTGTGGGTCAGGTGTCCACTGCAAGGAGCTTAGCTAAGTACCTGAGTAAGGAGTGACTGTGTGCGAAAGACTTGAGGAAGATTGTTTGAATGAACGAGTATGTGATGAGTTTTTTAATATACAAGTAAGTGAATGACCATAACAGTGCAATGAAGACACACACCAGAGAAGTCAGTGGCGTTTTAGTGTCTAGGAACAGTGGTACATATGCTGTTTCCTTCAACAGTAGAGCGGCTCACAAAGATTAGGAACTGTAGACTTCCACATAAGATGGATGCTGAAAAAAAGCAACACAGGGCCTGGCACTTTTTAATATTGCAAAATCTCCACTCTGCAAAGGTTTGCACTGACCTTTTTAGGTCGAACCTAGAGCAGCGCACACGCTGCTGCTCGACTTTTAGTAAGGGGCTTTTCAAAGGGCTACACTCTGGCCTAGAGCTTGCGTGCATGTGCGCAGGAACGCGCTTACGAGCAGAGGCGCCATATGGCTTTCCTCTCTCGTCATGGGTCATCAGCTTTCAAGATACGAGAGCTTTCTTTCACATTCCTGAAGTCGATAGCTTCCTTGTTGCTCTTTGTTACTACAACTGTCCACAAGGTGGTGGTGTTCCCACATTGTATATGGAAGCTACTTAATATAGAAAACATAGAAGTTAAAACGGTATAGTGTTGCTTCCTGGCCAGTATTGTATCAACACGGCTAGTGTTTGTATGTCACGACCGTTTAAAAAAACAAGCATTGGCATAGCCAATAGGTCTCGCTTTTGGGACCTTATAAGTATTTAGTTATGCAACTGTTGCATAGCTAAACACTTATAAAGTCCCAAAGGTGAGACCTATTGGCTATGCCAATGCTTGTTTATGATGGTGGTTGTCATCATTGCCTTTGATGACATTTAAGAAAAACAGTGAGAGACAAATGTATAATGAGATTGACTTTGCTAAAGATGAAAAGTGACTAAAAATGACCATGACAAAGAAAGGTTTGCAGACCATTGTGTTTGGGCTCACAATGTGTTCTAATAGTTTAATTCCTTGATCTCCCACTGCAGAGATCTATATGCATCCCACAATACTCGTTTTTTGATGTGGACAGAGCTATCTTGTCTTTCTGACGTTCTTACAATGATTGACAATGAATTTGTTAGTAACTACTTAGAGTAATATCATTTGGTGTCTGAGATACAAACGCTCATTTACCGATCTTGACGGTCTCCTTTTTTACTTAATTGTGTTGCTGTGCTTTACTCGTTCCACAGCAGATCTTGGTCATACTGTCAGGCCTTTCCCATTTGAGTGGTTTACATAACACTGTCTGAAGTTCAGAGGCCCTGCCTTTACTTCTTGACAAACTCCCGCTAAAAACATAACTTTTCTTGCCTCCTCTTAAAGGGATCATCTGGTGAATGCTGTCACAGTATGCCACAAAACTTCAGTGACATCCAAAAAGCTACATTCTTGTATACTTATTTTTGGTGATTGTTGGTGCACCAGGACTGAAGAAAGAGAATGGCTTTTTCACTGGATGGGCCTTCTCTTAAAAGTTTCCTCCATGATCCCAGGTGGCCAGGAGACTGACAGCTTCTCCTAATGATTTCTGCTTGGAAAGAATCCTGACCTGGACTTGTCTGAGCTCTGGGGCCATTATCCAAGCTGTTTAATGATGAAAGGAGCTCACGCTTGTGTGATGTCTGGCCCTGAGAGAGTAAAGTCATCATGTTTCCTATAGGAAGGCCTTGGGTTGAGACAGCATCAGCTGTAAGTGTAGCAGATCATCACCATCAACCAGCGGGATAGGATGATGCTGTCTCCCGGGGTATCGAACATTCAAGCAAATAATCAGACACATATAGAAACATCATCATACTAACACAGTCATCGAGACTGTGGACAGCAAGTCCCCAAAGAGCCGATATCATAGAATTAATTAGCATAAAACAATCCATCATATTTAAGTAAAGAATAAAATTGGCCGAAAATACACCAGATGTGTGAGTCACAAAATCCAGCAATAACAGAGGAAGATACAAACGTTTTGACATATTAATTCCCAGTGAAAAATCTGTATTTGGTATAAATGAATACTGATTTTACTCAACTGTTGAATATAAATCCAAGCATATGGCAAAAGTCGATTTTCACGAGATTTGTGCTAGACTGTTTTTATTAATTATAAAAAAAAAGGCCTAATTCAGATAAGCCAGTTTGCATTGACATCTATTCATATTTGAAAAAAACAAATGTACACTTTTATTTTATGTGCTTGTACTTTTCCACACGCATGTGTTTATCTGTGTGCTTTCTCATTTCAGAAAATCAGATAAATAGAACACTATTCCATGGTCTCTGTATTAATGAATTGTATTAATTTGTGTTCCCTTTAAGGAAGCCATGCCCAGCAAATTTTTGTCTCTATAACTCTCGACGTCCTTTCCTCAAGCCTTTCTTATGGACCATCCATTAGTTGAACTATCTATTGTTTTCTGTATTCATAAACGTCATGTCATTTCCTTCATCTGCCATGCCCACCTCATTCATTAATATTCACTAGACATAGGTGTTTTTATGTATTTTATTGAATGTATCCTATGTATTAGATTTTTATTATTATTAATTAGCATTTATTGAGAGCATAGCTACCACGTAGGCATCCCAGCGTTAGTTACAGCAAGTAGAAAGGGTTGGTGGGATCTAAGATATATTCTGGAATAGCCAGGTCTTCAATTGCTTTCGAAAGGAAAGGTGATGAGCCGTAGGTCGAAGATGGGAAGGCAGGGTGTTCCATAATCTAGAGGCATTATATGAAAAGGAGTGGCCCCCGGAGCGAGTTCTCTTGATTTTGGGGACAGCTGCCAGAAACAAGTTGGTTGAACGGAGACATCTTAAGGGGTGATAGAAGGTGATGAGAGAATGATTCATTTTGGGACCATTCCCCCAAAGGGTCTTGTGAGCTATACATAATTATTTAAATATTATGTGTTCATTTATTGGCAGCCAGTGCAGTGATTAGAGAGCAGGCATGGCAGAATGCATTTTGGGAGTATTGTGTAGCATCCTAGCTGCACAGTTCTGCACGATTTGCAGTTTCCTTATAGTAGCTTTCGGGGCGCCCAGGTAGTGGGCATTCCCATAGTCCAGGTGGGAGAGAACCAGCGCTGAACTATGACTTTCCGAGCGGGTAACGGAAAAAGTGGTAGAATTTTTCCGCATCAGTCTGATCTTACGAAAGCAGGTGGCTGTTAGCTTCACTGCTTGGTGTTCGAATTTAAGAGATCTATCCAACCAGACTCCCAAGCTTTTGATATTGGGTTTAGGGGCTGGTGGAGGGCCAAGACAATTGGGCCAGATGTGGATATGGAGTGATTCACTGGCTTACTAGAATATATTGTTCATTAAACCCTATAATGTCACATCTGCATACTGAATGTGTGTGGCTTTTCTTTCTAAAAACCCTATAAAAGATGCTGTTTTATGGTATGTGCCAGATTGTTTTTAGACTTCCTTTGCCTTTCAACTGTGCAGACTCTACGCTAGTCTGACATCATTTTTAGGTCTCGCCTAGCTATTGCGTAGCAATCGCGATGCGAGACTCTAGTAAGGGTCTCCCAAAAGTGCTCCCAAAAGTGGATTGCATGGCGAGCACGCGCACAATCACGTGCATCGTGCCGCCATGCAATCCACTTTTGGGGAAGCGCTTCAGCCCACTGGCGCGTGCACTGGCACGTGCACTGGCGACGGGCTTGCGGTTACGCGCACTATGACGAGCAGAGGCGCCATATGGCTTTCCTCTCTCGTCATGGTGCGCGCACATCGCACACCACTCGCCAGCCAGCCTGCTTTCACTTTTGCGGGTTTGTGTTTCTAAGTAGTTTTGTGTGATTTCCGCACCACTCGCGGGCTTACCTCCTGCTCCCCCTCTCTCTTCACGTGGCCACTCCCCTTCCTGTATGCGAGGCTCGCCGGGGCCGCGCTTGTTATTAAACCCGCCTCTACTGCTGGCTGCTTTTTCAACACACCCATGTTTAAATACAACTACGAATTTCATACAGTGACTGCACCACATATCTGGATCCAAAAAGTGTTTCACAAACACAATTGCATCGTTTGCTAGCCGGAAAAGGACGTTCAACAAACGCTGGCGCCGTGCACGTAGTTTGCAGTTTATAGGGTTTCATATTATCCCTGCTTGCCTGACTCCATCAAATACTCACTGCCTGACATATCCTTCCGCCTTTAGGCAAGCTCTTCCCAACACGCCTCGTCAATCAAGCAAGCAGCCCCGTAATAAAAGTGCACGAGGGACAAAACCAGAACTGCTTTCCGTTACCAGACGCTGTTCTCGGGTCAACCATAACTTATCCTGGCTGCTAACAAAACTGAGTGAAGAACAACGTGACTTCAACAAAAAAGGTGGGGCCTAATTATGACCCCGCCCCACTGGATGCCAAACAGGACCCGCCTTTTCAGCCCCTCTCCTAGCGCTGCAACTTTCGCTCCTTGCAGCCGCCTTTCAACTTCGTTATATCGCGTGAGACAACTTAACAGCGAGCTTTAGAGGCATGACGGCAGGGCTTTAAGTGGGATGAAAAAATGAGGGGGGTCTCTTTCAAAGGGGCGTGGCCAATGTAATTAAGGGCGTGGCTTAAAAACACAAACTAAAAGTCTGTGCTTATAAAAGTGTGCCACCCGACTTGTATTTTGCTGCTTCGGTCATTGCATCTAGATATATAACTCAACAAGTAACATCGTACCTACAACAAGTCAGGACTATTGGCTTTGTCAATGGTTGTTAGTTGCATAAGATAAATAAACAGCAACTATGGCTCGTATATAATATTGAAAAAGCTTCCACGAAACCCGGTGACACCAGGACAATGTTCCTGCTCCCGAGTTTCAAAAAGACAAGGGAAAGCCAGAGAGAAAATGACTCTTTAAAGGCATGAAGTAATGCCGTAACTTCTCCACTAGTGAGTAGTGTGTGAGCAGGTGCGCATTCGATGTGCCTTCTGTCACTGCAGTCCGGGAAAAATGGAACGCCTGTGCCAGGGCACAAAACAGAGCCTGATAGAGACCCGTTTGGAGGCCCCCTTTAAAACAAGCATTGGCATAGCCAATAGGTCTCGCCTTTGGGACCTTATAAGTGTTTAGCCATGCAACAGTTGCATAACTAAATACTTATAAGGTCCCAAAAGCGAGACCTATTGGCTATGCCAATGCTTGTTTATACTTAATCTTGTTTGACTTTCCTTGGCGACAAACTCTATGTTGATCCTCTTTCTGAACTATGCTTACTTCTAGCTGCCTGCTTTGTTTTGAAGTAGACCTTATGTTGATCTTCCCACACTATTTGATTTTGATTTACTATTGAGGCATTGATTGCTATTAATTAACTAACCACGTGTTGCTTTCTGTGATGATTCTAATATTTAATAAACCTATGAGGTTTAACTTGGAACTCTGTCTCGCATGAGTTTATTTGATTGGCTTGGACCCACTCGTATGAAGAGTCAGACCTCTTCCTGCTTATTGTCCATTTCAAATATTTTAATTAGAGCATCGACATTTGCATGTGCATGACAAAATGCAAATGCATGATATGTCATGGCAACATAAAACCAGTCCGCGCAGGTGAAACAGGGCATAGCTGACATATGAAATGTGTGGGTAGCTGCAAAATTCCTTTGAAGCTTTTCAGCCCAAACTCCTTTCCACTCAATGAATAGAGTTTGAAATATTTAAGTGCATTGGTTTTTCATTTAAATACTCAATATTCTTGTATTAGTCTTTTCTTTCTACAGAAGCATGCCTGGTAAAGTGATATGGGTGTTGGAGCACTTGTTTGTGTGCCGAGCTGCTTGCCATTTGCAGACGCAGCGTAAGTCAAAGCCGGCGTGTTTGGACGGGATGTCTTTCCATTGGTGGGGTGTTGGGGGCCTCCGAATCGGGCAGCTAGGGCAGTTGGTTGAAGATACGAAGGCGCACGAGGGACTCCAGTCCCCGGACTTAATCATCCTGCATGTGGTTTGGAACGACAAGGTGAAGTTGGGTCGTGGGGCTGTCAGAGAAGCTTTACTGGCAGAATTTGCTTGGTTGGGGAGGCTCTTCCCCTGGGCGCGGATCGCATGGTCTCACATGATGGTGCAATCAAGGGCAGTGAACGTTTCAGTGAGGCGCTGAATGCGGAGTTGGCTAAGCAGTGCGCAGGGCAGGGCCGCCTGTGTCACATACCTCACAAGTTGCTCAGGGGAGATCACATGTTCCACCGTGATGGCGTGCACCTGTCGGACATTGGCACAGACTTATGGATTGATGACATTTGGCCGTTTGTGCAGAATTTGTTTGGTGGTGGGGAGGGCGAAGGTCCGGCTGGCCCTGGTCGCCCTTGTGGCGGTAAGGAGGCCTCATAGATTGACTTACATCGTTAAGGGGAGTCCTCCTGCCTAATCCCTAGGCCAGCACTGAAGGGGAGAGACGGTAAGCTCAGCCCAGAGAGAATGGGTACACCGGCTGGGGTCGAGGGCGCCAGGATACAAACTAGGGCATGGGGCTGTTGCCTCTGCTTATACCCTATGAGCACCCCCTTTGGGACAGCCTGGTGGTGGAGGGGTGGGTCCCTAGGGTTGCGGACAAGGAGCAGATGGGAGGGGCTCACCTCTCAAGGACGCAGGTGAGTTGCACCTGTGTGGTTCTCATTAGGGGGCGCGAGCCTTGAAGGCCCCTTGGTGCTGGGGTGATAATTAACATGTTTTTCTGTATAGAATTAGATTTGGTCATTTTGGTTTGATGAAGAACTCGCTTGTAAATATTAATGTGATAATGATTTAATCCCAACGTCATTTGTGAATTTGAATATGCAAATAAATGTATTGTCATGTTTATTGGTCAAGATTATTTGTCATGAACATGGCCTCTTTTACCCACAATGCTTGATGACATATCATTGATTTGTGGGACTGATAGAGGTGGGGCAGGGACAACCTGGGGGGTCCGGGTCCTATCATCCATGGCCATCAGGGCAAGACTCTCTGCAGAACAGAGCTGTCTCTATCAGCTCCCCTCCCCACCCCCACCCAAAAGGCTGGGGCCCTGGGCCTGAGCCCACTTTGGCCATGCCTTAAAACGTCTTTGGTTGGAGCCCTCCCTACCAGTAGCACACAAATTATTAAATGGTTAGAGGTTAAGAAGGGTTGTTACTTGTTAGCCTCAACTGTACTGTTTTACTCCCACCTCTCTATGCCACATGGTTGGTCAGATATGATGACAGATAAGTTAAATAACTAACAACTATGGCTTCGTTGTATAAAACATTGAAAATGCTTCAGTTTTGAAATAATGAGACTGAACGAACTATAGCGAGTCTCTTTGAAGTTACCTCAAAGGCTTTGAAGCGTGGCACTGCTGCAGAGTTACGATTTTTTTTCTCACCTTGAGGGTGAGGGTAAAAATGGAGAGCCTGATAGCGACCATCCTCAGCACCTGCTTTTTAGAACTGGCGGTGCTGAGGACTGGCTGGACCCGGCGCAATTAAAGCCTGTGAGGCTTCAACAATATCAGTAGGTGGGATGCTGGACTCCATTCGGTACTCCTCCAACCAACAACCCTCGAATGAAGAGATCCTCTCCGCCTCAGTTCCAGCAGGCCACTGCCATCTAACTCACCATTAATAACCTGTAGAAACCGAGGGCATAAGTATAGATGAAGAGCTGCTATAACAAAACAGATAAACATACTGCAATCGCACCTACAAATAATTTTCCAAATCTGGGGTACCACCCGGTTTATGTGTAAATATCCTTGACTGTCTTCCCGACCAGCCATCATGCTCTTCACTATGACCCAGACTGATGTCCTGGGGCTGCTAGCCTGACAGATGCACAGGTGTTTGTGTTTTTTTCCTGCTTCTAAATGATCATGTCCACAGGCATCCTATGTCAACAGGTGGAGCTGCGGTATTTTCCTGAACTAGCCCCTATACATCTCAAATCCCACTTTTATACTTACCCAGCAACTAAACCGTAAGTGATTTCTGCACCAATATCTCTAGTCTGTACGCTCAAAGTATGAAATGTCTTGGGGGAAAGGCCATCTATGTGCCTGATGCCAGCCTCCAGGTGGCATCAACCTGAAAACTAAACAGTAGAGTATCCTCATTTTTGTGAGCAATCGGCACAGTTCTTCCCCACAATCGCCATTCCATAGCGAGCTTAAACCTATGCTTCCCAGCTGCACCAATGTACAGTTATGTTGTTATTTTATGTAAATTTGTGGAGTGCGGATAATCACCCGTGAGGGTATCCAGGTGCTGATTATAACCTGCACTCTGATTACAGCCTGCACCCTCTGTGAAGGAGAACCTGAAACTCACCCCAGACCTGCCGGTCCTGCTGGGTGCCATTTGGAGGGAGCTTGAAATGTGATATGTGCAGTTCATTCACAGGACAGGAGCACCCTGCCCTATCTGGTGCTTCCTGTCCTTGATTGTTCGCTACACTTTCAGGGGAAGCTGAGCTCTTTCCTGAGGTGTGACACTTGGCTCCCTCCATTAGTACCCAACTACCAACCAGGCAGGTGACTTTGAAATCCTCCAGAACCAGCAACAACTTTGTTCATAAGTTTCTGGAAGGTACCAACCATTTGTCAACCAAAAAGGCTTCATTTTGAACTGAAAGCAGCACTCAGGTGGGGAGAATGCCGCGCTTGCACCTTCAGGGCGAGCAATCTGCCAGTGCTCAGAAGAAATTAGATCAGATCTACTACGTAAGTTAAAACAGCAAATTGGCAACCAGGCAAAATAACAGAATGACCGGCCGCTCTACAATCATACAGGGCAAGTGTGATAATAAAAAACAATTATATGTTGGTGCTCCAAAGGAAGAGTGGTGGGCTGCTAAATCAACCACAAATGATCTTCACAAAGAAGGAAATACAATGACAACATGGTCCCCCCCGAGCACTAGATATTGAAAAATCCCAGGTGAGTCGCTGCCGCCGAAGTCATTTGATCATGGACTTGTGATCATAGAACACCGTCATAGTTATTCTGGATTCACACAGCAAGTCTCTTACCTGAGGCTTTAGTTAACTGACGGATTGTATTCATGAAAATTACTCTATCTTGCTGAAACATCTATATGCACCTGGCTGGCTCGGGATAGGGGAACATAAGGACATTATTTTACTTTATTGGTGGATTGTTGATCGACCGGATTGGAAATTTAGCTCGATACAGAATCAGCCCTGAAGAAGTCATTGTGTGTAAAAGCACACAACGAAACATGTGTTGGCTGTAAATTGTTCTACAGTACTTCAACATCTGTGGAAGCTGTGTATTGGAAACATATGTACTGTTGAACGTCAGATGCTGAGTACCCAAATAAATAAGTGGAACAAAAGGGAAATAAGATACTCTTTCATTACTGCTGGACTTTTCAATATCTACCTCTGAGTGCTCAGGGGGGAACCATATTGCTACTAAGTAAGTTGACTCCCCACTTCAGGATTCACAGCACTTGATGCTTCTACAGTTTAGCACGGCATCAATGTGACATCTACATGATACTGGCTAACATGTACTGAGATCTGACAGGCCAGGATCCCACAGATTACATTAACACCAACAATTATTATAATAAACGTGCAAGCATATGTAGCACTCCAAGATGCTGTCCACTGCGAGGAAGGCAATAATGAATAAATCCCACATTGACCAAGCAGTGGTGGCTGGTGACATTTGAAACTGGTGAGGCGTAAACTTTGTGTGAGAGCACCGTGGCGAGCAAGCGCAGTGAGTGAGCCTGAACAATTAAAGGGGGGTTCTCCCCCACAAATTTTTTGAAAAAAGAGTGGGTAAATGGTGCATTTTCAAGCAAATTTGAGACACAAACTGCCGAGTCACGAGTGCCGACTTTGGTAGTACAAATGAAGATATACTCATTTGTGAAGTACAGTACTAAAGGAACAGAAAGCCCTCTGCGGTTCTTCTGTACCTAGTTCTCTGTGAGCATTTCCTTTGTTCTGGGGCCCGAGCCTACATGTACTGAAGTGGAGTATGTTGAAAACCCTTGCACAGGTGTTCTTACATGTATGTATGCCAAAAATCCCCAGAATACACATTGTTGTGTCAACAAGATGTAAACCCCTTGGCAAATAAGCCTGCATAGTGAATTTCATCATGATATGATTGATGATCGTAGAAGCAATAGAGGCATCTACCCATATTCATAATTGGGGGATAACTTGTGAGGGATCAGACAACAGAGTGCAGGTTCCAGACATGAAATTATAATTCTTTTGCAACACAAAGGCAGGGAAGAGAAAATGTACATTATGTGGGGTGTAGTTTGAGAGTGAGAGTCACTTTGGTAATGGGTAGTGGTCTTTCAATTTGTTTGGACGAGTCCACTCACTCAGTGAGGTCGTCTCAGCTGCATGGCGCTGTCGATGAATTATGCATGCAGGCCCAGTCCAGGGCCTCCTCAACCACTGATGTGATGCAGCAGTCTCAACTCTCGAGTCCAGTTACAGTCAATGCCTAATTTTAATATCCAGAAAAGCCTTAAGCCTGTAGACTTTGTCATGTCAGCGCTATTCTTCGCTATTCTTCGCTATTCTTCATTGCAACTGTGCCCTCACCATGCTCAAAACGAAAAATTACACACTTCGACATGACGACACAAACAGACAGAAAAGAAATGCTGCGTGAGTTCATGGTAAGTCCAGATGATCAAAGCCGTGGTCCATGGTGGCGTTTCGATCGAAGCATTGCGCATCCCGCTGGTGCCAGCATCAAGCAGCAGCAGAACCCGCATCCATAAAAGATATAGGAATTTGGAAAACGTCCAATTTACACAATATTAATGGAAACAAACAAATAATTAGAACAAGGCATCATAGTACTAGTAGTAACACGGCAACAACACCCAGGCCCTGGCAATGCATGATCATGATCTGACTGCTCTGCATGCACAGGTCTCAGCCCCGCGCCGTCAACAAATTATGCAGGCCAAGGCCAGGGCCTCAACCAGTGATGTGACGTGACGCTACAGCCAGTCTCGCGTCGCATCTCCCCTGTCCCACATATGGGAGTGAGGCCCATCGAGGCAGAGATGCCGTTATACTTGACAGCACAATCGTGTCGGCATACAGAATCATCTTCAGCCTCCCAAGGCGATCCTCCCCAGCACAGATCAGACTGGAGTTTGGAATTCGGTCACAGTTATTGGCACGACAGGGGGCATATATCTGCTCTTGGGACAAAGTAAGAAAAACGACCGAAGGGACGCTGAACGAATATCTATGGAAAGAGCTAGAGCAGACCCAAAACTCACCAGCTGCAAAATACCTGGAAAAAAGCATAATGAACACCGGGCTGGCAGAGCTCTGGGCGTCTCCTGTAGATCATAAAACACTCAACAAACTGGTGAAAAAATCGATCAAGCTACAGTCATGGGTTCAGGATAAAGCCATCCTATCAAAAAGATCTCATGCTTGGATGGTATTAAATACATACCTGACACAAGCCTCCCAGCCTTACCTTGCCCTAGGTTACACAAAAAAAATCAAACTGTGCTTTTTAAGATATAGATTGGGCTTGTTACCATGCATTCTACATCTTCCTCACTGGCTGAGATCGAAAGCAGGTACATTATGCAGGTTATGCGGCAAAGGGGCCGAAGACATGTTGCACCTTCTTTGCTCGTTTGAGGAACTGCACGAAGAAAGGAAGCTCCTGCTGAAACGCCATTTTATTCTACAGGGGGTACGCACACGAAGGAATGCAGTGCTAACCTGCTTCTCAGCACAGGACCCTCAGCTGAGCTGTAGATTTGTGAAATTTTTAAAAGTAGTAGAAAAAAAACTACCAAAAATTGACCCATGATCAACTTAGCAAAACAGGACATTTGATTTAACTTACACAGATGAATTATTTATGCTGCAGATTTTAAAGAATTTTATTATGTGTTATTGTATCGCATTGGTTTTAATTAACTGTGCAATAAATTATAAACTGAAACTGAAACTGAAGCATCTCCCCAGTCTCAACTAAACTAAAGTCAGCAGCCAGGCCAGCCACGGCAAAATAATGAACTAGTACTAGTGAATGTTGTTGTTATTGTCAAAGCACTAAACTAAACTTAGTACTCACTGTGTGTAGATGTCGATCCTTACGGAGTTACACGCAGTGACACTGAGCTCATTCGATTGGACTGGCAGCTCAGCTCAGCTCACCTGCAGATGCAGCAGGGGGTTTGCACTGGCCTGGGCTGCTCTGCTGAAAGTACTAGGACAGAGGCCTCCGAGTCCCAGGGCAACGAGGTCAGGCGGGGTACGAGTGCTAGTACAGCTCCTGACTGGCCACTCCCTTCTTCAGTGACAGGCAGCAGCATGCACGGAGGGGAGGGGGAGCATCCCGGAGCAGAGAGAGCGGGGCTGAGCTTGAGCAAATGATGAGCATGACCAATCACTGCACAGCTTTACAATAAAGCCATGCAGTGATTTGTCACAATGCCCCATGCTCCTGGACATGCCCCCTCTGATTGCCGAGAAACTAAAGCAGCCAATCCAGGCGCTGCTATGCTAAAGCAGCGCTTGGATTGGCCTGGGGCAGGAGACCTCACCGCTGATTAGGAGGCCGTGGCGCTGCGGCTTCTGCTCATGCCCCCCTCCTCAATTTGCAGAGGCGACAGTGGCAAGACCCTCAATACTGCGCATGTCGGGCTGGCCAGGGAAAGGCACCCAGCCAACCCAACATGCGCATTTTGCTGCACTGGCCCCAGGGGAATGCTGCAACGCAACTACTTAGTTGCTCCTAGCACCTCCCCCCCCGTGACGTCATGTGGCAAGCCCACGGCTGAGTCAGAGACAGCTGACTGCTGCCGTGCCGTGGGCTGAAATGTATTTTTTATTATGTGCTGCCACTGTGACCAAGGAGACAAAAGGAGAATTATTATACTGAACTTCATAAATACTCCATTGGTTCTTGAAGGCATGCATGATAAAAGCTCTTGCATGATTAATAGGATTTTGGGTGCAAACATTCAAATGCAAGGAGAAGACAGGGAGCTACTCAGTTACATAAAAATTATATATTGTATAATCAGCTTTAGATAGATATACAAATTGTACAGAGGTATCAATGTTGTACTGGAACCTTGGTGATTTCTTGCCTTTATTTTCCTTCTGTTTCGTTGCGTTGTGTGGGGTCTCCTTTCACCATAGAGCAAACCTTAAACCCTGCATATCTACGGCACTGTGCATGTGAAATAATGTATTATTATTATTATCATATCCAGTTTCTATTTTTATTTAAAAAAATCTAGATATAATGACATAGCGTGGACCACAACCAGAGTCTTGGAAGAGCAAAGAAACCCTCAAAGAGCAAAGGAAGACATCACACTGCAATTCCAATAGTGTTCTTAGGAGTGGGTAGGTGTGGGTCAGGTGTCCACTGCAAGGAGCTTAGCTAAGTACCTGAGTAAGGAGTGACTGTGTGCGAAAGACTTGAGGAAGATTGTTTGAATGAACGAGTATGTGATGAGTTTTTTAATATACAAGTAAGTGAATGACCATAACAGTGCAATGAAGACACACACCAGAGAAGTCAGTGGCGTTTTAGTGTCTAGGAACAGTGGTACATATGCTGTTTCCTTCAACAGTAGAGCGGCTCACAAAGATTAGGAACTGTAGACTTCCACATAAGATGGATGCTGAAAAAAAGCAACACAGGGCCTGGCACTTTTTAATATTGCAAAATCTCCACTCTGCAAAGGTTTGCACTGACCTTTTTAGGTCGAACCTAGAGCAGCGCACACGCTGCTGCTCGACTTTTAGTAAGGGGCTTTTCAAAGGGCTACACTCTGGCCTAGAGCTTGCGTGCATGTGCGCAGGAACGCGCTTACGAGCAGAGGCGCCATATGGCTTTCCTCTCTCGTCATGGGTCATCAGCTTTCAAGATACGAGAGCTTTCTTTCACATTCCTGAAGTCGATAGCTTCCTTGTTGCTCTTTGTTACTACAACTGTCCACAAGGTGGTGGTGTTCCCACATTGTATATGGAAGCTACTTAATATAGAAAACATAGAAGTTAAAACGGTATAGTGTTGCTTCCTGGCCAGTATTGTATCAACACGGCTAGTGTTTGTATGTCACGACCGTTTAAAAAAACAAGCATTGGCATAGCCAATAGGTCTCGCTTTTGGGACCTTATAAGTATTTAGTTATGCAACTGTTGCATAGCTAAACACTTATAAAGTCCCAAAGGTGAGACCTATTGGCTATGCCAATGCTTGTTTATGATGGTGGTTGTCATCATTGCCTTTGATGACATTTAAGAAAAACAGTGAGAGACAAATGTATAATGAGATTGACTTTGCTAAAGATGAAAAGTGACTAAAAATGACCATGACAAAGAAAGGTTTGCAGACCATTGTGTTTGGGCTCACAATGTGTTCTAATAGTTTAATTCCTTGATCTCCCACTGCAGAGATCTATATGCATCCCACAATACTCGTTTTTTGATGTGGACAGAGCTATCTTGTCTTTCTGACGTTCTTACAATGATTGACAATGAATTTGTTAGTAACTACTTAGAGTAATATCATTTGGTGTCTGAGATACAAACGCTCATTTACCGATCTTGACGGTCTCCTTTTTTACTTAATTGTGTTGCTGTGCTTTACTCGTTCCACAGCAGATCTTGGTCATACTGTCAGGCCTTTCCCATTTGAGTGGTTTACATAACACTGTCTGAAGTTCAGAGGCCCTGCCTTTACTTCTTGACAAACTCCCGCTAAAAACATAACTTTTCTTGCCTCCTCTTAAAGGGATCATCTGGTGAATGCTGTCACAGTATGCCACAAAACTTCAGTGACATCCAAAAAGCTACATTCTTGTATACTTATTTTTGGTGATTGTTGGTGCACCAGGACTGAAGAAAGAGAATGGCTTTTTCACTGGATGGGCCTTCTCTTAAAAGTTTCCTCCATGATCCCAGGTGGCCAGGAGACTGACAGCTTCTCCTAATGATTTCTGCTTGGAAAGAATCCTGACCTGGACTTGTCTGAGCTCTGGGGCCATTATCCAAGCTGTTTAATGATGAAAGGAGCTCACGCTTGTGTGATGTCTGGCCCTGAGAGAGTAAAGTCATCATGTTTCCTATAGGAAGGCCTTGGGTTGAGACAGCATCAGCTGTAAGTGTAGCAGATCATCACCATCAACCAGCGGGATAGGATGATGCTGTCTCCCGGGGTATCGAACATTCAAGCAAATAATCAGACACATATAGAAACATCATCATACTAACACAGTCATCGAGACTGTGGACAGCAAGTCCCCAAAGAGCCGATATCATAGAATTAATTAGCATAAAACAATCCATCATATTTAAGTAAAGAATAAAATTGGCCGAAAATACACCAGATGTGTGAGTCACAAAATCCAGCAATAACAGAGGAAGATACAAACGTTTTGACATATTAATTCCCAGTGAAAAATCTGTATTTGGTATAAATGAATACTGATTTTACTCAACTGTTGAATATAAATCCAAGCATATGGCAAAAGTCGATTTTCACGAGATTTGTGCTAGACTGTTTTTATTAATTATAAAAAAAAAGGCCTAATTCAGATAAGCCAGTTTGCATTGACATCTATTCATATTTGAAAAAAACAAATGTACACTTTTATTTTATGTGCTTGTACTTTTCCACACGCATGTGTTTATCTGTGTGCTTTCTCATTTCAGAAAATCAGATAAATAGAACACTATTCCATGGTCTCTGTATTAATGAATTGTATTAATTTGTGTTCCCTTTAAGGAAGCCATGCCCAGCAAATTTTTGTCTCTATAACTCTCGACGTCCTTTCCTCAAGCCTTTCTTATGGACCATCCATTAGTTGAACTATCTATTGTTTTCTGTATTCATAAACGTCATGTCATTTCCTTCATCTGCCATGCCCACCTCATTCATTAATATTCACTAGACATAGGTGTTTTTATGTATTTTATTGAATGTATCCTATGTATTAGATTTTTATTATTATTAATTAGCATTTATTGAGAGCATAGCTACCACGTAGGCATCCCAGCGTTAGTTACAGCAAGTAGAAAGGGTTGGTGGGATCTAAGATATATTCTGGAATAGCCAGGTCTTCAATTGCTTTCGAAAGGAAAGGTGATGAGCCGTAGGTCGAAGATGGGAAGGCAGGGTGTTCCATAATCTAGAGGCATTATATGAAAAGGAGTGGCCCCCGGAGCGAGTTCTCTTGATTTTGGGGACAGCTGCCAGAAACAAGTTGGTTGAACGGAGACATCTTAAGGGGTGATAGAAGGTGATGAGAGAATGATTCATTTTGGGACCATTCCCCCAAAGGGTCTTGTGAGCTATACATAATTATTTAAATATTATGTGTTCATTTATTGGCAGCCAGTGCAGTGATTAGAGAGCAGGCATGGCAGAATGCATTTTGGGAGTATTGTGTAGCATCCTAGCTGCACAGTTCTGCACGATTTGCAGTTTCCTTATAGTAGCTTTCGGGGCGCCCAGGTAGTGGGCATTCCCATAGTCCAGGTGGGAGAGAACCAGCGCTGAACTATGACTTTCCGAGCGGGTAACGGAAAAAGTGGTAGAATTTTTCCGCATCAGTCTGATCTTACGAAAGCAGGTGGCTGTTAGCTTCACTGCTTGGTGTTCGAATTTAAGAGATCTATCCAACCAGACTCCCAAGCTTTTGATATTGGGTTTAGGGGCTGGTGGAGGGCCAAGACAATTGGGCCAGATGTGGATATGGAGTGATTCACTGGCTTACTAGAATATATTGTTCATTAAACCCTATAATGTCACATCTGCATACTGAATGTGTGTGGCTTTTCTTTCTAAAAACCCTATAAAAGATGCTGTTTTATGGTATGTGCCAGATTGTTTTTAGACTTCCTTTGCCTTTCAACTGTGCAGACTCTACGCTAGTCTGACATCATTTTTAGGTCTCGCCTAGCTATTGCGTAGCAATCGCGATGCGAGACTCTAGTAAGGGTCTCCCAAAAGTGCTCCCAAAAGTGGATTGCATGGCGAGCACGCGCACAATCACGTGCATCGTGCCGCCATGCAATCCACTTTTGGGGAAGCGCTTCAGCCCATTGGCGCGTGCACTGGCATGTGCACTGGCGACGGGCTTGCGGTTACGCGCACTATGACGAGCAGAGGCGCCATATGGCTTTCCTCTCTCGTCATGGTGCGCGCACATCGCACACCACTCGCCAGCCAGCCTGCTTTCACTTTTGCGGGTTTGTGTTTCTAAGTAGTTTTGTGTGATTTCCGCACCACTCGCGGGCTTACCTCCTGCTCCCCCTCTCTCTTCACGTGGCCACTCCCCTTCCTGTATGCGAGGCTCGCCGGGGCCGCGCTTGTTATTAAACCCGCCTCTACTGCTGGCTGCTTTTTCAACACACCCATGTTTAAATACAACTACGAATTTCATACAGTGACTGCACCACATATCTGGATCCAAAAAGTGTTTCACAAACACAATTGCATCGTTTGCTAGCCGGAAAAGGACGTTCAACAAACGCTGGCGCCGTGCACGTAGTTTGCAGTTTATAGGGTTTCATATTATCCCTGCTTGCCTGACTCCATCAAATACTCACTGCCTGACATATCCTTCCGCCTTTAGGCAAGCTCTTCCCAACACGCCTCGTCAATCAAGCAAGCAGCCCCGTAATAAAAGTGCACGAGGGACAAAACCAGAACTGCTTTCCGTTACCAGACGCTGTTCTCGGGTCAACCATAACTTATCCTGGCTGCTAACAAAACTGAGTGAAGAACAACGTGACTTCAACAAAAAAGGTGGGGCCTAATTATGACCCCGCCCCACTGGATGCCAAACAGGACCCGCCTTTTCAGCCCCTCTCCTAGCGCTGCAACTTTCGCTCCTTGCAGCCGCCTTTCAACTTCGTTATATCGCGTGAGACAACTTAACAGCGAGCTTTAGAGGCATGACGGCAGGGCTTTAAGTGGGATGAAAAAATGAGGGGGGTCTCTTTCAAAGGGGCGTGGCCAATGTAATTAAGGGCGTGGCTTAAAAACACAAACTAAAAGTCTGTGCTTATAAAAGTGTGCCACCCGACTTGTATTTTGCTGCTTCGGTCATTGCATCTAGATATATAACTCAACAAGTAACATCGTACCTACAACAAGTCAGGACTATTGGCTTTGTCAATGGTTGTTAGTTGCATAAGATAAATAAACAGCAACTATGGCTCGTATATAATATTGAAAAAGCTTCCACGAAACCCGGTGACACCAGGACAATGTTCCTGCTCCCGAGTTTCAAAAAGACAAGGGAAAGCCAGAGAGAAAATGACTCTTTAAAGGCATGAAGTAATGCCGTAACTTCTCCACTAGTGAGTAGTGTGTGAGCAGGTGCGCATTCGATGTGCCTTCTGTCACTGCAGTCCGGGAAAAATGGAACGCCTGTGCCAGGGCACAAAACAGAGCCTGATAGAGACCCGTTTGGAGGCCCCCTTTAAAACAAGCATTGGCATAGCCAATAGGTCTCGCCTTTGGGACCTTATAAGTGTTTAGCCATGCAACAGTTGCATAACTAAATACTTATAAGGTCCCAAAAGCGAGACCTATTGGCTATGCCAATGCTTGTTTATACTTAATCTTGTTTGACTTTCCTTGGCGACAAACTCTATGTTGATCCTCTTTCTGAACTATGCTTACTTCTAGCTGCCTGCTTTGTTTTGAAGTAGACCTTATGTTGATCTTCCCACACTATTTGATTTTGATTTACTATTGAGGCATTGATTGCTATTAATTAACTAACCACGTGTTGCTTTCTGTGATGATTCTAATATTTAATAAACCTATGAGGTTTAACTTGGAACTCTGTCTCGCATGAGTTTATTTGATTGGCTTGGACCCACTCGTATGAAGAGTCAGACCTCTTCCTGCTTATTGTCCATTTAAAATATTTTAATTAGAGCATCGACATTTGCATGTGCATGACAAAATGCAAATGCATGATATGTCATGGCAACATAAAACCAGTCCGCGCAGGTGAAACAGGGCATAGCTGACATATGAAATGTGTGGGTAGCTGCAAAATTCCTTTGAAGCTTTTCAGCCCAAACTCCTTTCCACTCAATGAATAGAGTTTGAAATATTTAAGTGCATTGGTTTTTCATTTAAATACTCAACATTCTAAAACAAATTCAGGATGGTATGCAGCATCTGAGGCATACATTATGAATGGCACTGCCATACCACCACTGCCAAATCAGGTGACTGTCTGAAACTTCTGAGTAAATAAGACGATCCAAGGCACAGTGATCATGGCATGGTGACTGGCAGAGCTTACTTTTCCAGGACCTGCAATAGGTATTGTAATTTTCTTCTCCATACCAACCCATCCCAAGAGCCAGTGATTATAGAGGAAAGGTCCCATTTTAGAAGATTGTTGGTTTCCCAAGTGTGACTGAAGTTATGGCCGCACACCAGTCCAACTGATGCCTACAAAGTTCAAGGAGCAAATATTTCAAAACAGCACACATTTCCAAAGGTTTTAACTGCAGAACACAATATCATATACTTTTATGCTAGCTTCTCTGACTTCACTGACCGGTATTTGCATACCTCAAATACTAGCCAATGTCAATCCTGAGTCAATGCTGCGACTGGGTAGGAAGTTTTGCACCATGCACATTAGCCAAGCGCCTGTTCGGTGCATACACACAGACTGTCCGTAATGCAAAAAATGTAACGTGTGAGACTACCAATCTCTATACACCATATTGCACTCCATGTTTGAACTGTATTCCTGCATAATTTTTCTACAAATGCGCATATCAACAAAAGGAACGATCATTCACAATGGTACACAAGGGTCAACATAAAAAACTGAAATGTCCTTGCCTTCTGTTGTTGCCATGGATTAAGATCCTCATCAGAGATCCCCTCATATCAGGCCAAGGTATATAAACATCCAGACCATAAATACAACAGATCATACAACTAGAAGGAAGAATAATCACGTACGCAGCACAGGATCGGCAGTGTAATATACTCTATACAAGGTCTGTAGTATTATCATCTGTTGTTGCATCCTGGAAAATATTGCAATCTGATGAATTGTGTCCTTGCTTGACAATGGAGATATCACCCTTGGTTAGGTGGATGAAAACAACCTGTGTAGTGGGCAGGTGTCCCAGTGTGGCAGTAGGTTAGTGAAGCCAGATTAATCTAATACCATCTATACACTTCTAGAATAGCGAATTATGGCAATTTATTAAAGTCTATATGACTGTATGCTATCGTGAAGTGAAGAAAAATGTAATCCGCCATCAGCAGTCCACAAACTAGAAAAGGCGTTTAAATTAATTATGTTGGCAGTGAACACATTTTACATATACATATTCTGAATACCAGAAGGGTTAGAGATGACAGGAATTATGTGGTAGCTGATTCTCTGTCTCCTGGGATCAGAGCTCAGGGTATATGTGAACCTAACACATGTACATTATTTGAAACAGCTTAGAAAATGCACAGTTGTGCTACAGTGTTGTCATTGATTTGCTGCAATCCTCTTAAGATTTGCACCGTGGTCTTCCTCAGGAGAGCAACCCTGCTGGTAGGGTTTATACAAGATGGTGGTGCTTTACATGCAAAGTCGTTATTCCCCGAAGAACAATTGGGGAGTTTTCAATTTAGTGACCCACTGGGTATGGCTAAGGGAGCAGGAGTCTGCTTTCTGGTGCATGTGTGGGCAACAGGCAGCCTGGCCCTAAAGTTGCCAATAACAGTGAAAGAATCACACAAAATTACATTATCAGTAATTCAATGCCACCATTTTGCCACATTGTTATCTGGGTTGGTCTTTCATTTTGCCAATACACTTGTCTCGCTGGTGTCGGGAAACACACACATTAGTCGCATTTTTAGCAGTCTAACTGATACTTTGATTGGGACACAAATCTTGGAAGGGTGCAGGGACCCTTGTAAGCTCTAGCAGGGATCTGGCCTGCCTGCCAGTGACCTACCACCATCCTCTCTGAGGTGTGTTAGAGCTGCCTCTTGCATGATATGGTTTATAACTGTATTACATCCTTGCTGAGGGTGCTCGTATCTCACAGGGAGGCAGTCACAATTTGGGGTTGGGCTGGTGCCTGACGGTGCAGTGAAGAAGGGTGCTCATGTATGGAGCAGATGTTAACGCTAGAGGGGATGCTGGTGTGTCTCCTGGTACTTCACCAGTTTGTGTGTCTGTCTACATCTGCACGAACATAAACCACCATCATCTTTCAGGTGTCAGCTACATAGGGCTGCTGAGGGGCTTCACGTGGTGCAGTTACAGGCACAGGATGGGTTTTACGCTGGGCCACTATGCAGGCCAGGCATATGTGCTGCACTGCAATTTTAGTGGGTATAGATCCTCTGGTCCTGATTGTACTACTGGGAACCATTACTATAATAGTTGTGGTGCTGATGGTTGATCTAGGTGCATTGGTGTGCTTCTTGTCAAAACCCCAATAGAGTCCCTTATAGATTGTGGTACACATTTGTTTCAGACGTACAGCTCCCACTCATGCAATGCCACACGTGTTTTAAAACATGGAACTTGATGCCCCATTCATACAATTACACGGCATGGATATTACAGGAGTGTGCAGTGGTGCAGCTGCTCTCGATAAACATGTAAGTGAGACATTTAGCTGCCACTGATTTCACTTCTACAGTGACTCTGGATTGCTTACTGAAGTGTAATGGTGTGCAGTGGTGGCTGGTAACATTTAAAAGTGGTGAGGCGTAAAAGTTGCGTGCGGTACCTGAGGCTAGCGAGTGAGCCTGAACATATCAAGGGGGTTCGAGGGGGTTCTCCCCCCGAGGAAATTTTTCAAAAAGAGCGGCCAAATGGTGCATTTTCAAGGATATTTCAGAAAGCAAGAATGTTAATAAAGCAATTGGGAAAGTGTAGCAATTACATCAATATAGAATTTTTGTATGATAATGTAATGTAGGTTGCTGCTTATCAATATAACCACAGATCTTCATTACAGACTTTGAGATAAATAGCAATGCTGAGTACCTCACATATTTCTTTATTTATTGATATCTTTAGAAATTACGTATATTGAGGAAATACAAGCTACTGTGATTTATTAGACTGAACATGTTGAGACAGCAAGCAATAAACATTTAGTAGTAGTAGGGCATCCTACAAGGCACTGTACGTCTCATTGAGAGCAACCAGCCATAAAGTGAACATTAAACAGATTCGACGTCCAGTGCCTAGATAATCTCACACAAGGAGCTACAGAGGCAATACTTGGAGCAAAAACACAGAAAAAAAATCTGCAGTCCATGGCAAGATTCTCTAACGGTTTATTTTGAAGTTGTATCCCCTGCTCAAGAGTTCCTACCATGGACCTAAAAATCCTGTCCTTATGTGAACGCTGCTCCCTACCCGTGTGACAGGGAGTGCTGTCGAATGACAGTTAACTTACAGCTGCCCCGTAACCGTTTCCCACTTTGCCACCCTTTGCATTACATTTCCTTCCCTAAATATTGAAATCTGTGGTGTCATGCCATCCGCATCCTACCGCCTCATCTCAAGCCTTCCCTGGTCAGCACAAATAAGTAACATAAATAAATAAATAAAAATAAATATTTTGCCGAGCCCCCACTCACACCCTCAACAATACCCAGCCTTCCACTCATCAAATAACTGCCATCCTACACCCTCAGTAATGCCCTCCCCCATACTTCGCATGCACACAAATAAATAGATGGCAACGGCGTCTTTCCACCACCCTTCCTCTCCCAGACAAGCTGCACTCTCAGCTCGCTCACTGAGAGCGGGAGCGTCACTGGCAGCATGCGGGCCTTTGGACCAAGACATCTCTCCTGTCAGATGTGTGTTTCTGGAGACTCCCGGTGAAAGGGAAATGGAGCTGTGGTGTTGGAAGGCCCAAGACGCCTCACACGAAGCACCTCTGAGCCCCCCTGCACAGTGGGGGCTGCGGGGGCTATCTTTACGCCACTGAGGCAGCCTCGAGCTAGTCTCTCATGTGGGCGCGCACACTGCCCATCCCCATGCATATGTATCACTGCACGTGCATGGTAATGAATATTTCTGCCTGGCTTACTCGTGTGTAGTGCAGTCTCATCCATGATGGAATTCCCCTGCAGGTCGCTGCTGGCCATTTTAAACGTACCTTGAAAATAAATTGTTGCTACCGTGACACTGAATGCCGAAGATAAATCAGCAATGTTTGAAAGCACTGCTGACTGAACACACGCATACCGGAAGACGATTCCTCCAAAATGAGGAAGGACAATCTATCCATTTCTTGACCGTCAAACCACCCCCACTTGTTCTTGGTTTACCCTCCCACATTCCTCTTCTGAGAGTCCCTTCCCGTCTTTTCTGCTAGGCTTTCCGTGACGCCCCTCTTCTCTCCCTATAAAATTCTGTTTATTTATACTTTCAAGGTTTACATGCTGTCTCGCTGCTTATTATTTGTATTTCTTATCACCACTGTCCCGTGGTTAGTATTATTTGTAAAGCTCCCTGAATCATTTAGAGCAGAGTAGTAGCGCTATGTAAAAAATCGTAAATACGTAAATTAAATACTCCTTGCACACATAGTTACAAGGCAAAGCACCATTCTGTAATTCAGGCAAGTGCACCCATGCCTTCTGGATCAGACACCAACGCACCATAGATACCTCCGGGCAGCCTACATACACACCACTTAACCAAAATCTGCCGTGAGCAGAAGCTATCAAGATGGTGAAACATACACTAGAACATCTTTAAAAGCAGCTTCCCACACAACTGTGATAATACCTTTATTTCTGCACCATGGCAAGTTAGGATCATGGATGATTACTAACACTACAGTCAACATTCCAGTCATTTGGTTAGGGGAGGGCGGCTGAGGCAATGTTTGATCTCATTGCTTGCACTAGAACAGACTGAGTGTGACTTACTAGTTTATCAGATGATCTTCAGTTCATTTTGGTGAAATTAATCAAATGAATCTACCAAGGCTCAGGCTGAGAGGTGACACGATGAGCAGTAGGCACTGACTGAACACGAGGTGTGTGTGGCGCAGTCTGCTGTGACCACGTCACGGTTGGTCGTCATCACCAACGTACAAATGGCCAATCACTGTCTGCATGGCTTCACATAAGCCACAGTGATTGGTCATAGTGTCACCATATAGTGCCACCCACGCACGGCACCCAATGCCTCAGGACTGCACGGTGAACGCGTGCCTCTCAGCCAATCCAGACGATGCTCCAGCAGCGCCAGGATTGGCTTGAGCTGAGATACCACCCACCCATTAGGAGACCAGGGGCTGCGGCATGAAGCAACCCTCACTCTCCTAATGTGCAGGCTAGTGCACATGTTCGGGCTGGTCGGAAAAATGACCAGCCCAAAACCAAACATCCGCTCCATTGCTGCTGCGCTACTGGACCACTGCACCCTTGCTTGTCAGTCAAACCCTGCAGTGTTGCCCCACCCCCTTCAGCGTCCTGACTGCCTCGGGCGTGGCCCGGTGACCGGCCAGCCCGAATTCAAGTCAGTAAGAAGTGTAACGATGAAGAATGTGGCCATGAAGAAAGTGGCCATGTGGCATTAGTGGGGCAATGCCCCAGCACCCCAATGGACGCACCGCCACTGATGGTGTGGCCTCCAACCTCACCAGCGGTATTCCAAATTGAGATGTCAATGGAATGGAATAACATATTACAGCAATTTACATGAACCTTACCTTTAATGGTAGAGTGAAGATTGATTCAGAAAGATTTCTAGGTCTGGATTTTGACAGTGCAGCTGTCAGACAGACTTTGCTTGAAACATAGAGTGGGCTTCGGTCTGCTTCTTTCAACTATTGGCTTTCTTTGACCAGCCTCTTACAGACATTGGGTGGAGACTTTATTAACTACATCTTCGCAAAAAACTAAGTAGAGAATGAATTGCTTACATCATGCTTTTGGCTACTTGGCTGTATCCTACCATCTCCACTCGAATGCTTGCATTGAACTGCATGAGGGACTGCTCATAACTCTACAACTATAGGCGGATGTCCACTTCTGCTGACTCCCTCTGGTATCTTGGTCTGGTCCCCTTCTGTTTCTTTTCACTCTTTCCTTCTGCACCTCCCTCCTCCCTCTGTGGGCTCCTCAGTCCCACTCACCCACCACCCTCTCGCTACTGCCCCTCCATCCCCAGTGCGCTCCTGTTCTACCGGCCACCATTAGTAAACAAGAAGGAGTCTGCTGTACCTATATATTTTAACAACACGCATTTAAGTCAGTTTTTAATAGAAAACCACTCTATCTAGACCATGCATATAAATTATGCCACGAATCAAATTGCCATATTTATACTTTTTTATTTTCAAATTAATTGAAAGAATCTTATTTTTGGATGCACAAATCATATGTTGAAAAAACGGTTCAACTAACAAAGGACATAGTGGTCCTAAGAACAATAATGCCCATGGAAAATCTAAGACATAAATTATTCAAATATTCTCTCTCATACTTAAATCCATTCCGACCATAACAACATACTACACATACATCCTAAAATCTGGAAAGTGAACAAGTCAGAGGCCCAACGTGGTTGGCATATCTTTTTTACATGAAAAAACACAAATTTATATATTGTAGGTAGAGATTTACAGTCAATGGTATTCAATGGGAGGAAAAAAGAAGTCCTCCCTCTGTGGGCTCCTCAGTCCCACTCACCCACCACCCTCTCACTACTGCCCCTCCATCCCCAGTGCGCTCCTGTTCTACCGGCCACCATTCCCTTCCGGCAACATCTCATAAGTGTCACTGTAAAAGGCAGACTGTAATGAAGCCTCCCTTGCCTTCAATACATCCTCTTTTTATTTCTATGCCAAAAGAAGGTTGAGTGGCAAGGAGCCTTCACGAAGGTCCTTTCTTTCTTTATATATCATAAAACCTAAAGAAGAACTATAACAAAGGGTCCTTTGGTATCCTATCATTATTTGAAATGGAAGCCAAAAACAGGACTGTACAGGACTGTAACGGGCTTCCTTTCATTTCTAGTAGGACTTTAATGTGCTCAGGCTGCATGTGTCAGAAACATTAAATCCAGCTCTATTGGCTTCACCAGTGATTGTCAGATGAGAAGTTCTAATTCCTGACTTAGATTCAAATTTCCTAAATATTCAGGCGTGTTTCACAGAGCATTTTCTGTGAGCAATTGGGTCTTACTCCAGTTTCAGTTGCAGCTTTCTCATGATTTCCCAGGAGTAAGGAATGCCATTTATAAAAATCATATTTAATAACTCACAAAGCTTTTTTGCTACTTAAAACTCACATGCGCATGCAGACGAATTTGGACAAACTAGTATTCTTTTTGATTGCACAACATACGCTAATTAGAACGATAACATGTAAGACATGTAAGCACATCCTTTTTTTTTTAGCATTTTAAATAGTGCCAACTTCACGCGAAGATATCAGGTATCAGATCTCTTCACATGAGGACCAGTTTCGTTACACAGGGACACATTCATTTTTGTAAGGCGCAACAAGATTAAGTGATTTGCCCAGAATCACAGGATGTTGAGCATCCCTGATTTGACTCAAACCCGGTTCCCCAGCTTTGAGGTTGACTGCTACATTCGTGTGGCATTGTCTGCCGGCTGTGTATTCACATGCCTGCAGTGCTTAATTTCAGCCGGTGGTTTCCGGTGCTCGGAACCTGCACTTAATTGTCAACAAGGCAGCTGGTGACAGTCTGTCACAAGACGGCGATGTCTAGCTAATTTAGAGATGCCCACAACAACAGTTAACTATTAATTCAGTGTACATTAAAAATTACCATTATCTGCCACCCAAGTAAATCTTATAGCTTTGGGGGCCGGGAACAGTCTGAATTGTCACACTTGTAGGAGTGTGAAGGTTGGTAGGTGTGGTGGTACTGTCATTGACAGCATGGCAGAGGCGATGTGTGGTGCAAGCTGTAGTGGCCTCCTGATCAGAACCCTGGCACCAATGTTTTTTACAAATTAAGCTCTGTGTGCTTGGCTCTCTGAGTGTGAGAACTATGCGAAAGGAATAGTCAACTCGTCTTGTCTTCCTGATTTTATCTCCAGATGACAGAAAATGTTTGCCCCTTGAGTTTTACATGTAAGAATTTAGAGTGAGTCTGAACTGTCATCATGTTCGTCCCAATTTACACAAAAAACAGCTATAAAATAAATTATAACAGGCCCGATTCACAGAACTAATCTGAGACAAAATCCAAAACTACTACTTTTGGCATTCACAGAAGGCCCTTACTACTTTTGGTTTTCACAGAAGGCACTTACTACTTTTGGTTTTCACAGAAGGCACTTACTACTTTTGGTATTCACAGCAGGCACTTACTACTTTTGGTATTCACAGAAGGCACTTACTACTTTTGGTTTTCACAGAAGGCACATACTACTTTTGGTATTCACAGCAGGCACTTACTACTTTTGGTATTCACAGAAGGCACTTACTACTTTTGGTATTCACAGCAGGCACTTACTACTTTTGGTATTCACAGAAGGCACTTACTACTTTTGGTTTTCACAGCAGGCACTTACTACTTTTGGTATTCACAGAAGGCACTTACTACTTTTGGTTTTCACAGAATGCACTTACTACTTTTGGTTAAACTTACTACTTTTGGTATTCGCAGAAGGTATTTAGTAGTAGAAAAGTTAGTTTACTAATACTAACTGCCTTCTGTGAATACCAAAAGTAGTAAGTTTAACCAAAAGGTACGTTTAACAAAAAGTAGTACTTTTAACCAAAAGTAGTAAGTGCATTCTGTGAATATCAAAAGTAGTAAGTTTAGGATTTTGTCTCAGATTAGTTTCTCCCCTTTAATAACCACTTTTCTTAAGACGGTGGTTCGTGCATAATTTGGTGCTCACAGCTTGATCTTTCGCTTGTAAGTGTGAATGCGTTTACAGAGTCCCCAGTGTCAAGCCAGAGCGGGAGTCTGTCGCTTGTGCAGAGTATTTCATGTACCTCTGGCTCTGCCCTGGGGCGGGGCTGGTGTAAACTACCTCGGTTGCAAACGTAGGAATACTTAGTCTACTCACGAGGAAGTAAGGACGATAAAACATCGATGCTATGCTGAGTTATGTTAATGTATCCCTACGGAGCGTGCAACAGACGCAGAAGGCTGCTTAGAGGGCACGTGGCTCAGGTATCCCGTGTTCTTTCATGATTCGGTAAATCGGGATGAGGCCCCAGAGAAAGTCATAAGTTACATATATTTAGGCCCACTCTATGAAAGATTAAAATGCAAAGTTTTTTTAACTCGGAAAAACAGCCAGGAGACCGGTGTGATCTGGGCCCGGCACAGCGTTGCACCATTTGTGGGAAATATCTGTCTACGAATCACAGAGGCACCGTCAACACCCCTTAAGATTTCACCATCGCAGGTGCCCTCCCTGGCACTACTTATACACAATATAGGTGGCAGGAGGGTTCAGTGATTCACAGGCATATCCCTTTCAATGCGCTGTCTACCCCTATCCCGTATGGTGTAGGACACGTCACCGTTGCTGTTGTCCGTGTCACTGGGGTTACATGGGCAGCAATAGGTTTTTTCAGCTCTGTGCCTTCGCTTCCACTAGGTGCTCGGCGCCGGCCACCCTCGGTGCCAGTCCTGGCGGGAGTAAACATTAAAGGGCAGGAGGCTCTCTCCAACCTAGGTCCACCCCGCCCCATGCCTTCACTTTAATGAGGTGTCGGGATTCAGGGCTCCCTGAGCGCCCTCCTAGAACTACCCCCCTAAACAGGAGAAGCCCAGAGCGTTAACCGCCGAGGGCACACCGCGCCCTGTGCCCACCCGAGGCATCTTCATGACCTAAGCCTGACTCCCTAGCACTGTGCACACAAGGATGGAAAAGGTTGAGCATTTTACAGCCTGGCCCGAACACGGGCACGTGCCCTCTCATCCCTGCCGTGACAAAGCACTCGGCGTCTTTTCTGCCATTCCTACCGCTATTGTATATGCATGGCAGGATAATGCCCTCTGCCCTAGGCCAAATACGACATCATTTCTCCTCACCCCAATCGAGCTCTGCCACCCCCCTCCCCCCTGTCTCCCCCTCCCCGTGCCCTCCCTGCGTTCCCTGGCGCAGCTCCTACACTGGTAGCAGTAGCGCTTTATCCAGACCGGGGCAGTCTCTGCGCCACACCTGTCCCCCCAAAGAGCAGTCCACTTGCCCGGTGCTCTAAATGCCCTCGCCAGAAAAGCACGAAGGGGTGGCAGGCGGGCTTTCTCGGGCCTAGATACGGCTATGCTTGCTGACATACCTCCCTCCCCGACCTCAGCCGCAATGTGGCGCTTCAGGAAGTTATTAAAGGCTGGATTTTGCTCCTGGCCTTCCATAAGTATGTCTGGTGTTTATGCTAAGTAGTTTAATGCTCCCTCACAAGCCCCCCGCCCTCACTTTCAAGTTGTTCTGTCTTCACGTGCTTTGATATCCAGACTGCATCTTCTGTGCAGGCCCATCTCACGAACAGAGGACATGATGAATCCAGTCTGACGTGCCAGCTGGACGCCCGACCTAAGGCTCGCATTCATTCAGAAGCATTCATATTCATGACACTCTTCCATGTGGGTCAGACACCCCGGTCCGCACTACCCGCGAAAAGGGATCGGTGGAGGTACAGAAGTCCAGCCCTCTTCAGGGCTGCTAGCAACTGGTACACTCTGCCACACTAGCACAAGAGTCATATCTGTGTGTCTGCGTGATGATGACTGTATTAGAGGGGTCATTAGGCATTGGTAAAACCAACCACTTTACCAAGTAAATGTTGCCCACAGTGACATCGTTGATCCCCATAACTGGGTTATTAGAAGGCGTGGGTTCTGCGGCTCACATGAAGCATGAACCCAGCTCGTTGTGTACCCATCTGGCTAGTGAGATAGATTTACACCTTGACGTAAGGAAGTAACTTACTGTAGCTGCCTCTTGGTTCATTTCAGACCAGCTTACTTCTTTACTGCCTGTTATGCCTACTGGCATGTAGGGCAGCAATGAAGGACCTCCCCTTCTGTCTGTCTTGGGTAAGTTTCTCTACGTTGCCCCAGCTGTGGTTCAGGGTCTTCATTTCTGGTTCCACAGTTTGCCTCCGGGTGCTCTTTGGCCTGACCCCCAGGCTGTGTAGGTGGTAGCACCCCATCTCAGATGTTACTTGAGCCAGTTTTCCTGTGTCATTCACAGTCTGTATGTTCCAGAATCCGATTCTGGTCTTTCACTTGGCACTCAAACCTTCACTCGTCCTTTCTGTAGTTTTCGTGCAGCTTTGTCTACTGCTGATCAGGGCATGTCTCATACAGAGACTCTGGAATTCCCTCATAATCAGAAGTTTTAGAGGTTATTGCTTCTGTTAACATAACAAATGCTTTTTATAGGACGCGGTTATTAGCCTTGTGCCCAAACCCAACTTGGAGGACCAGTGGGTCAAGCTTCAACTGGTCTCTACCCTTTGACCTGTTTAGCCTGGGTGTGCTTGCCACGAGTGTAAGCTCTCGCAGCATAGCTTTCCACGTCACTGAGACACACAACTAGACCACTTCAAGGTGACGATCCTCCGAGGAGATTTCAGACCTGCACTGGAACGCAAACTATTGGTCACCAAGGTCGTTTCCTCGTGTGCCTCTCAAGCAAAACCTAATTTGTGCTGACACTTACAGGATTGGGCTCTAGCACTAATTTGTGGAACCTGGGCCTATTTGGGAGCCCTGGGCTGCTGTTCGCTTGACAGAGCACACACATTCAGAAAGCTGAGAAACAAATGGGCATACTTTATTTACACATTAACTACAGTAATGGTAAAGAAGAAAAGAAGGTGTCCTTGACAGCTTATCTTTAGGAATACTTTAAAGATGTCTTGCACTAAACATGTAGGAGCATGATACACTCTGCAAACTTCAAAAAAAGTGTATTTTATTAACATGAATGTTTTACGTCAGATTATATCACTGCATTGAGAGGCATTTAATGGCAGTGATAGTTTTCAAACATGATCTTTGAAACATTCATGCCGCCCCCATTCTGAAAACAATGCCATTAGTGAACCAAGAGGCAGGTTGTTTGTCAAATGCACCTTCTGTCTAGTCTCGGTTGTTAAATGGTTGTAACCTTATAGTTCATTAAATAAAACACAAGAAAAGGTTTTGTACAGCAGAAATCCTGAACTCGTGTATTTCAAGGGGCTCCCAGATGTGGCAATAAAGAAAAAGGAGGCAAAGTGAAATTAACCAATTGCCTAAGATCATGCAATTTGGTCAGGTGGGGAAGTCAGGACTGATCCCAGTTTTTCTGGTTTCACATTTTGCAATTCAGTCACCAAATGAGTATCTCTTTCCCACTCATGTTTCACATTAGAAGTTAATGCTTTGACTTTAAATCTTGGCGCATGAGAATAGACCGCAGGTGGCAGACAGAAGTCAAGTGAAGGCTCGGTTTGTGGCCACACTATGCATCTGCTTTGCGTCCCCCTACGCCCTTTCATCACCTGACCCTCGCATTGCTGGCATCGGTGTGACCCGCGGACATACCACAGAGAGTACTTAGAGGCCTCTGGGGAAATGTTTGCGATTACCCACGTGTTAGCATATTGCGTCATATTTTAGAATTAAAAAATTAATTTAGAAAAGCTCTAGCCTTTTCATTTAAATTTCGATTTTTCTACATTTCTACGTGAATTTTGTGTATTTGTTCAATGTATAGGTGTTTCTGTATTTGTGTGTATTGTTTTGAGGTTCAAATGAAATAAATTGCTTAGGCTGGGGTCCCCGGCTTCCAGCAATGATTCTGTGGCAGTCTCCAGATTTGAAAAACGATTCACAGGGGTCCGTGAATTGTAGTAATGTTTCAGAGGAAGCCCACGATAGTCGAAAGGTTAGGAACTGCTGGTGCAGTGGAACAACCCTGCCTAACTATTTGCAGTCGCGGATGCATTGGTAATTAAGGCCCTATTGGAAAATGCCAGGGCCAACTATACCCTGCGCAAAGGTCTTGTACATTGGGGCTTTATGTTTTAAAGAGGAATGTCTTTACTATATCATCTATAAGTGGGATGCTCATGAGTGCACAAGGGACCGCAATACTAACAAACAGCAAAGCCAGCACTGTCAATTGGTAACTTTTTTTTACTGAATATATTTTCCTACGTTGAACCACAGTATCCAAATTCCAATTCCAGCTAACCCACCTGTGGGATTTTAGGCACATTGCATTATCTCCCTCTGCCTCGATTTTCTTAATTTAAAAAATCTGGAACAGTTAGAAATGCTTAAAACACAAATTCATAATTCTGCTCAGGCAAAACCTAATCACTATTTGTGAAAACTAGCCGCCTAAGCTTCATTCAGTCGGATTTCATCCTTATCTTGCTTCTAAAGCAAGAACTCTGGGTTTCTGACTCAACCCTCAATCAAGGATGTCTTCGCAAACAGATTATACAATGAAAGCAACCATAGCAAGCCTGCACTAACACCACAACTACCATCACCCAACTTCAGACTTGTCTTACAAGGGCTTGTTCTTCCAGCCTTGATTACCGAATGCCACCTTACAGAGAGCAACGCTGTGGCCAGGCTACTCTCCAGGACAGAAATGGATTGCATTTCACCCGTCCTTAGAGAAGGAGGCGAGAATGACATTTCTGAACAGCATGCATAACATTTTGAGCCCTCCTCAGGCTACCACCAAAATACTCCCTGACCACATTGAAAGTCTGGTGGAACTAAGGTTGTCAGGACCGAAGACTGTTTGAGACTTGAAATAACATTCAACCACCAAACACCCTGAAATCAGGCTTTCTCCAGAAAGGCCCAGCACTGTGGCACTCACTTCCTCAAGAACTCAGATGTCTGGAGGACTTACTTCAGTTCTGGTGGAAACTAGGCACACACCTATTTAAAATTTACTTCCACGTTCTCTAGTGCTGCCATGACCCACCAAACATCTTCCCTTCCTTTTGATTTCACCTTGCCGCCACCCTTGATTCTCTCAGCCTTCTGCCGCACTCTCTTTGCCCGCTACTCGATCTCATCCTTCCTTGTCCCTTCCACTTTTGTTTGGCTGACGCCTCTGACCTCATACCTCTTATTGCTTTATGCATTCTCTGTTTCTTTGTGTGAGAACTGCATATCAAAGTTGTTCTCTGTGCAGAGCGCTGGCAGACTGCATGTCAGAATATCGTTAGAAAAATATTGTCTAACAGAAATATTATGTCCCAAACATTGTGTACAAAAATGGCATCCCCCAGGGGGTATAGATTTTCTATTATTAGCTTCAATGGGCAAAATTTTTGCAAACAATATTTAGGACAATATTTTCCTTATGATACTTAGCCACCAACCTGTGACACCTGCTCGGTTATTTTTCGCTCTATAACAATGAAAATAAATATGTCTAGCAGTGGTGAGGGGTTGACTGTGCCATCTTAAATCCCACTTCCTTGGGCACAAGGGGCATCTTCACTGGGAAACACTGGAAGGGTTAACCTAATGCTCTTGGGCAGACCTAATCTCCATGCCCTAAACCTTGCACCTCGCGGGAGGTCGGGTGGGAGCCCCTTCGCCCCTCCACCTCCCCCGAGGAGGGTCCCATTCTCACGCAGCGCCCTTGGCGTGCCCACGGCTCAAGTGCCCCCCTCTCCAAACTTCACAAAGTAGCGGCTTGCGCGCACACACACGCTCTCAGTATGCAAATGCGCTGGCTTATTTTGCAGTCGGGCAAATATTAAAGTATCGACTTTCTAGAAAACATCTCGTTTCAAAGCGCTGAATGAAAGCCGGGCGGGACGGCCAGGATGCCAGCGTCCTGGGAACGTAATCCTCCGGGCGCGGATTCCTCGCGCCGCGGTAATGGGGAGTCGATGAACATGCCTTTGTGGAAGGCGGGCTGGGAGCGCCTCGTACAAAGTGTTCTCGAAATTGTACCACGCTTTGGCTAATCTGTTCAAGTCGAAGCAATTTGTAATTTTCAGAAGCCCTTTTTAGGGCCGTGGCGGATAGCGAGGTCTTTATAATTGCAGACCCGTGGTCTGGCAGGAATTTGGGCCACAGACTATAATCAACAAATGCCTTCAGATGTCACGTGATGGAAACAAGTGACGGACTGAGCCATATTTCTTCAAGAAAGTGAAGGCAATTATTTATCTAGGGTTTTAATGAGCAGTACCTCTCCTGCTGTGACAGCGGATATATTTCTGCGGTCAGCAAAATACATCTCTCTTGCTGTCAAGTGTGTGTGTCGGTGCCCAGTAGGAAATACCTCTCCTGTGGTCGGACTGCACATTTTCATGATCTTTAAGAAGTACCTCCATTGCTGTCAGGGTGAGTTTATTTGTGGAGTGCGTCAGAGGTCCCTCTCTTGCTGTCGGCGGCTCTCTCTTTTTGTCATAGGACTTGTCTTCCTATGAACAGGAAGAAGCACCTCTTTCATTAGCACACCTCTGTTTTCTTTATCCTTTTCACTTTACACAATCACGAACATGGTAGTCTGCTGACCCTTGCAGGCCACCATCATTAGGATTGTGGCCAACTACAGAGGGTCACAAATTGTGACCTGAGGAACGAATACTCATTAGGGTAGTCGTCCTGCAACCCCCTGCACGCCAGTATTTGGTGATCCAGCATATTTGCCGTGCAGGTACTGCCTTTGATGTTCCGAGTGTGGTGTCTATTTCATAGGCATTGCCATGGGCACGCCAAAGAACCACCCACCAGTGATTGAAAAAGTCATAATCTGGTGGGCATAATCACATGGGTTTGGCAGTGTTTGAGCTGGGTGTGGCGGCCCACTCCAGTACCGCCAAACCCGTAATCAGGCCCTCTGTGTTGATCCATATGAAGAGGGACATTTTAAGGAGGGCAGCTACATTGGAAAGACAGAACCTTGTTTCCTTTGGAATAGTTAAGTTGATAACATTTCTGTTGGATTTCATCAGTTGAATTTGAGAGGTTGGGGTGCAGAATTTCTAAGGGTCCCTATATAGACAGGAGCGTCTTTATCCAGTAAATCAGGAACCATAAGTTTACAGGGATCTTTAGCAATCAGCACTTTGTCTGGAAAAGAAAAAGGAGGAGGAAAGGAAAGATACAGAAAGAGTAACAAAGACATAAAGAAAGGACAAAAAGGGGGCTGCAAGAATGAGATAAACAAATTGGAAGTGCAGGGTGATGAAATAAAGAGTCATGAGGTGTAATCAAGAGGTATTCGGCAACTCCGGCATTCAGCTGCTCAAGGAGTGGCTCCAATGAATTACACTGGTCCCCTGCATTTACATATAAAGCACGGCCTCAGACAAGCAATGCACATATCGAGTGTCCCATATGGCATATCCACACATTGTTAAAGACCCCGGCCTCCATAAACCAAACTCTACTGACCACTATAACAATCATATGACCAATCCTCCTTAAGAGATTTCATGTTATCCCTCTGTAGTAGTCTTGTTTCAGCACAGGACGCTGCTGGTTGCCATCCTCCTGGTCCTTCACAAGCATTGAAGAGGAGGTTGATCAAATTGGCACAATATTTGCTAGCGCCTCTCAGAGGGCAGTCTTGTAGTGGGAGGAGGAGGCTGGGTGATTCCATCCAAGAATGCCAAGCATGTGGGGAACACGTACATGGAGGGAGTACGACAGTCCTTGGATGCACACTGTGCATGTGCATGGCTGGGGAGGTTGCTGTTTAACCAGTTCCAGTATTCTGCCGGGGAGAGACTTCTAACTCTGCTGAATATATTTTCATCAGAAACGCTAATTGGAACCAGGTCGGGAGATACAATCTGTGACTTTGAGAAGAGGAATGTTTGGTCAGCCAAGAGGCGCAAGGAGCGAGGAAGAACATCTTCTTAGCATTTCCATCTGTGTTGATTTCTGTGTGTATGATTATGTATGTGAGTGTGTTGTGTTGAAGTTTGGCAGTTGTCATCTGGGAGTCATTTGTGTATTTTGTGTGCTTTTGGCTGCATTTGAGAGTGTATACGTTGTGCTTCTATAGGTTTTGAGTGTGTTGCACTGTGTATGAATTGCTGCATATGTGTGGAGTGCTGTGGGTTGCTATTACATAGTTGTGCACTAGTGTGATACCTTTGCATATAGGTTTATGTTGTATACCGTGTGAGAATAGTGACTGTTTATGATATCTCTGCTTGTGATGTTGTCTTGGGTGCTCTGCATTCTGTTGTGCATGTCGCTGGTGTTTTGGTTTGGGCAGATATTGGTTGGTTCCTTTTTTTTCCCCTTTTCTGCCTTTCTCTGTTTTGCTCCAGGTAAAAGTCTGCTGATGAAAAATAAGCCATGGACCTCAGAAATGAGTACACACCAACAACCCACCATGGTGACAGAAACACTTTTCAACAAATTTTACACACACCCAAACACATCCACACACATACACAAACCCCCTTAAGCAAGATCTGATCACCATCATCACCACCTGCCAATCAGTAGTTTCTTGATACAATGGATTCTAAGAACTCACTCACAGTAAACACCCTATATGCACACAAGAAGATGCATTTCCTAGGATTATTGTTCAAAATAAATAACCTGACGTCCACAAAAAGAACCACCTGTCTCTTTAGCCAATCCCGTTTACTGTACAAGTCCCACCAATGAAGCCTCCACAATAATCATGCCATCTTCAAAGTTGATAAACATTGCATCATCGCCTTGGGAGATTCCCCTATACAAAATAATAAATGGAATGTCTTCAACAAAATATTTATGAAGATGACCCCTGCCTCACAATATTGCTGGACCTCCCAGCTGCCATTGACACAGTTGACCAGCTCACCCTCATACGCATCCTTAAGTCACAAATAAGATTCATTGGCAATGTCCTTCACTGGTTCTCCTCCTACCTTTCCACGCAACATCAGTTTGTTCACATGGACAACTGCAGATCACAAAAGATCCCTATAATGAGTGGAGACCCATGGGTTCCATACAGTCTCCTGTCATCTCAGACTTTTACATAGAGCTTCTTGGTGGTCTACTCACACATAACAGCATCAAGGTTCACCAATATCCTGATAATACACAACTCTAATTCGAGGTCCCCTATGCTTCAGACATTCAATGCCTCAAACACTGCTTGCACATCATCCAGACCTGGATATCTAGCGCATACCTGAAGCACAACCCAAGCAAGACAGAGTTCCTATTATTTGCCAGGAATATTAAACAAGATGCAATGACATAAACATTCAATGGTTATGAACCACAACTCTCACCACACACCAACTCACTTGAATTCACCCAGGACACTAACCTCTCCCTCAAGAAACACTGACAAAAAAAATAACGGCCTAGTACCAGTTCTCTCTGCTAAAGAAACCATTTGTTCGAGAATGGAACTTCAGAATGCTGTTTGAGTCTTGTACTCTTAAAAGTCCTACTCTATGGCCTCACAGAATACACACTGGCGCCCCTTAAGGGACATCCTATACACTGCAGCACATCTCATCCGGGGCCTCAACAAATATGATCTGATGGAACTCCATTGGATCCCCTTAGTTATACACCAGCTTCAAAACCAACTGCATCATTTATAAAACCATCACAACTAATCCCCACGCTTATCTTGCAGACAAGCTCACCATCTGTGATGGTTCTCAGCACTCCCCCAGCCAGGACACCATCAGACTGCAGAATAGAAGCATAAAAGAACTCAGTGACAGACCTTTGCCATCTATGCACCCAGAACCTATAATAGCATCGCCATATTCACCAGGACCACCTAATGCTGTTCCAATTTTAAAAGAGTTGAAGACTCACTTCTTTAGAGAGCACTACACCACAATACATTGACTGTCCACAACTCTGCTTCCCATCCTATTACTCGTGAACTATAATCTTGCCTTTGCCCATATCAGGTAACTGTAACATCAACATTTATAGAAATGGTATTCCACACCCATTCTCTTGAAATTCCTCTAGTCTATGAGGACAAATTATTTATGGTAGAAAAGGTCAACAACCATCTGCTCTCATATCACATGCTTAACACTACTACATTAGCAATCTTCAAAACACCCTCTCATGTCTATATCTCATCTAACCTCACAGCCCCAAACACAAACGCCTTAGAAGGCAATATTCTTCACTTATCCATCTTAAAATTCAGAACTGAAGAAACACTCACAACTCTCAGCAACACTGTAAATTCCTTATCCTCGCCACATCTTTCTATGCTTCCTCAAGATCAGTGTAATTCCCCCACTGCTAAAATACTGCTGTTGACTCCAGCAACATAGCAAATCATTTAACCATCTACCCTACATGAGACCAATTGTAGAAAATGTGATCTGAGAACAAGAAACCCTGGATGTGAACCACTTTCTATGCAATTATAAGTAGGTCTCAAGACTTCATTGAAACTCAGTGATTACCACCATTTGAGGACTAATGTTCACCTCCTTGAAGCTAAAGGGTGAAGACTTGCTTCTTATTCTATGCCACCTTTCAGAAGGCTATAACAATGTTGCTCACAGAATTCTCAACAATATTCCCTAAAGATACGTGGGATTGAACAAGTGGTACATCTATGGAAACTCTGACCTAACAATAACTACACAGTGGTGACCACACTCTAAAAAGCTCCAAAAATAAATAACTATAACTTGTGCCCTCGACATGGACTGCATATGAGCGCATATATCACAGCACTCATGACATGTTCTATGACATCATTGATAACACCACTACTGACATATGAAATGACATCATTGATGATGTCACTGTGCATGGCTGGTAATGCAAAAAGAACAATTGATGGATGGGATGCTGAACAATGTCAAACATTCACCCCCAGTACTGAGAAACTGGCCTAAATCCATCGTTTTTGTGCTCACCATCCCATTCCCGTTTGGACCCAGCCGTATGCAAATCAGTAATGACCCTGCTCTCCATGGGAACAGTCCAGACCAAACTGTCAGACCAGGTCCTCCCTGGACCGGAAACTAGCACCCTCGGACTGGTTTCAGGGTATCAGCCCTCATCAGCCAAGCTAGCTTGACTCCAGTGGCATGGTGAGCACAGGACCCACATCTGAGAATACCCATCCTACTCAGGGTGACAAATGCAGAAAGAACAATTGATGGACGGAATGTTGAATAATGTCAAACATTCCCACCCAGTACCAAGATCTTGACCTAAATCCATTGTTTGCTTTCTCACCATGCCCTTCCAGTTTGGGCCCAGCCAGTCTTGACCCTGCTCCCCATGGGAGCAGTCCAGCCCTAACTGCCAGGCCAGGTCCTCCCTGGACTAAAAAGAAGCATTGTGGGACCGGTTTCGGGGTTTCACCCCTCATCAGCCAGGCTAGCTTGACTTCAGTGGCATGGCAAGCACTGGACCCACGTATGGGCATACAAGTCTGGGCATACACCTTTGCCCCTGCTTACCCTCATTCTTTCTATTCTCTGTATATGGTGGGTGCAGGAGTTATAGTTTCTTGAGTTACCTATAACTGGTAAATTTCAATGGTTTTTAGCATTTAAAATGTACCATTTTAACTGATATTTGCACCAAGCTATAACCTCACTGTAACCTTTGTTTTTGTTTTTTTCAGTGAATAGAAATATATATATATATATATTCACTGAAATTCAGCAGTTATAGTTACCTGAACTAACTATAACTTACGCCCCCGCAATGCACTGCTCATGACATGGTCAGTGACATCACTGATGACATCTCAAACAACATCACTGATGACATCATCAAGTTACTGTGTGTGTTTAAGATTTTACATGTGTTAAACATATATAGTAACCCACTACAAAAGTTAAATTAGTATACTAGGTGTACTACTACTGAGTGATACTACTTCTAACGTATGTTATGTGAGTGGCTGTGTGACTGTGTTTTTGGCTGTGTAAGTGGCTGTATGGGTGTATACGTGGATGTGTGAGTAGCTGTGTTGGTGAGTGAGAAGCTGGGTGAGTGGCTGTATTGGTGAGTGAATGGGTGTGTCCGTGGCTGTAAGGGTGAGCGAGTGGGTGTCTGAATGGTTGTGTGAATGAGTGACTCGGCATGTAAGTGGCTGTAGGGGTGAGTGAGTGGCTGTTTCAGTTGGTGTTTGGTTAAGTGAGTTGGTGCGTGAGTGGCTGTAGTGGAGAGTAAGTGCCTGTGAATTGTTGAATGAGTGAGTGAGCAGATGTATGAGTGCTTGTATGGATGTGGGAATGGGGATGTAAGTGGTTGTATGGGTGGGTGAGTGAGTGTGTGACTGCTTGTATGGGGAGTGAGTGGCTGTGTTGAAAGGCTGTATGGGTGAGTGAGTGGGGGTATGAGTGACTGTGTAGGTAAATAAGTAGGTCTGTGAGTAGTTGTATGGGTGAGTGTGTGGATGTATGAGTGGCTGTATGGGTGAGTGAATGGCTGTGTGAATGGCTGTATGAGTGAGTAGGTGTGTGAGTGTTTCTGTGGAGAAGTGAATGGGTATGTGAGTAATGGTATGGGTCTGTGAATGGGTATGTGAGTGGTTGTATGGGTGTGAGAGTGGGCATATGAAAAGTTGTATGGGGTGTGAGTGGGTGTGTGAGAGGTTCTGTGGACGATGTCATTTGAGATGTGATCAGTGATGTCCCTGACCATGTCATGAGTGATGTAATATGTCAGGTCATAAGCACTGCATTGCGGGGACGTAAGTTATAGTTAGCTCAGGTAACTGCTGAATTTCACTGGTTTTGTATGAGGTAAATCTCAGCCTAACTATAATGTCCCTGTAAACTTAGATTTTTTCTGTGAATTTCTAAGGTTTTTCACAATCTATTTCCTAACTATAAAGTCCCTATAACATTTCGTTTTTAAGTGAATTTCTATTGATTTTTTAACTGGTAGTCACGTTTGCAGAGTGGTGGAGAGAGAGGGTGGGGCCTCCGACAAGCTCGCAGAAATCCTGCTCTAAGGGACTTTCTGGAGGTAACAGGAGGGCTTCTTGGTCTCCAAGAGGACTTCATCCCCCAACCATTATTGCACCAGGAGGCGCTATTGCAGAGTAGTGGAGAAACGGGGCGTGATCTCCAAAGTCCTCGCAATAATACCCCTCTGTGGAAGTTGCTGGAGGTAACAGGAGGGGTAGTTGGGCCCCAAGGAACCTAACATGTAGCTCCCTCTCTGTAAAAGCAATTGTGCTCTGCTTTGAGCAAGCAAGAGCAAAATTCTCTTTCTTGCTCAAAGAGGAGCACAGTTTGTTATGGCTTAGAAGGAGCAGTAAAGCTCCTACCAAGCAATAGCAAACAGCTATGTCTCGGAAGTGGGCACCCCGGGCCATAGTAGGAGCAGGCCCTGGAGGGGGTTTTACAGTCCCCAGGGCCATGTATGGCTCCAGGAGGGGAGCCGCATGGCCCCCCTCCTTTCTTGATTTAGGGCCTGCCCCAGAGAGGTAGCAGTCCCCAGGGTTGAGAATGGCCCAGGAGGGGGGCCATGCGCCCCCTCCCATTTCTAAAGCTAAAAAGGAGTTTGCCCCCGGGTAGGTGTTGTCCCCAGAACCCGTGGGGGTCCATGGGATCCCCCATGTGAAAAGTAAAACGCCTGGGGAGGAGGTGGACCCCAGGGCTGCGAAGGAGGTCACACTGGCCTCCCCCGCAATAATTTCAAGAAATAACCCTGGGGAGGTGGCAGTCCCTGAGGTTGTGGGGGGAAGCGTGCAGGCCCCCCACATCAGTTAACTTATCTTTGCCTCAGGGAGGTGGTGGCGGTGCCCCGACAGAGTTGGTGGTCCCTGGGACACAAGGGGTGCCGCATGGGCACCCCACATTATTATAAAAAATGCCCCCAGGATTTGTTCCACCAAATGTTGACACGCATCCAGCTGCGAACTTGCGGCAAAATTCAATTAAAAATGCGTTTAACCCCCCCACCATATCCGGGGGTGGGGGGTCAGGGTATTCCTACACTGCGACCTTTTCTTTTTCTTTTGTAAAATTTTTTGTGGGACTTGGTTTCAAACCGAGTCCCAAGATGGCTGCCAACACTTCCTTGTTGAAGTGTTGGCAGACAATCGAATTTCAGTAGGATCCACAATTCCACTGCAAGGACTTACGTCCCAAGATATCTATATTTTTTAAACTTAAAATTTCTGAAACTACTGAACAGATATACCCCAAATTACAAAAAGCACACTTTCTGGAACACTATCTAGCTTTCTGCCAAATTCGGTTCAGCAAGTCGGGCTGCAGTCGTGTTCAAAAAAAGAAAAATCCAGATGGACATAACATGGGGAAAACGTGTTTTGGGACTCCCCTTTTTCTCATACCCCGCTTGAAGGATCACCCCGAAACTTTCAACACAGCAGCTGAACCAAAAAGGGGAACGTTTAGTGAAAATTTTGGGAAGCTTCGTCGAGTGGCACCAAAGTTATAAGCAAACCAAAAGACGTTTTTCCTATGGAAACTTTGACCCTAACTATTGCCATATATATACACATATACATAAATATACATAAATATATATACATACATAAACATTATGTGCATATATATACATACATACACATACATACGCATACATACATACATATATACACACACTGTTAAAACTTATGCAATGTAATGTTTTAGTTAGCATTCGCTACCCCATTTTGTTTGCAGGCGCCATTGTAGGCTGTTTGAAACTGATTTAATCTGTTTCTGAGAAATGGCCTTTGCTACGTTTTGTTTCTGAAATGTTAGGTCATGTTTCGATAATGAATAGATTGTTCATATTAGCGCATACCTTTCTCACTAGATAGAAGCCCTCTCCCACTTGTCTGGTGGTGGGTACAGGGTGAAACGATCTTGGATTGTACTAGGTTGTGTACGATACGAGAACCAAAAGCTTTTTTTGTATTTCACTGTCCAGCTGCATCTGCCAGGAAATTTCCACTGTGGGCGTGTCTTGTCCAACCATGAAATATACATATGTATCTCTATGTCCGCTGTTCTTTAGTTCCCTCTGTGGCCCGAGCAGGTCACTTCCTTCAACATATATTCACATTAAAGGTTAAATGAAAAAACTTTTTTCAATACCTAGAAGGGTAGAGAGGTTTCAGAGTTAGAGTAACTCCTCCTGTTTATAATCAATTAGTCACTTAAATTACTCTAACAAATCAAACGTGGTTGATATGGATGCACTTTAGTGGGGAGAGATGTGAAGGATTTTAGATAAGGTAAACTATTTATTCTTCACCAAAAGGTGAGCAAGGAAAATCTTCCTTTTTGTTTATTTACCCTCACACACCCTAGTGGTGTCATGCTTCATCATCGGGTCACCCCGACGCCTATAAGTCGGGGTGGGCTCAACCACAGTGTTGGGAGCTCTTGTTAGAAGTTTTTTGACCTGGGGGGCTGAAAGATTAAAACACCTCAGACAGATCCCCGGTATCCCTTTATTTTTGGGTCTGTCTGGGTTATTAAAAAAGAATATTGGGTCTTATTGGGAGTCTTATGGTCCTAAGACCCTAGTGCCAACATGTTTCAGTCCAATAATGGCCGTAAAGGTCCAGGACTTTCTTCAGGGCAAAGTAGGCCTCCCTAGGAGACAGGGCAGACGGGAATTCCCTATCCTGTACGTAGTGCAAGGGCAGAGTAGCTGCTCCTTGTGTAAGTAATTGATAATTTATCAATCACGTGTCATACTCCATCAAAGTCTTGAAGGGTTTCTGTGTCTCAGGGGACCGAAAGGCATCTAGGGGTAGCTCTATAGTCAAACCTTCGTCAAGAGTCCTGCCCCGCCAGCACACCTACTTGGCTTCGGCGAAAGCCGGGAACCGAAGCATTAGCCAAATGCTAATTCCTAACTATAACATGCCTGAAACCTATGTTTTTTTCAGTGAATTTCAAAGGTTTTTTAAATGCTAATTTCTAACTGTGCCTACAGAGATAGGACATGTGAAGAAAGAAGAAAAAACGCACAGAAAGAAAAAAAATAAATGCAGAAAGAAGCAACAGAAGTACTCAAAGATGAGGAAAAGTGCAGGAAGAAGGATAACGTGCAGAAAGAACAAACAGAAGAGCAGAAAGAAGCCTTGTTGCAAAATCATCCTGTACCCTCAACTTTTTCAGACGGATACTGGTGGTAACTGAGTCTGACTAACCAGTCCTAGAGCCAGTGCTATGTTAAAAGACACTCAGAATACAGTGAAAACACCTACATACACTAGGGAACACTATGCGTTGGGGTCCCCCTGTGATTAGCATGACCTCCTCTGTAAGCTCCTAGTATATAATAGGGCAGGGTATTAAAACTACCTCTTAAAACGCGCCACAGGGCGTGTTTGCACACGTACCCTCAGGCCCGTCCCCTCCCTTCCCCACTGAGTAAACACGCACTGTGGCCGTTTTAAGTTGGGAGATTAAGTCCCCTTGAATCCTGAGGGTCCCTAGGGTCCAACTAGACCACTAGGTGCCTCCAGTAAGCGCCACAGAGCTGCATTGCAGAGAGGTGTAAAAAGTGGCACGGCCTGGACCACCTCTCTGCAACACAGCTCAGTGGCGCTTACTGGAAGCACCTGGTGGGAAAGTTAGCCCCCAGGGGCCCTCAGGATTGAAGGGGAATTATTTCCTCAACTTAAAACGTGCCATAGGACATGTTTGCACACGTCACCTCAGGCCCCGCCCCCTCCCTTCCCCACTGTGTAAACACGCCCTGTGGCCGTTTTAAGTTGGGAGACTAAGTCCCCTTGAATCCTGAGGGTCCCTAGGGGCAAAATAGCCCACTGGGTACGTCCAGTAAGCGCCATTGCAGAGAGGTGTAAAAAGGGGCACGGCCTGCACCACCTCTCTGCAACGCAGAGAAGTGGCGCTTACTGGAAGCACCTGGTGGGCTTGTTGGCCCCCAGGGTCCTCAATACAAAAAGGAGCTTGAGAGGGTATGTGCCTAGCCGCCCTCCACTCAATAATCAATAAATCAAATAAGACTAGGCACTCACGAGGGATCTAATTTTTACTAGTACTGAGAATCCACACAGTTACCAGAGACTACTAATATGCCTTCTGCTGCTGGTATTATATCCAGAGAATTGTGGTCCCATTACCCTCAATTTTCAAAAATTCAAATCATCAACAACCCTCCATTAACCAACATCTTCACCACTAGAAGTCACAAGTACTCACAAAAGAGGTAAAAGGTGAAAAGTGAGTGGGCCCCTCACGTACGCACCACCAAGGAGGCTGCCAGCTGTTTCTCACTGGTATGCCCACGTTTTCTCATCATTGGATGCCCACTCACAAGAAACAAAAGTTTAAAGACCAGTGAGGAGAAAAAGGGAACAGACCCCGAAAGGAACTTGTTTTCCTGTTCCCATCAAGGAAAAGTAAAGAGAACAGAAAGAAACCCGTGGATTGCAAAGAGCAGATGTTCGATGCAATTTCTTAAAATTGAGTTGAAGACTCCCGTGATAGTCACCCTCTTTATTCAGATCGGTGAGCCTACTCAAAAATAAAAACACTCAATGTTATAAACCTTTGTAAAGAAGGCCAACATGTTTCATTGCCACTTAGCTGTGTTCTGGCAAATTCGTCAGGGCAAGGGTTTCAATCACCTCACTGGATATGTGTATATAAGTTGCAGGAGGGCTGTTGAAAAATAAAACCAAAATCAAACCTGTCTATTTCACTCACAAATGACACACTTCAACCAACTGTGCTTACAGTCACCTATATACACACAGCGAATATTGTTGATTAAAATCAAAGGAGTGTTTACCATGCAGAGGCGGAGGGCATTCATACCTGCCTCTACTATGCCACTCGGGGTTCGATTAAGTACTTTACCCCTGGTATTTAAGGCTGCATTTCTGTCAGCTAGTTAACCACCTGTGGAAAAAGAGACAACCATCAGATAGCGCCTAGATATAGTGTATGTACATCAACCTTCTTCCATTACAAAGTCCTCAGACCTCGAGCTCCCCCACTAATGTTTGAGGGCTCATCCTTAGAACCGGGGCGCCATGGCCCCTCATAATCTCCGGTCTTAATCGCTGGTGATTAAGCCAGAGCATCGACGTTCCGTGTTTCTTTTACTGCCCTGATGTTACGCCCCTCTAATTGTGCCCCCAATTTGTACTACATGCCGGCAGACTCCCCCGTTCAGGCCTCGCCACCCTCTTTATTTATACAAGAGAGTACCCATGCCCAGCACACTCATATGCAGATGAGTCCACTCGCATACTCCTCACCGCAATCCTCGACTGAAGGCGCCGTGTCTCGTCCCTGCTTCACCTTCCTCGTGTGGAGCCGCGTCTAATATTTACCAGGCTGCGGCACGCCCCCAAGCCGCCCCACGCCTCACGCAGCGCCGATCGCGCTCCCATCTAGCTATAGTGCTACACTGGCGGCCATCTTAGAGTGTACACAGTAATGTTAAAAAGTGTTCTTTAAAGCAGAAGGAGTACCGCCGAAGCATGGAAATTATTCTATTGTGGGTGAAAATTAACGTCATGGATTTCTATGTATCCTATGGTTTATAGGATTGTTATACTCCCTTAAACCTGGCACACATAAAGGTAAACTGGTGACACGGGGGCGTCAAAATCGTAAATCACAGATGCACGCTAATCAATGATATAGTATCCAACAGGACACTAAAAAGTGCCGGCTGGTCTGCAGGGAGCCTATAAAGCACCACAAAACACACTTGTATGATGCCCCTGGTGACTCTATTATATGAAAACATATGTGATGTCGATAAAGTTATCTCAATAAAGTCACAATCCACAGCAGACCCGACAGATCCTGCCATCTTTAAACACAGGTCCCCTCAATCCAGATGATATAAAATGTTACTGTTGAAGGGGTATCACCATCCCGTACTAGAACCAGTACTGCTAATTACAAGTGTGAAGGATATTCTATCTGCTGATCTTATTCCATTCTATGCGGTCGTTGAGCCCCGTTTGATCAACTTTCTCGGAGAAAATCCAGCGTGCTTCTTTAGTCGCTAAGATTTGTTCAATGCAGTCATTACCGGCCACTACCCTTTCCAGAACTACCCATCTTAAGGCTTGTATGTCATGTTTTGTTTCACAGAAATGCTGCACCAGGCGGGTGGTTAATTTCCCCGCTTTAATCGTACTTAGATGTTCCTGTACTCGAATCTTGATTTTCCTCGTTGTGAGGCCCACATAATGCAGCCCACATTGACATGTTAGTCTGTAGATAACATTCATGGTGTTGCAGTTTGAAAATTTATTCAAATACCAGATTTTTCCATTATTGAGTGTTACAGATTTAGTTTTGTCCGTGAGACTGCAAACCGAACAACTCCCACATGGGTAATGTCCGGCTGGAATCGAGGAGCTCCCTTGGGTCACTCGTGAGCGTGAATGCACCAACCTATCTTTTAAGTTGGTAGCACGTTTAAATGCAAATCTGGGTTGGGGCATTCTGAAATCGGCAGTGGACAGCAATGGCCAATGTCTCCTGATAAGTTGTCCTATTTTGGTGGCCAAGGGATCGTACGTCATGACCACCGTCAGGCATTCAGCTGACTCCTTTTGGTTCCTTTCTAGAAGAGCCTCCCGTGGAGTATTCAAAGCTCTTTTTCGTGCCCTGCTGATGATCCTTTTGGGATAGGCTCTTTGAGTTAGCCTACCAGTAAGCTCCTCTGCCTGCTGGGAAAAACTCTCTACAGTGGAACAGTTACGGCGATACCTAAAGAATTGACCCACTGGCAGGTTGTCCCGTAGTGCTCTGGGATGATATGATTGGTAATGCAGCAGGGAATTCCTGTCAGACCCTTTTTGATGGACCGTCGTGGACAACTTGCTTCCCTGCACCTTGATGTCAAGATCTAAGTATACTGCGTACTCATTACTCACTGTCCAGGTGAATTTAAGACAGGGGTCAAGATTATTAAGTCAGTGCAAAAATTGCAAAAGGGCCTCTTCAGTACCCTCCCAAATGCAGATTACGTCGTCAATATATCTCTTCCAGAGACATATATGTCTCCGGAAGGGATTAGACGCCTGGTACAGAAAAAGCTCCTCGAACTGGCCCACATAAATGCAGGCCAGACTCGGCGCAAAGGTAGCGCCCATAGATGTACCGGACACCTGCAGGAATAACTCATCCTTATAACAAAAGTAATTCCGGGTGAGTGCAAGTTCAATGCATTGAAGCACAAACGTTTGTGGAGTATCATAAAACCACTCCTGTTTCCCCAGGGCCCTCGCTGCTGCCACCAGCGTGGCTTCCTGGGGAATGTTGGTATACAGGGATTCAATGTCAATTGTAATTAAGAACTGCTGTGTGGCATCAAACTCGAAACTACTCAGGATATTCAATATATCTGTAGTATCCTGCACATATGATTGCTGTTTGAGCACTGATTCGCGTAAAAAGAAATCTGCAAACTGGGAGAGGGGCTCAAGAATGGAAGATATGCCCGAAACTATCGGGCGGCCCTGAGGCGGCCGTTGGGCTTTGTGTACTTTGGGAAGCACATAAAACGCAGGTGTTCTAGGTTTGGTATTGACAAGAAAATCTGCCTCCTTACTTGTAATCCAGTTCTTACTTCTGGCATCCGCCACCATAGTGGTGATTATATTCATAAGTTCGTGAGTAGGATCCCTGGTGAGAGGATGATAATTCTTCCGCTCACCCAAGAGTCTGCGTATCTCAAAATCGTAATCAGAAGTATTCATCACCACTATGGCCCCACCCTTATCGGCACTCTTTATGGTTATGGAAGTGTTATTTTGAAGTGACTTAAGGGCGGCCCAGTCGTCTCGGCTCATATTGCTGAAAGCACGTTCCTGCTGATCAAGTTGTTCCAGAGTGGAGAGTTCTTCCAACACCTTTTGTTCAAATACTGTCACCTCAGGGCCAGCTGACGAACTAGGTGGGCAGAACTGGGAAGGGCGTCTTAAATTCGTGGAGAATAAGGATTGAGGTTCTAATTCTCTGTTGGCAAAAAACTTTTTGAGTTTAATTTTTCTCATCGTTTCATAAAACTCTGTTCTACACTTGAAGGCGTCATGACGTGGGGTGGGCACATAACCAAGTCCTTTATTAAGAACATGCAGTTCACTGGATGTTAACACACAGTTAGACAGGTTCATCACTATGTTGTTTACACCGGGTTCCTGCCCCGGCTGCGGGTTATCCGTGGGGAGGACATTGGCCATTGTTGTCCTTGATTGTACCCCTGTCTCGCACGCCCTCTGCCTCTCTGACCTCCCCCTCTGTTGCCTCTGTTGGTCTGTCCTAAAAAAGAACGTACTAGAGCCCCCAAATCCTCGTTAGATTTAACCTGCGGATCAAAACGCACTCCCCCTTGATTAGATACTGGTGCAGTCTCTTCCTCTTCACTGGAGGTGTTCTCAAAGGTCCAGTTATAAGGGGTCCTCTTCTGATCTACTCTGCCACCCCTCCTCCCACGATAGCTAGTCTGTGGTACGATCTCACTTCCCTGTTGGTAGTGCTTATCGTCTACATAGGGGAAAGCCCATTCATGGGTGTATCTCTCGAGATTCCTCTTCAAACCTTTGACCTTCTGATTGACCATGTAGTGCTTATAATCAGCCAGATCTTCTTGAATGCGTGCTAGCTGTTCTTTTGTGTCTGCAATTGTGGTGTCTTTCTTAAGATTTTCCTCTAGTTCTAGAATCTCTACTAGTAGTTCATCACTCAGTCCCCCAGGGTCCCTCAGGATTGAAAGGGAATTATTTCCCCAACTTAAAACGCGCCACAGGGTGTGTTTGCACACGTCACCTCAGGCCCCGTCCCCTCCCTTCACCACTGTGTAAACGCACCCTGTGGCCGTTCTAAGTTGAGAGTTTAAGTCCCCTTGAATCCTAAGGGTCCCTAGGGTCAAACTAGCCCACTAGGTACCTCCAGTAAGCGCCACAGAGCTGCGTTGCATAGAGGTGTAAAAAGGGGCGTGTCCTCAGAACACTTGTCTGCAACGCAGCTCCCTGGCGCATACTGGAGATACCTGTTAGGCTAATTGGCCCTCAGGGACCATCAGTATTGAAGGGGAATTAATTCCCCAACTTACAATTGGCCAGGGGGCGCGTTTGCAGATTGGTGCAAGGAGGGGGCGTGGCCTCCGGCTCGATGCCTGTCTTTTAATATTTTTTTTTTTTAAGAAGGAGGGCTGTGTGGCCCCCCTTCTTTTTCTAATTTATTGGCCCTGGGGACCCCATCCCCAGGGCCTGCACCCTAATTTGTTTTGTTGAAAAAAATAAATTTGGAAGGGGGCCGTGTGGCCCCCCTCCCAACGCCTTAATCGGCCCCGGGGACCCCAACCCCGGGTCATGGCCTTTTTAAAAAAAAAATTCTTTAGGAGGGGGGCTGCGTTGCCCCCCTCCTCAGGTCACTTATGGCCCCGGGGACCCCATCCCCCGGGGCCGACCTTTGTTTTTTATTATTTTAAAAAAATATATATTTATAGAAACAGCTAGGACATGCTGGACAAACCGTATGTACCTATCACCATAACGATTTGCGTGATATTCATTAAAAGGCGACTATGCATACAATGAATCCACGTGGAATGTATGTACACCGCTAGTGAAGCTCTGACGTGTCTGACGCCCTACCGTGCCTAATCCCAGCGCCCCCGCCGGTGGTTACTCTCCAAGTAGACACCCTTGTTGTTTATTTATACAAACATGGGTAGCTATTGACGGGCACATTTAATACACACCCACACCAAGCCATTCAAAGGGGATTCGACAAAAATTCGACCAAACTATGCAAGAAACCCCCCTCACAGTTAATAAAACACACATCCACCGCCGGATGTGTAATACTTTGAATTTTACTCTCTGGAAAGGAGACGAACCTCACTTGAGAGTCACAGCGTGCTCCTGGCTGAGCCCAATGCTGTGTTACACCCACCAGTGCCCGCCGAGTGCCACGCACCTCTGTGTTGTATTCCACCAGCTAGTGCATATGCTATGACGCTCTCTAGCTCATGTGCACTGTAACCCCACCCCATGAATGTCATGCCACACTTGCCTTCGTACGGGTTATGTTGCCCCATCTAACGTGCCTTCCTCGATGCCTATGTTATAACGCACAGCGCTATGCCATACACATTACAATCTGGGATCCATATTTTTGTCACAGTGCATATGCAACGTTACACTCCCCAGCACATATTTTATATTACAACTTTAGAGACTAGTTAGGTTACACAACACTGCCCTGTGCATATTACACTCCAAGGCGCATATCGCATAGCACACGCTAGTGCCTGAGCTATCTCGCGCTCTCCAATGAATCTGTCATTGCGCACAATGTATTGCATATTATATTTCACGCCCCGGTTCATCTTATATCACACTTTTTGGTGCATAGTTTATACCATATACTATATCTAGTTTTCATTTTCAATCGTGCTCTCAGGACTATGTTCTATATAACACTGCGATCACCTACCCTTTTCACAGGCATTACATTTTGCGATGGGGGTGGAGGGTCAGGGGGGGTTTCTGCCAAGTGATCCCGGAGTCACAGTCACAAACGTCCTCTTCTTCCTGAATAAAAGTGAGATTATGCTGCATACTTGTTCATATTTTAAGTAGTTCGCACACACACATTTTAAAACCAATAAAGTTCCTAATACCCACCTTCTCTGAACAGTTAGCTTGCTGCCCCATCCACCTCCTCCCTATTCTCTGTTGTCTGAATCCATGGACTAGCCTCCTCCCTCCTGCCATGCATGGTCTTCTGTGTTGCCATGGCCCCTCCCACCTTCCCTGTGTGGTAGGCTAGCTGCCCCTGACCCCCTCCCACCTTCCCTCCATGGTCTGTGTGTATGCCATCATAGTCTCACTGTTGCTCTCCATGGTGTGTCTTGTTTCTAGTGCCCATCCTGCCTGACCTCCATGGTCATCTTGCTGCTCCTGCCCTGCCCCCTTGCCCCCAGCCCTCTGTTTCCATATGCAGACCCCTATTCCCTCCCTCCTGGCTTGTCTGTTCCATTGTAATGCCCCTGATCCGTCCCTCCTGCCCTTTATGGTCTGTTATGCTGCAGCTTTCTCTCCTGTCTGTCCATTATGGTCAGCTAGCTACCATTGCCTCTTTCCCCTCTGTTCTCTGTTGTCCATGTGCATGGTCCTGTCCCCTCCCTATTGCTTTCTATGGATTGTTGTGCTGCACTCCCGTCCCGCATGCCCTGTGTAGTGTATTGTGCTGCTGCAAACCCTGATGCCTGCCCTGTAGGGTCAGTTTGGTGCACCTCTCCATGTCCCTCCTGTCCTCTGTTATCCAAGTCCATGTCCCTACCCCAATTCCTCCTGCCTACCATAATCCAATGTACCATACTTGCGAACATTTTGAACTTGGTAAGAGGGAGATTTTGAAAAAAAACTGGGGTATTGATTTTCCCCTTTGAGTTACATTGAAAAAGAGGAGATTGTAGACAGGAGACAGATCAAATAAAGCCCATTTGAGCTTAAAAACATTGGACATTTCCTGGCTGAAACGGGTCTGTTGGCATGTATGGTTGTACTACCACTGCCTCTTCCTTCTGCCCACAACGGTCTATTATATTGCCACAGCCTCTCTTGCCAGTCCTGTATTGTTGGTTTGTTGCCCCTGCCCCCCTTTCTACTGCCCTCCATAGTCTGTTGTGCTGCCACTGCCCTTCCTGCATGCCCAGTGTGGTCAAACTGTTTCCTCTGCACTCTCCTACCTGCCTTCAATTTTCAGAGTCCGTGCCCCTGGCCTCTGCCTCTCAACAGTATCCCAATGAACAACTAGTTTGCTAACATCTGATATTTATTACAAAAGTGTGGAACGCCTGATATCATCTTGATGTAATCAAAACTGTAATACCTAGAGTATTTCCTTTAGAAATTACATATATGAGAGGGTCTTGTTTGCATCAAAATTATGGTTAGTGCTCTAAAAAACTAAAATGAGGACATATTTTCTGAGTTTTCAAATAGTGACAAAGAACTTTTAAATTATTTGTAATCTTTATGTTTTTTTATCCAGTTGACCACTTGATTACATGTTGCACTTAGGGGAGAGGATGTGGTGTTACTTCCAGAGCTGCAGACTTTGCAACTGGGGAACCAGGTTGGAGTTTCTGCTTCAGCTCAACATTCTGTGATTCTGGTCAAATCACTTAATCTCCCGATGTCTACAACCAAAATGAATTTGATCTTGTGTGATGTAACCAATGCTCATATAGAGCACTCCAATACTTGACAAGTCTGCACTATATAAAACTGCATGTGGGCTACATCTGGGTGATATTTGTGCTGCATTTGGGCTCTTTTGTCTCTGGTGGCCATCTTGGGAGATTTATTTGTTATGAAGTTTCCTAATTTCCTCATTTACCGCAGTCTCCTCAGTAGGAAATACTTTCAGTTGTTTACTTTGGTTCCATCAAGAAGGCATTCAGATGTGTCACATATTTGCCATAAATTCGGAATGTTAGCACTCTAGTTGCTCATTAGATCACTGTAGTAAAGCTACTGCTCACCAGGGAAGTCTGCTGCTGGTATTCAAAGTGCATGTTTCAGTCTGCATATCAGAATTGTTTTATGAAATAGAAGAGGATTTGAGAAGTCACTCAAAATGTGCCCTAATTTTTCTTTCTGCAGCACTAATCATACTTTCTATGGCAAAATGAACCCCCTCATTTTGTTCCTTTTTAAATTAAATGTTTTATTCCAATCAAGATTGCTTCAGGTGTGCAATACGTTTGTCAGAAGTAGGACTGTTAGCGCTCTAGTTGTTCTTTAGAACACTCTGGGAAGCTGCAGTAGAACACAAAGGAATCAACTGACAGTCTCTGCCCTTGTTGGATGTACATGTTTTACTGAGAATGTCAGACTTCATTCTCACATGACTGAGAAAGATAATGTGAATTTACAGAAAATATGCTATCAGTTTAGCTTATAGATCACCTTCCAAAACTCTGTGGGAAAAGCATGAGAAAATAGTTTTCTCTCAAACATTATTCATGATATCACAGCAGAAGGCTTTTTCATATGGTAAAATCACCTTAGAACACACCACAATTCCTAAAATGAGTATGGTACCATCAACAGATGATTTATAATGTAACTAAAACCTTAAAACCTTCTATTAACTGCAATGCTTTTTAATGAGGTGCTATCATGTATATTGGTTCCAGGATGGCTGCCAACACTTCTTGGATGAAGTACTGACAGCCAATCAGATCTCACGATAAGATGTGTGGTTAGGCTCCGCCCAGATATATCTATCTTTTTAACTCTAATTTTCTCAGGAACTATTGAACGGATTTACACCATTTAAGCAAAAGGCACGAGTCTGAACTGAGGACTACCTCTTTGCCAAATTTGGTGTAATTCTGTTCAGCAGTTCAGGCTGTAGCTGCGTCAACCGGTCCTACGGGAAAATGCATGGGGAAAACGTGTTTTGGGACTCCCCTTTTTTCTTGATGAATCACCATGAAATTTTCAGGATAGGAGCGGACCGGAGCTGGCCAAAAGTTTGGAAAATTTTGCGAAGATTCGTCAATCGGCGCCAACGTTATTCCAAATAGAATGTTGCAGATTTCCTATGGAAAACAGGTCCTAACTATAACTACCTACTGGCGACTACCAGTAGCTAAGATATATATATATATACACACAGACACATATATATATATACATATATATAAACATATGCATATATATGCACACAAACATATATATACACATACACATACATAAATATACATACACACAAATGTATGCATATAATACATATATATATATATTCACACACACACACACACACATATAAATATATATACATGTATATATTATCTCAAGTAACTATAACTCATGCCCTAAGGTAACTTTAACTCATGCCACTGCCATGCAGTTTTCTCATCCATAATTTTCCTGCATATGGTGCAGTGATATTATCAATTATGTCATAGAAGATGGCATGAGCGATATAATATGTGGGGTAATTAGCAGTGCATGGCGAGGTTGCAAGTTATAGTTACCTCAGGGCATGAGTTTTAGTTACTTGAGATAACTATAACTGATGAATTTCTATGGTTTTGTGTGTGTAAAATCTGAACCTAACTATAATGTCCTTGTAACCTTTGGGCTTTTTCTGTGAATTTTTAAGAGTTTAAAAATGTATTTCCTAACCATCACGTCCCTGTAAGATTTGGGTGTTTGGTGAATGTCACCTTTAAAAAAACATATAAATTGTACTACAATTTGATTCCATAACTTTAACTTAATAATGTACATTTTCACAAGTTTATAAATACATTTTATTCAAACATTCATTCTTATTGTATATTTTAAAACTAAACAGTTTGAAATTAAGGTTAGGTAACTTAATCAGTCTTTCTATAAATGCAATGCACCAAGTTTTTCCTTTTTTAAAATTAATTTTATGGATCTGTGGATCCATCGTGAAACCTCTGACAAATAAGCAGTCTTCAGGTTATATTGCACACATTCAATACTAAAACAACAACACATTTAATACAAACATATGCTATTACAATTTCTCTAAGTGTATCACTGCCTGTGAGTGGCTGTGTGATTGACTGTGTAGGTGTGTGAGTGGCAATATGGGTGTGTGAGTGGCTGTGTTGGTGTGTAAATGGGTGTGGGAGTTGCAGTGTGGGTGTGGGAGTGGCTGTGGCTGTGTGGGTAGGTGTGGGAGTGATTGTGTGGGTCTGTGAGTGGGTGTGTGAGTGGCTGCATGGGTGTGTGATTGGTTGTGAGTGTAAGTGGGTGTATGTGTGTGTGTTTGGGTTTGTGGATGGGTGTATGAGCTGCTTTTTAGGTCTCGCCTTGCTATCGCGTAAGCGATCGCAAAGCGAGAACTATTGTAAAAGGGCTTTTGGAAGTGCTCCGAAAAGCGGATTGCATGGCTAGCACGCGCACAATCACGTGCATCGTGCCGCCATGCACTCCGCTTTTGGGAGCACTTCAAAGGGTCCGCTCCCCCGCCCCCAAGCGCGCGCGCGCGCCACGCTCCGCCGGGCTTTTTTATTTTTTTCTTGTTTTAATGGAGGGCGGAGCAGAAATTGATTTGTGGCTGGCAGGCTCGAGCTGAGGCAACTCATTTTCTTCGGCTCAAACAATGGCCGGTGTTCCATCAGCAGCCTCAGCATCGGAAAAGAACCGTCACCACAGAAGATGGAACAGGTAGCGGACACGGACGCCGGTAACACGGGGCCGCAGTCCTGCGCATCTAGTGCTCGGGACCCCTCCTCTGAACAATACTGCGTCAAGGCCACGCCTCCGAGAGCCCACTCCCCCCCTCAGGCGCCCCGCGAGAGATCCCCCTTCCCTCTAGCACGCAGGTGTGTCGTTCTATTCTTTGTTCTGGGTAAACGGCCAGAGCCCGGGGTGAGGCCAGTCACTGGTGTTTCGGTGCAGTTAATTTTGCATCTTTTATGTCCCCGGGCACCTGTATTGAAGTCCTGTTTCTGACGGACGCGAGATCTCGCGTTTGTTTTAAATCAAATAGCGTTTTTTTTTAAACTTGGCATATTTGCCTCGGTTTTTTTCCCATAGTATGTTCAGAACAGTTTAGGCACCATTAACTTTATTTTGGAGTTGTTTTGTATTTCTATTGCGGTTTCAAGAATATTTTTCATGGTTCAAAATTAAATTTTTCTCCGCGTTTCACATTTAAAATAAAAAAATGCTGTCTGTGGTATAACGGTCTTGCAAGTACTCTGGACTGGATAGTTGAGCAGGACTACTAACGAGGTATATAACGTCGGCATAAGTAATGATATTCGGGCCCACGCGTGCAGTTTTAAAATTGTGCGAATCTACTAATTTTTTCTTTGAACCGTGTTTTAACCGCTTGTATGAGGTGATAGAACCTTTTGACCAATTTAGAAAAAAAAATATTTGATGGTACTCTACGTGTTTAGGAAAACCTTTACTTTTGAATACTAATTTGTGTACTGATTATGTTATCAGTCATGCATCTTTTTTCTCTCTCATTTTTACTCTTATACTTTTCGTTCCGTTGCTTGATTGTCGGTTTACTGTAACTAAATATAACCAATACCCATTTTTTGTAACACATTTGATTGGGTATTCTGAAAAGTAAGGCACGTATTCAGTGCTTGGGTTTTTTTTTTTGTCTCGGAGGAGACCTGGAGGGAAGGTGGTTTGCCTGGAGGCTTCCCCTGCACTTTGGGGACCCACCCTACAGCGTTTGATCTGAACTTTATTTTTTTGTAGTTTCATGTTTCATCCACCTGGCATGCCACGGGGCAGTAAAGCGGAGCCTAAACATCAACTGCCTCAAATAATGGGTCTTGGTTAATGTAACTAACTTATATTTTACAACTTGTTCTGTGTAACCTGTAACGTAACGAAGCTAAAACTAAAGTTTCTATGCATTGTAACTTTTCTTTTGTAAAGCTCTCTTACACGGGCATGTGTAAATAAGAACATAAATTATCGTATACCTTAATATGGCATTCGCATAAAATTCCGGCACTTGCTAAATATTTGTAGCTATATCTTAGCGCTAGTAAATGATTTGTACCTTCATGAAAGTGTGTTGTTTTAAAAATATTGAGTGCATCTGCCGTCATGAAGTCTTGTTAGGTTTGCTTCATGTTTATGGACACAGTCTTTCTACTTGGGGCTTTTGTAAAGCTCTCTTACACGGGCATGTGTAAATAAGAACATAAATTATCGTATACCTTAATATGGCATTCGCATAAAATTCCGGCACTTGCTAAATATTTGTAGCTATATCTTAGCGCTAGTAAATGATTTGTACCTTCATGAAAGTGTGTTGTTTTAAAAATATTGAGTGCATCTGCCGTCATGAAGTCTTGTTAGGTTTGCTTCATGTTTATGGACACAGTCTTTCTACTTGGGGCTTTTGACTATTTGATGTGTTCTGAGAGTTGTAGTTCTCTGCTGGACCAATTGGACTGATATTCCCGCTTATTGTAACTTGTAACTGCACAGTCCAATATTTCTAGACATTGTATCTGGATTACATAGAGCTGGATAGCAAACCTATAAACAAGCATTTGCAATGCAATAGGTCTCGCAGTTACACGAGTTAAAGCTATTGGCATTGTAAATGACAATGCCAATAGGCATTGTTATTTGCAATGTCAATAGCTCAAACTCGCGTAAATGTGAGACCTAATGCATTGCAAATGCTTGCTTTTAAATGGTGTCTGGATCTGCCTGGATCCGTGAGGACCCTGGTGGATCTGGATGGATCCACGAATCCTCACATGGTGGAAAAAAACGTTTTGGGACAATTTCTTGCTCATGGGGGGTTGTCACTCACAGACCCCTCCATCAGTCCCTTGGGGTCAGCCTACCTGTACCCTGACCCCTTTTATCACTTTTACATTTTATTTTCCCCTTGAAAACTGTGTCCCAATGCACAAAATGGTGGCCACAACTTTCCTCTGAGGTTGCAGCCAGCCCAGCCAATCATGGCATTGATGTTGGCACATGGATCTGCAAATCCACCCAGATCCATGGAGGATCAGCGGGGGATCTGCATCTCCAGATATACATAAATCCTTTAACTTTAATAACTCCAATACTACTGAACAGATTTAAACCAAATTATAAAGAGCACTTTTTTCTGGACCAAGATCTAGCTATCTACCAAATTTGGTGAAATTCCAGTCAGCAGTTCGTGCTGGAGTTGTGTCTAAAATCCCTAGGGGAAATTACATGGAGTAAAGCGTTTTGGGACTCTCCCTTTTTCTCGGCCCCTCGCTTGACGGGTCACCCTGAAACTTTCCAGACAGTGCCAAAGCTATTAGAAAAGCAAACAACGATTTCCCTATCTAAATAGGGTCCTAACTATAACTACCTAATAAATATATATATATTTAACATCAACAACAGATTATGCCGCACCCCAGCAGTTTCTTATTTAAAGCTTTTTTAATAACACCACAAGCAATAAAACTTTTCAACTAAAATGTTTTGATCACAGTACGTGAGTCCTTCTACCATTTCGCTCTTTATGCAGACATGCCCAACTAGCTTATAATGAAGCCTTGCGGGATATGTAGTTTTTACTGTGTCCATTAAAAACAATTTCCAAACAAACAGTACTGCAAAATGTCTTGATTGCCTCATGCGCATATTGTGACATTTGATCGAAGGTAAATGTTAACACATATTAATGCATTTGCATCAAGTTTTTCTTATTCATTATTACATTTGTATGAGTTATTGTCTATTAATTCCATAATAATAGATATGTTCAAGACTTAATATTTAGTACATTTTCCTGTGTATTTCGCTGTTCATTGCACAAAATGAGTTCTGCGTGGTGTATGTATTGTTGTCAATAGCTAAATCCCAATTTTTAGGCTGAGTGCCTTTTTATCACATCATATTGAACATATAACTTCTTACATACTCATAATCTTTGGCTGCAATAACTCCAATTTTTCCAAAGAGTTTTTTTTTTTTTTACCAATTTCTGTTTCTCAATGTGTTATGTCCCTCTTGATTTTATACCAATTTACTCCCTGTCTCAATTGATTCAAATCATATTTCTGAAGTGTCTTTAATTATTTTCCATTCAACTGTTTTCACAACGATTCCCAAAATGGCTGCACTCATTTTTCATTATATGTGGACATATATTTCTTCGTTACCATTCAGACCCTTAGGTTGTTTTGTTCTAAATCGTATAATTAGATAGGATTCTAAACATCTTAATTCCAGTGTTCTTTCCACACGTCTTTGTTGCCTTTGTACACAGGCTATGTCATTGTTTTCCAATCGTAGCCAACATGAGTTTCTAGATGTTTTGCCAAGGCATAGTTCGTATCTTTATATGGTGCTCCCTATATATTTCAGGCTGCACCTGCATTCAATCATATACACTACATAGCTTGTGTCATATGTAATCCTATCATTGATGGTGAAGATTTCTCCTTTGATGTCCACAATTTCACAAGTACTTCTTCCAATGCTACATGCTTGCATTTTTCACATTTTGTGAATCCTCTTTGATGTTTGTTGAGCCAGGATTCCGACCTGGACCTTTCAAAATGGCTTCTCACAAGTTTGTCTTTCAGTGCCGGCACCTTTCGATATGAGACATCTATTCTGTCCCCTAGTTTATGGCCAATGTCTGGATCTTTTTTAATTATGTCGCAATATTTGTTCGGGATTTAAATGATATGATTCTTTTCTTTACTGTAACTCAAGATCATGCTTATCTTTTGATCTTCTTCTTCTTGCTCTGTTTCTATTTTTTGTCTTTATTCACCAAGGTTTGCATGCGCGGAGTTCTCTTAGCTCACATTTTTCCTTTTCTTATATCAGATATTTTGTATCCTCTTTGTATGAATTTTTGTTTTGTTTCACATGCTTGTATTTCAAATTCCTTGTCATCTGAGCAATTCCGTCTCATTCTTAGGAATTCACCGTAAGGGATACTACTATTTAATGATTGGGGATGGAAACTAGAGCCATGTAGTAAACTGTTTCTTCGCAGTCAGTTCACGATACACAGTTGTTTTAGTTTGATTTATGTCTATATAGATTTGCCTATCCAGGAATTGCACTGATGTGCTTCCTCAGTTCCCTCAGGGTGCCTCCCTGTAGCTGCTTTGTGCCACCTTTCCCTCGCTGCCTGCTGCCTGCTGATCCCGTGAACGGGCTTGGCCGGACTTGACTCCACCTCCATTGCTAGTAACGAGGGACCGGCCGGGCTTGGCTCCGCCGGCCCCGTACTACTACAATTCCCAGGGACCCCTGGGCCACGACGCGACCAGAACACGCGCCAGGAGGCGCTTAAAGCTCCGCCCAGTGCTGAGCTCCGTGCTTCCTCAGTTCCCTCAGGGTGCCTACCTGTAGCTGCTTTGTGCCACCTTTCCCTCGCTGCCTGCTGCCTGCTGATCCCGTGAACGGGCTTGGCCGGACTTGACTCCACCTCCATTGCTAGTAACGAGGGACCGGCCGGGCTTGGCTCCACCGGCCCTGTACTACTACAATTCCCAGGGACCCCTGGGCCACGACGCGACCAGAACAGGCGCCAGGAGGCGCTTAAAGTTCCGCCCAGTGCTGAGCTCCGTGCTTCCTCAGTTCCCTCAGGGTGCCTACCTGTAGCTGCTTTGTGCCACCTTTCCCTTGCTGCCTGCTGCCTGCTGATCCCGTGAACGGGCTTGGCCGGACTTGACTCCACCTCCATTGCTAGTAACGAGGGACCGGCCGGGCTTGGCTCCGCCGGCCCCGTACTACTACAATTCCCAGGGACCCCTGGGCCACAACGCGACCTGAACACGCGCCAGGAGGCGCTTAAAGCTCCGCCCAGTCCCTCGCCCCACGAGGACGTGCGCGGGACGCGCCGGGCTAAGCCCGGGCAAAGGGCGGGCCGACTGTGGCCGTCAGGGGTCGACTGGGGCCGGGACGGGCTGCCCCCCCGACATCTAGACATCTAGACCCGAGGGCGCTGTGTGTATCGTCTGGAGATTACATAAGACATGGGTAAGAGGAAACACTTGGAGGGCGAATCCGAACTGAGTAACATAGCACATGGGAATAGAAAGCTGAGGAAGACCAAAGCTAAGAAAAAACGTTTGCATGCAGATGGGAACTGTATAATGGACCGTATTGACAATATAATTGAAGAGTGTGGGGAGCTGCTTAATACCCCTTCTACCTCTCCTGCAGGCGGGAGGAGGGAGACTACTAGAGGTTTGGTTGTTTCTCATCAAAAAAGGTGGTGAGGGTCAGAGTGCAGGGGTGCCTGGTAAAGAGTCTGCCTCTAGGGCTACAGCCACTATTTCTGACAAGGAGCATGTCTCTCTCTCCCCAAATGTGATCTTACCTGTGGTTAACCAAATGGCTAATATTGTCTGTAATAATAGATTTTCTATTTTGGGAGAACTTGATACTGATACTGATACGTGTAATCCTGCATTGCCTCTTTTAGTTCCCCAAACTCTAATTCCAGATGTGATTGCAACAGAGGGTGGTTGTATTATAAATTCTACTGATGGAACTCCTGCTTCAGAAACAAGTGCTAGTGATGTGAAATCCCTACTGGTGGTGGTGAAAAACCTTTGTTCTTTGATAGAGTCTTTGCAGAGCAAAATTGAAATCGTAACCGTTACTGTCACAAAGCTTGAAGTAACTAATTTGGGCTCTAGTGCTTATCCTGTCAACAAGGTACCCGTGCAAGGTGGGGGTCTCAATAAAGTTTTACCAATTGTGGCAGACAAGTATAGCGACTCTGCTAACGTTAGTAAGAATAACACCCGCCAAGAGCAAAACTCATCAAGTAACCAGTCTAGATTCTCAAAACTGGCGAGGGCTGATCAATTTCATGATTGTACCCCGAGAAATGTAGGACGAGATAATAGAGCACCCGTGGATTACAACTCAGCCAAAAAGCATCATGGAGGCACACCTTCTGTTAACGCGAGACCTGGAACTTATCTTGGGGGTAGGACTTACCAAGGAGATTTAAAACATGAGCCAAATATTTATACGCCTCACCCACACAAAATATATATGGTGAATGTCCCTAGGTTGCACTCTGGGTCTGAATACGAAACCAGTGAATCCTTGTCTAACAAAGTAATACACTGGATTAGACATGTGAGGGGCTGTCGTTCGATGATCAGAGCTGACATTGCTGGAGTTAGAAGGTTTTCACGAGGCGGAAATGAGCTGGATTATATAGAGGTGGGTTTTATTGATACTAATATTGCAGGGAATTTAATTAATCTTGAGTTTAGAAGCTGTTCCCCGGACTGTTCTGCAATACAAATGAGGTCTATTCCCTTCAGGTTACCACGGGCAGATGCTCTTTACAGTCAGTCTATGGGTGACTCATGTTTAGAACGAAACGACTGACTGACTAATAAAAGTGTTGTCGATGACTTTATAGCTTGCCCCTTGGTGACTGGTAAAACCTTAAATATTGTTTCTGAGCAAGGTACCATTGACAGCTCCGAATCTCAAGGTTTCTCTATGGAATTGGTGAGTACACCCCAACTGAGTAGTATCTCGGAGGTTCAACAAGAAGAAAGTGTAATCCATTCAGAGCATGGGATGCTTTTATCTTGGAATATTGCAGGTTTAAAATAAAAAACTAATGACCCTGATTGGGCATCGTTTATCAATTTTTATGATGTTTGTTTATTCCAGGAGACTTGGCTCCTAGAGGCCCATTACTTCCCTGGGTTTTTGAATTTTAATGTTCTTGCAGAAAAGGGTAAAAAAGGGCGCCCTTCAGGCGGTCTTACTATTTGGATTAAGCAGGTCCTTGGCACTACTGTTAAGGAGTTTCCTACTTTACAACCGGATATCCAGCTTCTTAATGTCAAGTTCAAAAATGGGAAATTACTAGACATTTATAATGTTTATGCTAGAAGCACTGGTGGTAAGAAGGCCGATACCATTGTTTGCCTGGAGGAACTTATGCTTCTCTATTCTCAGCACTCCCGTGTAATCATTGGAGGAGATTTCAACACTACCTTTGAACCTCTATTTGGTGCCGATTGGAGTGTTTCGGATGTGGAGGATAGTCTATGGGGTATCCCTAAACTAGACCTTGAGCCTGTCAATCGTTGGTCTGAAGTGGCAATTCAGATTAATGCCCTCTGTTTGAACAAGGGGCTTCGAGCAACCAATGGCAGGTCTGACCAAGATAAAGCAGGGTCCAATACTTTTAAGAGTGGTTTACGTGCCAGTAGAATCGATTATATTTTGCTATCCCTTGATTTGTGGGTTGATCTGAGAGGCATGTTGATTATCGATAGATTAGAGAGTGACCACAGTCCTCGTTCTTTGTCACTCTTGTCCTGGGCGTACCCAATTGCCTGCTACGACTTGTCTGTTCAGACTCAACAAGATCTAGTCATTGCAAATGATATGCGCCATGTTAGATGGGCGAAAGTAGTCCAAAGTAAAGAAAATCTCAATCTCATTTCAAGTAGCCTAAATTTGCTACAGAGGAATTAGCGGCTGAGTATAAAAAGAGTGCCCTAGATTTATCCTGTACCCCTGGAATAACGATCCATGAATCTTTTTTCCTAGAACTTAGAGATATTTTTGGGAGGCCATGTAAACCAAACATGAACAAGCATGATTCTTCCCCACGCTGGTACTCCCCAGAGTGTAGAGAAGCTCGCTTGAATCTGGGTATTGCCCTCAAAAGTGGCGTAAGTTCCTGTGTCCGCTCTGCAAGGTATGCTTATAAGCAAGTAATATTAAAATCCAAACGAGCATGGGATGAACAAAGATGGCAGGAACTTAGGGAAGCAGGTGCCCAACATGATTCTAGACGCTTTTGGGCAGTTCTCAAGTGGGGGAGTGGGGGTAATCCTGATAAACCCCAAAACAGGGTATCGCAAAAAGCGTGGGTTGAACATTTTGAGTCCCTTTATGCTATAGGAAAGGGTCAGAGCACTACCCCTGAGTTTACACCTGTGTTTTATCAGGACGAAGCTTTTACTCTGGGTGATGTTGATAATGCCCTAAAGCTTGTGGTTCCAGGTAGGGCGCCTGGTATGGACGGAGTTCCAGCCAATATTTTTCTGAGTAATAGTGAATCTTGGGGAAAGTATATACTAGTATTAGCCAATCTGATTGCTAGAGGTGCCCCGATACCCACTTCCTGGAAAGGCGCTGAAATTATTCCGGTGTTTAAGAAGGGGAATAAGTCCCTCCCTGGTAACTATCGACCAATCAGTTTGATTGATACCACACAAAAAATTCTGGGTAGGTTGATTTTGGACAAAGTGTTGGACTGGGCCTCCGAACATTTAATTCTTTCCCATTTGCAAGCTGGATTCAGAGCTCGAATAAGCACCATCGATCAGGTGTTGCATTTTGCTATGCTCTACTGGAAGACCGTACTCCTAGGTGGGGGCAGCCTGTATGCTGCCTTTATTGATATAAGGGCAGCGTTTGATCTTGTCTCCCGGGCATCTTTATGGGCTGTCCTAGACAAAATGGGTATGCCACCTTTATTACTTTCTCTAATTGCTAGACTCCACGTGGACAACTTTGCACAGATCAGGTGGGGTTGTATAGGACAAGTGACCACCCAGTTCCCGATACAGAAGGGGGTTAGGCAAGGCTGTGTTCTTGCGCCAACTTTATTTTCTATGTACATCAATGATGTGGCCAAATTGCTAATTGACGCAAACGTAGATGCCCCTACATTGGCAGGTGCCAAAATTCCAATTTTAATGTTTGCCGATGATTGTCTGATTATAGCTAAAACCCCGAGCGGCATTCAGCAATCTTTAGGTATTTTTGAGGACTTTTGTTCAGCTCGTGGCCTAGAAATAAATGTTTTAAAATCTAAATTTATGTCTTTTAATCAGTCTAAATCGTTCAAGGGTAAAATATTCATGAATAACCTGCCACTTGATCAAGTTCAAGATTTTATCTACTTAGGTATATGTATCCAACATGATCTGGGCTGGAAGAAGCAGGTAGATTTGGCAACCCTCAAACATTCTCAACTCTCTGGTGCACTGAGCAAAGAACATACCAAGTCTCTGACAAAACCTATCGACCCGGCTGTCCGTGTGTATGATGGAAAAGTGGTTGGTGCAGCGCTCTATGGAGTTGAGATATGGGGGTTTGAGAACCTACATAAAATGTCTACCTCAGAAAATAGATTTTTACGTAATCTTACTAGATTACGACAGAGTACTCCCCTGTGCCCTTTGTTTTATGATTTAGGAATGAGACCAATAGCATTAATTGCTTCGTTTCGCCCCGTTTTATATTGGCGACGATTATGGGTCACCCCGGAACTTGGGCTTTTTGCCCGTGGCCTTATGGACATAATTAAGATCGATACATTTCACAAAGTCAAGTGGCTCCATAGGATATATGAGATGCTCAAAGAGTTGGGTCTAAAAGTTCTGTGGGAGGACCCAGTAAATGCCAGGTTCCCGCCAAAACAAGTTTTGAAGGCTTTATACTGGGAAATGGTGGCTATTCGAGTTTATAGAAGTACAGCCCCTCTCTCTCTAACAGGTGTTTTTCTCGATTTTAAGGACACGATTTCCCAGGCCTCTTTCTGGGATGATATTACCAATTCTTTGGATAGGAAGCTTTACTTCCAATTTAGAGTTGGTAGTCTTCCAGTTAGAGAATTTACATCTGAATGGTCCTCGAGAAACATACTAAATTGCCCGGGTTGCATGGCAACTACTGAATCAATTAACCATCTCTTGTTTCAATGTCCATCATATGTAATCCCGCGACGGGCTTGGATAAAACCAATGTGTTGACAGCTGGGCACTAGGAATGCTAAGGTAGCAGTTAGAATTTTACGCTCTACTGAAATTCCATGTATCTATATATCTGTTGCTAAATTCCTCGGGAGGGCATGGGTGATTAGGAGTAAATTGTTGGCTGGGCAGATTGACTAAACCCTTGAATTATGAATTAAATTGTAACATTATTTATTTTTTTTAATCTATTTTTAATGTGTTTTTTTCTTGCTGTATATATATCCAATCTTTGTATGCTTTTATGACAATCGTCGAATAAAGCTAATTTGATCTGGTACTAATATTGCACGTAAATGAAGGACCCACATCATTTTGATTGAGTCTAGTGAAGTATTCCATAAACTCCTCTTCAGTGCCATTCCAGATTATAAATAAATCATCTATGAAATGTAGCCATAGATTTATTTTCTCCGTGTATTGTTCATTTCCCTCTCTCCAAGCCATGGTTTTCTTCTCCCACCCATAGTGAGGTTCGCATAGCTTGGAGAGAAGGAAATTCCCATAGCAGTACCACATACCTGAGGATAGAATTGATGGTCAAATAGGAAGATGTTGTTATGAAGATATAACTCTATCATGTCGATCAATTATCCCGAATGTTTTAAATATTGAATGTTTCTCTGGGACAGAAAATAATTTATTGCCTTTATTCCTACTTCATGTTGAATAGAAGTATATAACGATACTACATCTATGGTGACTAATAGTAGTTCCTCTTGCGACACTGTGTTTGCAAGAATTCTCAGAAAGTCACCAGTTTCTTTGATGTAGGAGTTTAATGAAGTCACAATAGGTGCAATTAAATGAGCTACATAAATTAACACAGTTTCGTATAGAGATCCGCATCCGGAAATTATTGGTCTTCCTGGTGGACTGATCAACGTTTTGTAAATTTTTCTCCGACCGACATCGTAATGAGGGCCTAATTTTCCATAATGGGAATCAGCAAACTAAGTGGTTAGATCTAAGATAACAATATCAACTGCATAAATAAACATTGCAGATGGTGAATTCCTATACTTTATTGCTCTCCCTTACTAACACACAGAAGCTGAGACAAATCAGATATATATACGGAGAACCATATTGGGGACAAGAGACATCCCTTTTTCAATCCATTATTGTACCCGTTATTAGTATGCATTATAGGTGATAAGCCCCGATCGCTGCCTAAAATAACTTGACACTAAGTCGAGGAGTGTAAAGCAATGATTAATAGCAGCACGTTCCCTGATATGCCTAGCCTATGCAATTATTTTCCAAAGCTTCGGAAAATTGAATCAGTTGAACACCATGGAACAGTTTACGAATAATGCATACCCCAGTTACCTCCGAATGAAAATTGAATTTTCAGTAATCAGTTAGAGCATTGAAATATTAAATGTAGAGTAAATTATCCTAAAACAAGCTTGTTTAGTTTGAAATTATCTTTTACCTAGGTTAGTGAATGTACAAGAGCTATTTGCCTATAAGTAATAGGTTGAGTTAAAGGGCATGCTTTGAGGGCCACTGCATGTTAAAAAAGAATTCTTGGTATTAGGCTGCAATGAAGGACCAAACCATGAGCCTGGATTGACTAAATTATGCAGCATTAAAAGTAATATGTTGTAGAATACTGTGCCATTAAAAGTTATTTGTTTGGCATTATTGTCTAGCTTTTCTGACATTTTAACACACTGATACAAAAGGCATTCTAGTGCTACAAAAAGATGTAGTATTCTAAGAAAGAAAATTATACAATGTCAACATTGCGGTTCAGAATGTTACTCACCATTAACTAGCAATTTTGTGTTGCATGGAACCACAGGAATGGCATTTTATTAAAACTTTCCTTTCTACTCCTAAAATAAAACAGATTGTGTTAAACATATACATTGTTGCACGCAGAAGACAACAGGTCTGCCTGTACACACTTCCTGTACTAAAAGATGTGGCTTCTATCATCAGCACATGGAAGGTATGTTCTAAGACTTGTCCTTAGTTTCCACTTCACCCTATGTTCACACTACAGGGCATCTGGATGCACCTCTTTCCATTAGAATTTTGGTAGTACAGCACATTTTTTTAATTATGTCCATGTCTAACTAGGAGGTCTTTTGATTAGGATTGAAGACATGTGACGTTAAAAAGAGATGGAACATTGTTAATTTCTTCAACCATTTTAGTGTACTCTTGAATGAGCTTCTACTTTGAGATCAGTGTCTGTGAAATAAACATACATTTGAATGAATTGTGAAACAACATATTTCCAGTAAAATTGCATTGTCTTTGACTTTAACATAAGTATGTAAGGAATTTGTTTCTTGGTGCTCTTTACTGCTCAACTCACATCCATCAATAGACAATGATTACCCTACTGGGAAAAATCTCAACTTTTAAAATACCTTTGTCTAGCAATTAACTGTTAGCTTTTGTAAAACATCCAGTGTAGCACTGCATTCTCCATTTGATTTCTTGGAGCTATAAAGTAGTTTTAAAAATAAGCAAATGATGGAATAGATGGTGGATTCTGTTGTGAGTGCAGTATAATAATAGGGACATGCAAAAGCGACAAGGGCGTTTTACCACTGGCTCCAATTATAAGGATTAAAGTACCCAATACTTTATTCAAGAAGGATATTGGAGGTCATCTCAGAGGTCGATGAACTCAAAAAATGACCTGATCTTCTACTTTTTTCTCGTTAACTAATATTGACCCACAAGAGCCAAATCCTAGCCTGATTTTCAGCTTATCCACATGAGATAACTTTACATTCAATACTACTAAATGTGAATCATTAAATAGTCATTGGTTAGCATGAAAATGTTGCACACATATGACTCTCATGGACCAACAGAAAATACCGCTGCTCCACAGTGCCCTGAATGACTCAGTGACATGCAAAGCTATGAAACATTGAATGTGATGTACTTTATCCCATATTTAGTCGACCTGCTCAACTCATACTGATGCTCAATTCAAACCTTAGCCCTTGCTTACCCTCATTCTTTCTATTCTCTGCCTGTATCTTCTCCACTAGCGCCATCAAATAATTGTATGCTTTTACAGTTTTGTTAAAAAGAGACTCACTCAAAAAATTGCATACACTTTATTTCTGATGGTTTGTACATGGTTTAGAAAACTGTATTTTTTTCCTGTCTGCTTCTGCCTCCTGTAGGTCTCCAGATCAAGGGAGAAATTGCTTCATTGGCAGAGGTGAGAAAGTAAGCAAATTAAAGGGGAGAGCCAAGCCAGAGTTGAGTCCAGGGACTATATCCTGGCTCTAAGAGATGGAGCATGAGTTGAGTCATCAAAATATTTGGCATGCAGACTGGGCAACAAATGTCATTAAAACATATGATAAACTCTTCAAAATTCAAAACATGCATTTCTTCATTACGTGAAAGTGCAACGCTTCAGTACATCAGATTACATTACGGCATTGAGAGGAATTTATTAGCAGTGACAATTCCTGAACAAGAACTTAAAAATATTCATGAACCCCCTCACCCCACCCTGACAACAATGCCATTAAAGAACCAAGAGGTAAGTCAGTTGTTATGTGTCCCCAATATATGGCATAGTTTATTATTATAGATGAAACGTCATTTTAGTCCATTAAACACATCACACATTGCCACATCATGCTCTGCAGTGGCAGCAGCGGCGTTGCAGTTCAAGCTCTCTGCTCCAGCCTCCGGACTCCAGCCCAGTCCAGCCTCTATTCCAACTCTACGAGGATAACACTGGTAAGGGTTTTCTAGGTGGAGGGTTATCAGAAAAGAAGGATTGTGGCCAGGCTGCATGTCCCTGCTGGAATGTGCTGGGTTCAGGATGCACAAGTAAAGTCCATTACTATGCAGTCTTTAAGACTCATAATACTTACCACACTTATGCCTTTACCACCCATGTCTTTACCAACCATATAATTTTACCACACATCACTTTACAATGCATACCTTTACCTCACATTATTGGGATATGCATTTACCACGAATTACTTTACCATGCATGTTTGGTTAAGTATATAGGTTAATTAAATGTATTTAATTTTTTTAGGCTAATTTATATGTTAACACACATTACTGGGTAAGTATATATGTGAGGATGGACAAAGTGCCTTTTTTAATATGCTGGTGTTTTTAGGGAAAAAAGAAAATGAATAGATACAGATTATATATTTTAATTACAAATATTACTATATTAATGTTAGTACCTGAATAATAATGTTTAACATTGATTTATAGGTTATTAATTATTATAATCATTTATAAAAAATATTAGTAAAACTACAGCACAAACCTTTAGGAATAGCATGCAAGGGATATAGGGTTATTGCGTGTGGAAGTGAATTAATACTCAGTTATTAATCTAATACCTGAGTATTACTGTGTAAACATTAACTTATAGGATATATATTATTATATTCATTCAGTAAAATATTTTTATACTACAACACAAACCTTTAGGGATGAGATGCAAGGGGTTTGGGTGGGGAAGTGTATCAACAGAGTATTGTTTAAACATTAATGTATAGGATATTTTTTATTATATTCATACATTAAAAATATTTTTAGAACTACAAGACAAGCCTTTTGGGATGGGATGCAAGGGACACAGGAGTATTGGGTGGGTATTCATATTTAATCATTAATACACCACACATTTGTCATCATACATAATTTCACCGAAAGAAGAAGTAACGTAAAATATGTAAAATGTTTTCTAAAAATGCAACAACACAAAAAATAATTTTTACAAAATATATAGCATTCTTAGTAATTTTATTTTTAAAGATAAATAACCGCACCAGTTTTATTAGGTAGTTTGTAAAAATCTGATAACATTTTAATAAATAGTAAAAAAAGAACTTATTTTATAATAATACATTATTTTAAATAGTTCTTAACAAATTTTAATATAATATTTAAAGCATTTCCAATGGTTCCGCATTGATTTTAATGGAGAAAAATGTTTTTTTTTTCTTTTTACATTTCGGCTTGATGTAAGCAGCTTTACATTAGTATCTACAGTTGATGGAGCATTGCAATCAAGATCAGATGCAAGGAAGAGCTGCCATTAGGTTAGAAAAATTACTTTACTGTTTAAAACATATTGATGGCTAAGCTTATTTTTAGGAGAGACAGGGGAGATAGATAGATGTTATACAGTAAAGAATTATATTTCATTCTTATTTTAACCACTTTTACATCTCCATGCAGGTTGTGTCCATATGCGCATATGAGGACAGTTGCTTTTCTTTCAAATTAGGTTTAAGAAAAGTTGGAAAAAACCATGGTTACAACTTTTTTTATACCTAGTTGAGATAAAAGCAACATTTGTAATTTTTGGCATCGTGATTTGTTACTGTGTAGTAATCTGCTTTGATTAAGTAATGCACCTTCCCTGCCTTTGTTCCCTGCCTGATGCTCTTATAGTATGATATCATTTGGAATGTGAGGAATGTTTGTACTGATGGGAGCAGTTGGAGAAGATGGGCTGAGTAGCCAGGAGGCTGTTCCTGGTGGGGCTTACATTGGAACTTACTAAGATGTAACGTGATGAATAAACTACCATCTACAAGAACTGTCTACGAGACTTCATCTTTTTCTACATTGGTGACGATTTAAAAGGAAAAGAACCTTCACTTTGACGAAAGAAGACTGTGTGACAGTTTGAGGAACTGAAGGTAATAATATTACTAAAGATCTTGAAGTATTTGAACTATCTGGCACCCGCCCCACCAGTGACCCTGAGATCGTCGCCCTAGAAACCAAATGTGCCAGATTCAGCTACCTTGTTTAGAGCATAATGCCCAGTGTCAACTGTGAGGCATGTGACTGGGAGAAGTAACGACAGCCATCAACTGACATTCACCCCTGGTGTGGTGTGGCCGTGAAATATGCATATGTGGAACACTGAGCAGTAGTGGTCGGGGGCACACATCGAGCCCCAGCGTGAACTGGTTAATTCAAGCGTCTCTATGATGTTTTACATTTTAAATGTGTTAATAGAGCCCTGCCTGCGACAGTGAGCCATGATGTGGGACTGTTGGAGGTGTAACCCCCAATCTTGACTGGATGTGAAGTGCTGAGTGAGAAACTGGAACAATTGAACTATTGTAACGGAGCAGGGAAATCATCGAGCACCGATGTGATGTGGCTTTAGGACTTCACACGTGGGAGAGCTGACATTGGCACATAGCCTTACTGAAGAGCTGTTGGTTATTATGGAGCTCTCCCTGAAAGTGGCTGACAACGTGGTGCCAAGTTATGGTGCGTGTTTGATGCCTCACAGATGGAGGTCGCATGAGGTAGAATTTGTGACAGTTCATCGTGGTAAGCACTGGATATCTACGTGCCAGTGTTTTGTGCTATGTACTGAGGCATTTTACGCACCTTTGCGACATGGCAGTTGAACTGCTATCCCACCGGGATTTTAAAATCGGCACGAGTGGTGCATGGTGCACGCACTGAGCACGCGCCTTCTTAATTTCATCTGGTGTCCGGCCATGCCTCCTTTGTGACGCTTTCCAGTCTACGAGATTCTCCTTAGTTGATGCATGTTCGTGCTGGGAACCACCCGGCACTTCTCACGTCTACGTGCTGCCATCTTGAGATTGGAGGCAGACTGTGTGTTTATCTTCGATACTGCCAACCACATTATGAAAAGAGAGAAATGTCAATTGACACGCTGAGGTTTGTAGAATGCCTCAGAGTTGGATTGTGTTGGGTACATATAGTATGGTTCAGAGCTCAGATCTGAGAGCTTGCATCTGCATTTTCATCGGCAGCCTACTATATCTATTGGGAACTTACAACGTTTAGGTTATGTCCTGTTCAGCAACATGTACGTTTCGCTTGCAATTTCACTTCAGACTATGATGCATTTTTAAAGCTTTAAATGTTAGCATATCTAAAAGTGTCTTAATTTTATTAGACTGGTTGTCAGCGAGATGTGTTTACAGTGATGACAGATGTTAATGTTTAATTTAATAAATGACAATGGTACTCTGCAATAATAACAACAATGAGATGAATATTACGGTTGTACACGAAACAAACAACTGGTGCTTTCATGAGAACATTCAGAATCTTATGTAAAAGACTGTAGTATATAAGGATATGCTCAGTAAAGTGGTATACATGTCAGAGGTTATTTTGTATGTTACAATTTGGTATTATAGGGAGGTGGATTCCCCCTTTGGGAGGTTATTGTGTATATGGTGTATAGGAAGGAGGATTCCCCTTTTAGAGGTCGGTGTGTGTGGTTAATTGGGAGGTGGATTTTCTTTATTGTGTGATCTTGCAAAAGTGTGCATTTGGGATAAGTATGCGGTATATTATAGTGCGTGCAGTAGAGGGCATGTGATATTCCCTGGTCCTGCTATTTGTTTACGTTTACGATTTCTATCTCACTGTTTATTACTTACATTATTATTACTGCATTACTATTACTATTATTACATTATTATTATTATTATTACATAGGTAAGGCAATTTATTACTTATATTACTATGGTTACATTTGTCATTATTATTATTATTACATGAGGAGAGTTTCTTCCCATATTAGTACTGTGTTATATTACATTTATTTCTGGAATGTTCATCTTCTCTTCCATTGTTTATATATGTGTAGTCTGTTTGATTTTGTTTAATCGTTATAAAGGGGAAGATGTGTAGTAATCTGCTTTGATTAAGTAATGCACCTTCCCTGCCTTTGTTCCCTGCCTGATGCTCTTACAGTATGATGTCATTTGGAATGTGAGGAATGTTTGTACTGATGGGAGCAGTTGGAGAAGATGGGCTGAGTAGCCAGGAGGCTGTTCCTGGTGGGGCCTACATTGGAAGTTACTAAGATGTAACGTGAAGAATAAACTACCATCTACAAGAGCTGTCTACATACTGCTTAGTGACTTTCGAAGACAAATACCATGGCATTGATAGAGTAACTCAGGATTCGAGGATGGATTACTGCAGGACTAGGTTTTGGAATTTCTTTTATGGAAATTGGGTGATATTTTGCAGTTTTTTAATAGTTGGATTTTTCGGGAATTTCTTTTTGGGATTTTGTTTTGCTTTTCTGTCAATTACCAAATATTGGGATGTAGGAGATTTTTCTTTTTTTTTAATAAAAAAAAGCTAGCGTGGGCCTTCTTCCTGGATTTGTCTTTCACTCTTTGGATTATTGGATTGCTCAAGACTCTTGGTGACAGGTTTTATGAAATATTATCAAGATTCGAAGAAAGAAGACAACTAAAGGTAGGAACAGAAATTCAAAAATACCAATTGAATTTGAAAATGTTATTAAAATAGATTTGCTTAATCCCTGACCTAATATGAGGAAGAGCGCGTAAGCGAGTATTTATTTGAACACTCCAGCAACCATTAGCTGAAGGTGGCCTGGTAGTACCTGATCTCGAGCTCTATTTCACGGCGGTGCACCTATAATGTCCTATGCTTTGGCTGGCAGAGGATGTAATGGGCGGGGCAGATTGGTCAGAGAGGAGCGGGGTGGTTTAGAACTACTGGAGTTGGTTATCACCTGGCGGCCCACACCAAGGAATGAGTAGACTGGCATGCATTGCAAAACGCTGTTGGACTATATAAACTCAGCCACAATGTAGAACGCTGCCTTATGCCCCACAATTATCACTCTGGAGCATGCCTAGGATGAGGGTTCTGCTGGAGGCTCATGATCCGGTACCTTGGAAGGAGGCAGAGGTGTCCTGCTTGGGAGACTTGTACAGTGATGGGGACCCGTGCTCCTTTCTCGAGCTACAGGATGTTGATGATTTGGAGCTGGCCAATTCCTGGTCTACAATGCTCTCATTCTGGGGATCAGGAACACCTGAACAGTGGGTCAGGAGGCCCCAACCCTACTCCATGGGGTGCAATGTATCCAGATACACGGACTTGGACGTAAGGCTGTCCTGGTGCTATATGCAGCGCTACAAGCCATGAAAACGGATCTTGAGTTGCATGGCAAGGCCCGCTGGGATACTTGTCTGGGGACGATTCTGAGTGCTAAACAGTGGGAGATTGTATTCAAACATAAAAGCGGGTGCCCGGCAATGCTCATCTGAAGTTCACCCACTTCAACTATCTGCATCACACTTACCTCACTCTACACCGGCTACATAAGATGTTTCCGGGGTTGTCCCAGTGTGCCCACGATGCGGTCGCCACAGTGTGACCTTCCTCCACATGGTGTGGGAATTCCCCCCATTGGCACAGATATGGGTGCAGGTTATGGAACATGTGTGGCCGGTGACCAATGTGCAACTACGACCCTAACCCCTGCTCCACTTACTTGGAATCACCAACCCCACAAAACGCACTAAACATTATCTGAAACTGGCCGACCTGGCTACGGCTCTCTTCAAGAGACTAATAGCTATATTGTGGAAGGCAGCGCAGCCACCCTCGATGGCTGCTGACTCCAGGTTGTGCTTAGGTGGGAGACTATCTAGGCTGAAGTTATGGCACATGACTTACATGTGTTGAGAAAGGGAGGTGCGGCCACCCTATGGGACACATATGTGCTTAAGCTGCAGGACAAATTAGATGCCACTACTTGATCATGGGCACAATCCCAACTACTCCTGGGCTCTTATGCTGCTTGGGATGGTTGTCGATCTGTCAGCTCTTGGGAGCCCCTGAAATGGGATTCCACTGCCCCTCGCACACAGGGAAGTGCCTCGCCCTTTTACACCTAGTGACAGACATAGCGGAGAATGTTCTCGTACACATAGCCAAACATGGATGCCCCGGCGCTTCACCCTATGTATTTTTTCTTTTTGTTATCATATGGCTTGTACTATTGAGTTACCCTGGCCGCACCCAGCTTTTCGGATTGTTCAAACATGTTTCAGATTGTATAATTTTGACTATTGTTGTACACTGGACAGATATTGCTGGAGTTAACCTGGGGAATGTATTGAGCTAGCCCACATCCCTCATACGGGGGCTAAAACAAAACAATAGAACCCTGGTCTACATAAGCACCAAATGTTTCCGTATACTGCTGTATAATTTCATGTTACACTTCTGTGATTCTTGCTGTCCTTTGTGTTGACATAACTGCTATTATTTGCCAGTGTCTTGATCACTGTTGTAGCGACTTGAAAATGCGAATGAAGAAATACATATTTTTTTTAATCTTCTGATAGATTTGCTAAATGAATTGTGCCATCCCTCTATGGCATTGTTTGTTTTTGCACCACCCTCTAAGCAGGTCGGGAAACAGTTTCGCCAGTCCATGGGAAACCTTGCCTTCCTCCTGTGACCCGACCTGTTTAGATGGCCAATCCAAGTGTCCTCGAAGTATTTTAGGAGTGGAGCTAATTTTATCTTATTTTGTGAAAAGTATTTCGATTCTGTAATTGATGTGCAGAACTCATCCACACACTCAGGAGGTACAAAACACAAAGCTGTTAGTTTTTTCAACTCAAACTATAGTTTACTGCTTGACATGTAATCTTCAGCTAAGGACGCTTCTTGACTTTTTTTTGCCAATTTGCCTGGAAAAAGTGAAAACTCATCCTTAAATTTGGGCGTCAAGGTAAATATCAGCAATGGTATTAATCATCTGTAATTCCAAATCAATTATAATTTACCTAGGACTTTTATTGAGTTTTGGATCGTATTACTGACACAAATTCTGCCAAGTTGAGGATTGCTTGTCAGGGAGTAAGCTGTACACTGATGGGAGATTTGTGTTGTTTATGTTAGCATGAATAGTGTCAATTTAGGTGAATAGATAGGATGTTGACTTAAACGTTCTATCCAAATTTCAGTATTCTCCAGGGTTACTTAGGGCCTGATTACGATGGCGCAAGGCCTGCCACCGACAGCCTGTCGGTGGCGGGCCCTCCGCAATCGCACAGCGCTTTTCCGCCCTCCATATTATACTGGCCGAGGGAAGCGCTAGTGAAGCGTGGTGGTTGGAATGACTGACCACCACAGCCCCGACAGGCGGTCCTTTTCCGACCGCCTCTCAGAGCAGCAACATTGGCCAGCATTGTTGCGGTGCCTGCCAGGCACCACCGTTGGTATTATGATATTCCTTTCGGTACTCATGTTAATGTCGGTTAACCTGCCATGAACAAGTTGGCAGAAAGGGAACTTGGGGGCAAGTAGTGGGCCCCCCTTCAGCCTGGGCCCTTTCTCTTGGGGGTTGGGGGCACCAATGGTGTCCCCCTACATTTCCATGCACCATGTGGCAGGCACCGCATGGTGCCTGCCACGTAGTGCAGGGAAATGTAAACAGTGCCCTATTTACATTGCGGCTGCAGCACCCGCCGCAATGTAAATTATGGCCTTTGCGACCGCCACGGTGGTGGTCGCATTGTAATGCAGTAGGTGGGTAGGCCGACTTGTATGTGGCTGGTCCCATTACTGCAGTGATGGGACCGCCAGCGTAAAGACCGCCTAAGTTATGGATAGGGCTAAAGATTGGTATTCCTAGTAGGGAAGATTCATTAGTATAAGAAAGTGTAAGATCAGGGGGGTGTTAATGTCAGAGTAAGGTTGTGGTGTTACTCTTTAGGGAATACCTGTGTTTGTCCCTGAACCATTCTCCTTAAATTGGGTGTTGTGAGATACTACTAGCAACGTGCAACTGGATGTTTTGGGCTACATCTCTCAAAACTGAGCTACAGGGTTTATTGGTGGTGGATGCAAGCATTTTCAATTGTTGGATGCTCTCCCTCACTTCACTCTCCATTGTAGAGGTGGGAGTGATTATGCTCTGTGGTCCTTTCAACAGTGTCACCTTTGCAATGGGATGAAAAATACCGAACACACCTCCAATGAATCCTGGGCTCAATAATCACTCCTTCAATATAAATAGCCACCATAATTCAACAGTCTGCTTCCTCGTTGTGATTCAATGTAGTTAGCCTGTTTTCAGTTTTCCATGTTCAGTGATCTGCTGAGAAAAAGAAGAAACCTTTTTAGTGAGTGCAATGGTCTAAAACGGTGATTTATTCTGGTTGACAAAATTCTGTCCGCTAAGGAAAAAGATTTGGATGGTCATTTGAGGCAGTTCGTTGAAGGGGGAAAAAAGTATGCTTTCCGGTATAAAAAGAGAGAAATTTAAGTGCTAATGGCTGTATTCTGTGGGAAGAAATTTGTAGGTTTGGCTGTTTATAGTTAAAAATGTTACCTGGTTTGCTTTCTCTCTGTTCCAATGTGGAAGGAGGGATTAATGTGGAAATGGGAGGCGAGCGGGACACTGTTCTTACAATATGAGCAGCCAGAAGAAGCTCACTGCTAGATCACAGAAAAGTAAAGTGCACCGTAAGGGCAACTTGTCTCTCTGAGCAAACAACAAACTGCAGAATATGAAAAATATAAGGCAAACGAGGAAAAGCCCAGAAGCTGATTCCATCAAGAGTATCTTCACATGCCAATCAATGAATAGCCTGCATGCTTTGTCTACTCAGTTAAAGCTTTTCACCACAACAAGAATGCAGCATCTGCATTAAAAACCAACAACCACATGAAAGCAAGCAATGGTGGGCAGAGATTTTAACTGGAAAATCCCAGGGCAAAGGGATGGCCTGGTCATTTCAAGAAATCATCATCAGACACAAATCTAAAAATATGCCAGGAAATAGAAAACCTTCCTGGGGAAAAAGTGATGTCTTTAAATCACAGCTACATCAAGTCCACACAGGAAAAATAAACATATGCTTCCTTTGTGAACTTTTAAGATAAGTTTCTCAGCTAACCCAAGAGATCAAACTTTCAAGCATTCCTAAAAACTTCCTTGGAATAAATCTCAAACTACAGAATGAAAGAGCCATCAAGGGGTGGGGAATTCCTTTTGCCCGATGCCTGAGACATGTTGATAGCTTTAATGGGGGGGGCTAGAAGACTTAATTTCATGTTGCCCAACATGAGGTTTCATCGATGGCTTCCGTTTAATAAACACTCCGGCACAAAAAATGTTTGACTCTGGTTGCCTGGTTGGGGGTCTTGCAACTTATATTATTGCCTTATTAGACCCTGTCACTACTTAAATCGTGACAGACCAGCCATTCTTACAAACAATACGTGTTAGGTCCAGGAAATGCTTATCATTGCCAGTGCAAATAATAATAATAAACATCTATATTAACTTAGTAACAAACTTTAAGAAACAAACCAACATAAATCAAGGAGTCGAAGGCCTCATACAAGGCAGCCGAATTATTATTAACAGGCAATTTCACCATGAGTTCATTATATGGTGGCTTGAGCAATGAAAAAATTGAAATCTAGGATCCAATCTCAGTCTTCCAAGTCAAAAAATCACTAACCTAACCTAAACTCCTTAAACTACTTATATAATATTGATGAACCAAGCCTTAATGGAAGATTTTAGTCAGACAAACCAGTCAATTTCACTAAAGTCACTAATTAAAGTGCATAAACACTGGATAACACTTTTGCAGGTCTCAGCTTATTCATTTATATAAAGGACTTCAAAATATTGGAAAACTGGTGATCACTTCGCTTAGAGCATGGATTTGTCAATCAACTTATGCAACCACGACAAGGCTATTAATGTAGGTGAACTTACGGGTATACACAGACTAAGCACGCTGGTACATGCCAGAGGCTGACACTAGGGCAGCCAGGAGGAAGGAGTCACCAGTGATGCAATGGCAACTAAGCGTGGAGCACCATCACAATCCGAATTTACGGGCTAGCAAGCACACATAGGACGGTAGCCATCATGTCTCCACCTGGAGACCAGTTACGTCCCACTCAATTGCTTATTACACAGGCAAATAGCCTAAACCGGCTAGAGAACATCACCCAAAGAAGGATTAACGTCTGGTTTTCTCATTGCTGAGACACAAAAGAGAACTAAACAGCCTTAGGTGCTGGGCAATACAAAACAACCCATATTTAAAGATCTCCGAAGCGTTCATATCCTTTACAAAAAATGTGTATGGGAGGCATAGCGTTTTCACAAAAGGATAAAGAGTGGCTAACTGTATCCAAAAGAAATGATTCCAGGAAAAACAAGCATTTGCAATGCAATAGGTAAATTAAAGGCTTTGTTATTAACAATGCCAATAGATTAAACTGTCGCAAATGTGAGACCTATTAAGCAATCTTTAATTCAGCTGAGGCTTGCTGAGCGGTATGTGCTGAGTTGGTTTAATACATTTTTTAAAGCATTGTGGGAGAGCTAGGCAGGAGAAAAGCATTTTGTGCCCCGTGAAGCACAGTTTCCCCCATACAAACCATTTACTCCAGGGACCTAAAAAACAAAATGTTGTCACAAAGCAGCTGGACACGTTCACTTGGGATGAGGGAGGGGCCGGGTGCGAGTATTGTGGGAGGTGGAAGGTTGTGAGAGACATTGGGAGGCGTGTTTTAAATTAAAATATTGTGAAGCGCTTTTTAATTAAAAAACAAACTGGTAATGACAAACTACTTTATCTCCTGCACCCACTTCAGTAATTTAAATTAAACTACAACAAAAAAACACATGCACCCATGCTTAGGGATCGCAGGGAACAAAAGAATATGTGCGGCCACCTTTAATGCAACTGAGACATGGCGCGCGGTATGTGCTGTGCTGGTTAAATAAATAAAAACATCTTAAAAGCTGTTGCAGGAAAGCATGTCGTGTTTGCAGTAGGACAAAATAATTAAAGAAAATTGTGCTCACTGATTAAATAAGCATACAGTGTAATCACACAAGTAAAAAGTCCAGTCCTCATGGGAGGTTACAAATGCAGAAAAGGCGTTACTAAGGAGGGACTAACAAGCCTATTAACGAATCAGAAGCAACCATTTAGAAAGCACAGCAAAAGGAGCCAATTGAAGAGATGAGTGGGGAGTGGGCGGAGCTTCAAGTCCATATTAGAGTACAGAATGCCTCACAGAGCCGCACATGCGCTGACCAGGCTCGACCTAAAAACGCCATGCATGCACCACATGATCTCAATAAATGTATGCATACCAGCAAGTATTTGGAAATCACGTGTCTCTTTATTGTCAGAGCCCATAAAAAAACTAGCATTTTCACTGCAATAGGTCTCACAATTGCGATATTTTAAGCTATTGGCCTTGTAAATGATAATGCCATTTATTTATGTGTTTCTCAAAGCAACAAATATATAAAAAGGCATTGTAATTTCTAATGCTAATCACTCAAACGCTTGCAAATGCAACACCACTTTAATGATGGCTGTGCCCCTTTCTTTAGTAGCTGCTCGCCGTATTCAGGTTACAATGAGCACAGTCTAAAGAAAGGGGCGTGGCCGACATTAAAGTGAAAGCACTTATGGGGTGCTTTTACGAAAGTGTACAAAATAAAGAAAGAAAGAAAGCTTTTGTAGCGTGGCTGCTCAAGTGAAAGCGGTCTCACTGTAAATTAAATAAATAAATAAGCGCGCCCGCTAAAGTGAAAGTGGGCTGTGCTGTAAATTAAATAAATAAGCGCAGCCGCTAAAGTGAAAGCGGACCGCGCCCTAAATTAAATAATTAAATAAGCGCTGCTTCTATGGTTAAAGAGGACCACGCTGCAAATGAAAAAATACATGACTAATAACAATACAAAAGGTGCTGGCGTGCTGCGACGGTGTGGTGGAATAGTGAAGATCATTAAAGAAAATAGTGCTCACCGAATAGATAAAGCAACACAAGTAAAAAGTCCAGTCGCTATGGGAGGTTACAAATATGGACAAGGTGATACCATGGAGGGACTACTAAGCCTATTCACGAATGAAAATAAATGATTTCGAAAGGACAGCAACAGGAGCCAATTGAAAAGATGGGGGGAAATGGGCAGAGCTTCAATGCCACACTTCAATACAGCATGCCTCGCAGAGCAGCGCATGCGCTACCCAGGCTCGACCTAAAAAAATATCATCTGCCCCTTGTGCTCAAGATGATCTGGGGCCATTACAATCAGCAAATCTACAGAAGATGGGGCCCCCTATCCAAAAGGCTATTTCGCAAAACTGTATAAACTGGACATTGACTATTGGACGCACTGGCTCTATCCGCTATGCAATGCTTGCTATTACATGGGACTGATTATCGTGGTTGCAGGGATCAATTCTTTGCCCACTGCACAAAAAAGCCTTGCAACTGTTCAGCAAACTATAGAATGACTGCTTTGATGGATTGAGAAGCAAAATAATATGCACATATGACTCCACTTTAATCTTTAGCTTTTTTCAGTGAATTTCCACAGTTTTTTTAACATGAAGTTTCAAACCATAGCTTTAACACTTGCGATGCAAGCCACACCAAGTGTAATTTCCGTGACAGCACCCTTATGTAACAGATAACTTCACAAATGACATAATATAATACTATTAGTGACATGACATTTTTTCCGTTCGTATTATCATACATGCCAGAATTTTAGAAGAGAAAAGTGGGAGATTTAAAAACAAATAATTGTGGGAATAGATTCCCCACAATTGACAAAACAAACTGATGGACGCAGTGCTGAAACTCTTCGACCACTCATCCCCAGTCAAGAGATCTGGGTTTAATCAATCGTTGTTTCGCTTACTATGGCACCCCAGTTTCGACCCAGCCATGTGCAAATCAGTCTTGACCCTACTCCTCATGGAAACAGTCCAGCCCAAACTTACAGGCCATGTCCTCCCTGAACCAGAAACAAGAGTCCTGGGACCGGTTTCGGGGCATCACCCCTCATCAGCCAGGCTAGCTTGCCTTCAGTGGCATGGAGAGCATTGGAACAAGTACGGGCATACAAGTCTGGGTATAACCCTTAGCGTCTGTTTACCCTCATTCTTTCTATTCTCTGTGCATGACGGGGGCAGGAGTTATATTTTCCTGAGTTAACTACGACTGGTGAATTTCAGTGTGTTTTTAAATCTTAAAATGTTACATTTTAACAAGACAGGTTTGTATATGGATGGGTCCAATCCAAAAATAGGAATTCTCAGCCTGAAAATGGCCTATAGGTATGTGTGTATTATGAATGACGCAAGTAGGGACAACTATGCTCTCTTGGTGTATGAGTTGAAATTTAAAGTGTGGTGTGAAATCCTTTTATTTATGGTGTCAAATATTGTGAGTTCATAAGCACTGCATTTGGTGTCAGAGTTATGGTTTGCAAGGTAGTTGTGTGAACTATGGCTTGGGGGTAACCATGACTGCACATTTTCAGGGGGGTTCTGGTGACTGATCTCTAACTGCATTTATAAGTGAATTTTAGACTTTAAAAAAAAAATGCCTTAAGGTATTATGAACAGAGCTGACCAAATCTTCACACGTAATGTGTTTTTTTTTCAAATGGAAAATTTAAATAATTGTTATATGGTTGTGTATATGTGGTGGATGCGTGGTAGGAGTGGTGGTGAATGATATTGCTTCTGTGTCATGTGGCAAGGTTGGCCTGGACTTGCGCAAACCCATCTTTTCAGTATATCTCTGTAATTAACACTTAAAAGTCCACCTGGCACCTTTTTGAAAAGCTAATATCTCAAACACACTTGAATGAATTTACACCAAATTGAACAAAAATATCTGTTTCTGACAAAAGGGAACAACATTGTAGACAAAAGAGAAATCTACTTTTCAACAGCTATAACCAGAACTACAGAGTCACTGGCAGAGATTGGATATGTACAGATTTAAATGTAGAGCTGCCAAAATACACCCCTATTTAAGGTCTTTTTTTTTGTCTTGCTCTTGAATGAAGCCGCATAAGATTGTCACTTTTATACCCAGGCACATGACTTCTGCTGAGTTCCATGTGGAGCGTTAATACAGAATGGTCTATACCACATTCAAGCAATTTCTTCAAGAGTAAGCCCTTGCCAGCTGAATCAAATGCAGCACTGAAATCCACAAAATAATCTATTCACTTGTTTTTACTATTGTCCACTGCTCACTCTACTGGTGTAGATGAGGTCACGGTGTTGTTAAACATAGATGTCTTTTGGAAGTCTTGCAGACTGAGGTGCAGCATGATATTTAAATCCCACACAGTAGCACACACACGCACACACACGCACACATACACATACACACACTGTATTCTTAAGCTCAGTCTGCAAGGCAAACAACTGTTTTAATTTATGTTCCAAGAGGTCAGCGAGGTTCCCCTTCATGAAAATGGATGTGACAACTCTTCAAGAAGAGAGAATGACGATTCTCATAGGTCAACTGAATAAAGAATTGCAACTTTATTAGGGACCAGAAGGCTAGCATTATGCATGAACTTTTATTCACTCCTTCTGAGCTGCACAACCATTACAGTTTGTTCTTCTCCTCAATCTTATTGTTTTACCATTCTTCCTCATCAAGTCTTATTCATGCTTAATTATCTGAAAATAAACCAAGACATAGAACCATGTTCTTTTATACCAACATAAACCTGCTCTAATATTAAAAATGCTAATAAGATCATGCTAGCCTCCTTGTCTTTAACAAAATTGCAATTCTTTACTCAGTTAACCTATATGAATCGTAATCTTCTGTCAAGAGAGGAGGCTAGCATTATGCATGTCCCATCTGAGGTATTCATGGCCTTCACAGCGCTCACGTGCAGGTGAAATATACAGCAGCGACTCCACGCACCAAGGCAACAGCAACCACCACTCCTCATGCCCGTGCTTTACTGCGTTCTGCACTCAAGTGTGAGGGTGCATTCTGCACTCGAGAGCGAGGGTGCACTCTGCACTCGAGCGCGAGGCAACTCTCGGGTCCGGTGCAAGTAAGATGACCATTTACCTCCAAAATAGCATCAACTAGTAGTATAAATACATACACGCCCTTACTGCTAACTGTTACAATCTATAAACCTTTCATTATTAAGGTGCTCAAAATGCTACCATTCAGTCAGTAAAGAGCCTGAAATTCATTTCTGTATACAAAATGTTCACCCTGAAGAAGCAGACCAATGCTGAGAGAGGTTGCATGTAAAAATTAAAAAGGTAGCGGGAGAGGCCAGAGACCAGAGGAACCCCGAAATAACATGTGGATATCTATATGTTCCCAGCATTTGCTCTCTGGGTGTGGTTAGGGACAAGTGATGTAACCGAGTGTTGAACTGGTGTAAATGTAACAACACCATGAAGTTTGGCAAGAAGAATCAAAGGCAGCAGCGAGGTATAACGCAATCAGGGCATTGACACTGTTGCCATCTGATACATATTTTGGCTCCTGCAGGGGATAAAGGAATTTAGCGGTATTGAGGTAACTTAGCTGTGTCCAATCCAAGCTTCTTTTTTATGCACATTTCCTTATTGATATTTTGATAAGAAAACAACTACAGAATAAGTCCGCCCATAGTACTCCACACTATTCAGAACTTTGTTTCTGAACTAAAGGAAGGACTATGCCATTTTTGAGATCTGGGGGTGCATCCCCAAAAACGAACACGCTATTGAAAACTGCTAAAAATGAAGGAGGGAAGGTATTGCCACATTACTATAGTATGAGCACTGGATCTAACAGCAAGCCAAATTTATATTTGGCCATAAAGTTGGCCAAGATATAAGACAAAACCAACCATCTGTAGGAACAGTATTTATTGGAGAAGAAGTTTGTAATGTCATCTGCATCTGACAAATAAGTATGCAGGACCTTTGTTTGAGAAAACGAGCTAGACCTAGAATGTGTAGAATCAGATGGTGTGATATTGCAGAGAGTGGTTACTTTTCATATAGAACGAGACACTGGTTTATTGCACAGTTCTTGCGACTTGGAAGTAGCAGTGCTCAAGGAATCTTTAGAAGTCAGCTAATTGAATATTGTAAATACTTATGCTTAGATATTATTGAAGAACTTCTGTTAGCACTTTGTGCTATGTGATAAGTGTTTATATCAGGAGCAAATTTCTTGATATACTGTTTTCTCCTTGACACTATATTTTGTTCCCCAAAGGTGCTCCACTTTTTTATTTTCCTTTTCCTTTTCCAAAATCATATGCTTGCCATTAAACTACGGTGCTTCTTTAGCTTATGGTGAGTTTTTCCCCCCACAAACATAGGGTATCAAGGGTGCTAGATACCAGTCAACAATAAAATGATTGTCCAAGCCTAGTGGTATCAACAGAAGGGTCAGGTGGCTGAAGAGCAGATATCGCAGCCTTTAGTGATTCAATACCATTGCAGATTCCTAAAAGGGGATCAAAAGCTCCTTTTGTTGGCGTAGTCGCCCAGCCCATAATCACAGAAGTAATTAAGTAGTGATTGGAACATACTGGAGGCAACCACATTGAAATTAAACATTTCCTATGAGGTGATGATGATATCTAAGGTATAGCCAGAACTACAAGTATGCTTTTGTGAGTGCTGTTTTAACCAGCATGGCTGGGAGAATACATAACAATCCTTAACTAAAGTCGGTGTGGTGTCTTCTGCATGTAAATAAAATCAAATCACCAAGAATGATGGGTATGTCCTGATTTGTGATCAAAATGACGATAGTTTCTTCATATCTGCAATGAATGAAGATACGTTTTTACAGGTCAGTAAATAATCAACAAGGTGAGACCTTCTGTATAGAGTATTCCTGAACGATTCTACAATAGCAGCTCGAAAACGTGTCTTACCCACCTTACAATCTATCCTAGAAAATACAGAAACTCCGTCTCCATGTTTTTCCGGGCTGTTTGTGCAGCAAAATCATCAGGAGTGGCCTTATTCAAGACTGCATCATCCAATCCTTGGAAGCCATGTTTTCAAGCCCATGAATACATCCAGCTTATGCCCCAGGGCGAATGCACCCATTTCAGCAGCCTGGCTTGGTAGAGAAGGCAAACATGGAGGAGGCCCACTTAAAACACAAGTTGATTCACAGCTGCATGGAACTCTATGGGAGACTTAGCAACTATCTTTCCACTTTCAAGAAATTCATCTTCTATAAGAAGTCAGTGGTGCTGCTATCTATAGACAGATAAAGCAAACACACTTTGAATACATCACATACTAAACACTGGGTTCATGGACTCTGACTTCTCTGGCCACTGGCAGGTGCAGACAGGCTTGCCCATGGTGAGCCTTTAGTGCATAAGCGCTTTTCTAAAGACACCGCTATAGAGGAGGCTTGTGGCAGCGTGCCAGAATGCCAGGAAAGCCATACAGAACCAGATCTTGAACTAGAAATAAGGTTAGACAGTTATCACTGAACTTGAGCCCGCATGCTCATGACAGGCTTGGGTACCTCCTAAGAATAACAAAGTATTCAAAAGAAACAGCGAGAACCACAGCACAAAGTAAATAATAAATAAAATAATAAACAACAATCAATCAATCGGCTACAGCTGAAAAGGATGGCAAGGAGCAGAGCTAGGCAACTTCAATTGCAAACAAAGAAAATGGACTCTAAAAGAGCATTGTGCTCGAAAGAACAGTAACATTGTTTATAACATCAGTGCCTCTTCCCGCCTTGTTATTTTCTAGGATCTTGTCAGGGGCCTCCTTCTTCCCACTCACATCATGTCTAGGATACTCTAATTGTTAACTCACCTACAAGGAATAAGAACCGAGGATCAGCTCTCTATTCACAGATCAAAGGCCTTCTATTGATAGCTGCAGTTCTACTTAGTCTGAATCGGATTAGCCATTCAAACCTCCGGAAGCTAACTTTTAGGCTGAGGGGGGGGGGGGGGGGAGATGTTGCCTGATATGCCCACACACCCCACACCTTTCTTTTCTTTAGTACAGGATATGTTCATCCTGAAACTCAGACTACACATACCCTGTTTCAGAATTCAGCATAGAATAGGAAAAGTAATCTTCTCTTATTGGGTGCGACCAGACAGTCATCATGAGAAACCAAATGCATATAAAGTACTGTCATGTGGTGGGTTCATAAAATGGAGAAAAAGATTCTCAAAGCCTCCCTCACACTGGATGCAACCTTATCTCTGACATTAAAGGTGAGCGATGTCACCAAAAATGTGTTCCAGCAGCTACACGTCCTCTGTGGCCATGTTGCTCCTACCTCAAAGGATAGCCCCAGTTCCCAGAGTAGGTATCTCCAAGAGGGATTTAGAATGTATTAAGGTCTTCCAACCAGGAAGATGGTCAAGCTCCACGGGGTGCCTCCCCTCATCGGTTCTCCTGAAGCATATCTCTCCCGAACTAATAACACTACACCGGCTCCAAATAAAGGGTTCAATTCAGTATATTATGCTTCATGCATAAAGCACTTTATGGGTGTACACCATCTTACCTCGACAAAATGGTGATGTGATACTGACCAACTAGAACCTTAAAGTCCCCCAAATAACAAACACTCTGTTTAAAGCGTGACATATAAAGGTTTCCGGGCAAAACGCTAGGTGCACGATGCTCTTGTATCTGGAATCTCCTTTCTCTTCCCCTCTTGCTATTCAGTCTTCTTGAGATTAAGGAAGAGTCTAAAAGAACAGTGTGGAGCGTTCAAACATTACAATAATAAACCATTCACCACAGAAGTATATGTATGTTTCTTCCATAACAGCAAGGTCTTGTGCGTGGTAATGCGCAGGGTTCCCTCCACAGATAAACAGATTTAGGTTTTTCCATCACCGCCAGTACATTCTATTGTCTGGCATGGCAGTGAAGGATTGGCACAGCCCACCAGTAGCCTGGCTGCCAAGGTGTCAGACTGCTATGTGTGACATTTTCATAATTTCAGTTTAATTATGAGTGACATTTCAACAACTATGAGTGACACTTTCTCGCGAGAACATCAAGCAATGAAGAGGAGGGAAACCTATAATTATCAGAAATTACACCCATTTGAGTAACAGGAAACTCTAAGGAGGTCTTAAAACTCTTGGAAGTAGTGTTCAGGGCTAGACAAAACATGAATGCATATGCTTAAAAAAAACGTCACAGTGGGTTTCTTTTTGGAGTTGCGAAACATATTTTAATGATTCAATGTAGCAGTAATTCTTGGAAGTAGTGTTTGGGGCTAGGCAAAACATGAATGCATATGCCCTTTCAGAAGCTCAGCTCTACCAGGGCATGAAGACATATGGATAAGTGAGGACGCGTGAATATTCAGCAAAATAGACTCAATGTCGGCACGGGTAAGGAGAGCTGATACACGTACAGGAATGAGACTGCATTATGAGCAGCAGAAAGAGTTTGATGAGCGACGCGGTTAGCACAAGCACCACTGTAAATATTGGGTGTTCCCGCCAGGCCCAAAAGAAATGAAGTTATTCCTGTCCCACACACCTGTATGAAAACAGGTCCCCATGACCAGACCTCCATCTTGAGCACAAGTGGACACAGTTCATACCTGCGTCACCTTGGCTCTCAGTGGTACCCTGTTTAAACAAATTCCCTGCCCCTCAATCTCCCGGTTCTCACGCCTACAGGTCTGGGAGTGGTACCTCCTCTATCTGCTGTCCCAGCTCTGGATAAATTACAGAAGCCGGCTGCAGCGTGGGCCTGGGTTGACATTGTGGTGATGCAACAGGGAAAAAACCCAGCAATAAACGAGAAAGCTTGCAAGGTAGTTTGGATAGAGCAGGAGATGACTCAAGGCTCCTCCGCCCCGGTGTAGCCCAGTTGAGTAGAAGAGTGTGCCCAGGAACAGCAGACTCGCGGATCGGCGTTGCTCAGCAGTACCCTCAGCCAGTCTCCAAGTCCGGTGAGCAGCGTGCGGGACCACGTGCTGCCTTCACTACCACACACGCTTCCTTTCGTAAACGGTTTATTATAATTAAGAAACCAGCGCACTCTGGTGGCAGCGCTTCACAGGTGCAGCTCAGGAGGCGCTAATATGCGCGACTTCGCTTTTCAGTGCGATGATGCAGAGCACCACACTGAAATGCTTTATTCTAACACCAGATGCGTGGTGCTTGGGAGGGGGCAGTAGAACTTGCAAATGAAATTTGTAGTTGAATTTGTAGGGCGCGCAGCTACCCGCAAGGGGTCTCCCGGCGCCAATAGATTCAATGAGTTACCCATCAAAGATGTTTAAAGAGAGAAGAGCCAGGTTTTAAGGTCCTTGCGGAATTTCAAAAGGGATGGTTCCAGTTTCAATGTGGTCGGGAGAGAGTTCCACAGTCTGGGGGCGATGTAAGAGAAGGAGCAGCCGCCCATTCTCGAGAGTTTGAAACGGGGAATAACAAAATTGCCCTGTGTTGAAGATCTGAGGGCACGAGGTGGAGAGTATGGTTGGACCAGGGCCTTGAGATAACCTGGGGCCCGCCCTTGTTTGATTTTGTGCAAAAAGCAGAGGGCCTTAAATTTAATCCGGCTTGACATCGATAAATGAATGTTCATTTTTATCATCGATGGAAATGTGAACCCCCTTTTTTAAATTTGGACTTTTTGATGTCTATGTATTGTATTGTTCTATTTGTTCTGTGCCTAACTCCCATGTGTGGTATTTATTTCATGTATTTTTATTAAATTTGTTGCAGCCCTGAAGAAGTCCCGAGGTGGACGAAACGCGTCGGCTGCTTTGGCTGTTTTTTGATGTTTTAATGTGTACATGACAAATTGAAATAAAGAAGATTACTTTGAAAAGAAACCTGATGGATTTGGACTAATTCATACTATATTGGATACTCGGAGTGGTGCAACTTGTGTTGTTTTCTTTACCTTCATTCCAGAATTTGGAACAGCACAGTGTTAGCGGGTGCTTTTCGAGTTTGCACACTCACGGTGAATAAGAATATCACCACTGGATAGGATGGGATAATCCAAAATTCGGTGCTGTCCCAGAGGGATACCGCTAGCTTTGTTTTCTTTTGCTTGTAATGCGGAGCCAGTGAAGGTCTCTAAGAAAAGGAGAGACTGAAGATTTCCACGGGACCTCACAAAGGAGGCGAGCCGCGGAATTCTGAACCAGCTGAAGTCTCTGCTGGAGCTCCTGGGTGACGCCAAGGTAGAGCACATTGCCGTAGTCCAGGCGAGAGGTGACTAAAGCCTGGACCACATGGCATCTTGATCCTACTGGAAGCATCCACAAGATTTTACGCAGCCACCCCAGAATGGAAAAGCAGGTGGCCGCTACCTTAACCACCTGATGACGCATGGAGAGTGATTCATCCATAATGATTCCGAGATTGCGAACCTGAGTGGCTGGAACAGGCAATGGGCCCATTTCAGCCGGCCAATGTAGAGGGCCCCAGAGGTGCTTTTGCTTGCCCAGAATGAGCACCTCTGTTTTATCTCCATTCAATTTCAGGAGATTCGCCTGCATCCACTCTGCTACTCGACTAAGTCCTAGTTTAAGAGCGGAAGGGGAGTTGGCAGCGGCCGAAGAAAGGGAAAAGAGAATCTGAGTGTCATCGGCGTATGAGTAAAGAGAAAGACCAGAGTCTTCAACGATGGAGGCAAGGGGTCTCACGTAGATATTAAAAAGCAGAGGGCTAAGGGAGGACCCCTGCAGAACTCCATACGCAGATGAACGAACAGAGGAGGAAGAACCGGACGAGACCACCTGGAAAGTGCGATGGTCTAGAAAAGAGGCCAGCCAGTCAAGAGCGGGGCCGGACACCCCCGCAGATCTCAGTGCTCTCAAAAGGATGGGATGTGACACCGTATCGAAAGCGGCGCTTTCGATATTAAATAGGAAAATTATTTATCGAAAGCGGCGCTTTCGATAGTAAATAGGAAAATTATTCAAAAGGGCTGGGATAGAAATAGAAGCGGTAAAAATCACTGGTAAAAGTGTAAACAATGTTGTAGTATGTCAATCCAGCCCAGGTCGGAATTTGGAGAGTACTCAAGAAACAGTGTTGGTGAAACAGTGCTGAATGAATGAATGACAAATTTGTATAGCGCAAACATATACCCAAAGGCGTCAAGGAGATGTAACAGTTAAACTATCTGGTAGGAGCAGTGAATCTTGGTAGGTCAGATTTACAAAGCAAAAAGCCAGGTCTTCAAGACCTTACGAAAAGGTAGATGGAGGAACAGTGTTCCATAGTTTGGCCGCTGCGACTGAGAAAGCTCTTCCTCCCCATCGTGACCTCCTATACCTAGGGACAATCAGCAGATTTTTATTGGCTGAACGCAGCTCTCTGGTAGGGACATATCGGTGGTAGATATGCCTGATTCCCTCTGGTTCTGAGATGTGTAGTGCCTTATGCACAATACACAAGGCTTCAAACAAACTTCTTTTTTCTGCTGAGAGCCAGTGCAATTTCTTGATGGCAGCCACAATTGAATGGTATTTTGGAACATCTAAGACCAGTCTTGCTGTTGCATTCTGCACCAATTGTTGTTTATTGATGGAGGCCCTATTTATATCTTTAAAAAGGGCATTGCAATAATCCATCTTCAATAAAAGCAATGATACATCAGCTTGCTTCCGTGCGGCAAGAGAAAGAAATGAGAAATCTTTCTGAGGGTTCTTATGATCTAAAAGCAAGAGGACACAGTCGTATTAACCTGGAGATTGAAAGATAGACTGGTGTCAACTATGACACCCAGATTCCTTGCAGATTCAACGGGAGAGGAACATGATCCCAATGTTTCTGGCCACTGTAAAGTTGTCAAAAATAGATAAGTGTCCCAGGCTTTCTCTTTTTTTTTTTTTTGATTTTTAGTCCTCATATTTGACAAAGGCAGAGAGTGAGATCTATCCGAAGGTCTGAAATATCTGAGCGCCACGCACCTTCCAAGATCTCTGCAACCATTAGCCAGCATTTTCCAACTCACAGTTGATGAGACGTCTAATGGTAACCACCACTAATCTTGTAAAATCATTGAGTTTGTCTTAATCCTTGGACTAGGCAGATATAAACAACCCTAAGAAAGTGTAGTTTTAGATCCCCCTAAAATATTAGCTGGGAGTGGAGTTATGAGGGACCAAGTGAGATAAAGGGGGCCCACATTTTTTCTTTCTTAGACGAGCCCGTCTGGCAGTCTAACCTAGATATATGCCTTGAAAAGCTTAGCCAGCCCGCACATGTGTGGAAGAGTTCAGAGACACATTTTAGACAAATTTCCCTCCGTGCAATGTCATTAGAGTAAAAAGCAGAGATATGATATTCTTCCTCAAGACTGTTTTATCTACCTCCCGAACACTAAATATAACCAAAGGAAGGCTTACCTCGAAGTCACAACCCAGGTTTTCTTTTAATACTTTAGCCACATCTCGCCAGAAGAGCTGGATAGCTGGACACTGCCAAAAGAGATGTATATCATCTGCATTTTCCAGTTGGCATTTTGGGAAGCATCTTTTTTTACTTCCTCCCATCTTAGTGAGTTTCTTGGGAGACCAGTAAGCCCTGTATATGGTAAACAAATGATTCCTCCCAAGTGGTGCGAAATCACTGAAGCCCATAGTGTAGCAGCAGATACTTGCCATAAGTTGTGGATATCGCAGCCTTGCATGTCCAGCTTCCAGATTTCTTCGGCTAGGGTCACACAGCCATCATATCCTTGTACAAATGCCCAGTACCACTTTGAGACTTCCTTCCTGTAGGTTTGCATCTTTACTAAATCCTTGTCGACTTCCGACTCCGCCCCAAGATTTCATTGGGATCGTGACCAACTGGTAATATTTGAATCTGGATAAGTTGAAGTCCGAGCTCTGGCTTAGGGCAGCCCATGTGAGAAGTGTGGCTTCCTCAGCAAGTTGACCCCTTCTTAGTAAACCAGCATTTACCAATGGAGAGGCTAGGCTGCCCTTCATACAGAGAGGGGTTCCTGGGGAGTTCCACATTGGCGCCATGCAGCTATAGTTTGGTATCTCTAGAATTCTTTTGACCTGATCCAGATTCTGCATGCTGCAATTACCGTATTAATTTAATTTAGCACGGCCAAAGGCTTTCTCAGACTTTCTCTTGTCTGAAAGTGGCAACCTTTCTGATAGGGGCAAAGAAACTGAAAAGGAAGTGCGAAGAGCCCGTCTGCGCCCGTCCGCGCCGGACCCGCGCCCAGGGCCAGCCCCCCTGTCGCTCCCGCGCCTTACCTTTTACCCAGGCTTGTCTACAATAGAGACACGCTTCTAGCACTAAACATCGTACCTCCTGGTAAGGACTGCAACATCTGGGAACCCGGGACCAATCTCCCTCCTACACTTTCCCACTGCCCCAAGTGCTCGTCACTTTTGCTTAAACCTCTCTGGTCACCAATTGCGCAACTAAGAGATCAGCCCACCTGCCCAACAACCAACTACCCCCTGGCTAAATGCCTCCTCCTCAATACGAGGTCTCTAGTTAAGCATAGCTCAGAAGTTGCCGAGTACATTCAGGATGCAGGCATAAAAATTGCTTTCATCACGGAAACCTGGACCGACGCAGCATCAGGTCCAGATATAGTTAAAGCCACCCCACAGGACTTTATCTGCTACACCCAAAATAGGGACAAAAGGAGAGGGGGCGGCCTAGCCATTATATACCACAAAGACACCAGAGGCTCCTTTCAATCCGGTCCCTCTGACCTAGGTGAATCTCTGCTGTTCAATTTTACCCTCTCTAATCACCAGTCCTTTACAGGAGGCCTTGTTTATAGGCCCCCGGGCGAGAAAACTAGATTTCTAGCAGCCCTGAGTAAATTACTAGAAGCAGCAGCCTGCTCCCAAAGATTCACTCTTCTGGGTGATTTTAATTTCCATCTGGAATGCAAAACATCTCCCGACACCCAGGAACTTATCGACCTACTGGCTGGGATCGACATGCTACAGCTAGTAATGGATCCTACTCACAGAGCAGGACACACCCTAGATGGGATTTTCTCTAATCAGCTCAATTTGAAAGTCTCCTCGGTCCTACCAGTCTTCTGGTCTGACCATTCAGCAATCCACTTCTCTATTCCTCTCACCACTTATGAAAAACCAGTTAACAAGAGAAACACCCCGAAACAAGTGAGAAAATGGAAAAACATCACTGGGGACTCGCTAGATAACACATTAAACACTACATTACCCCCCCTTCCGAACAATGTGGAGGAAGCAGCTAAGACCTATACTACCTGGCTGGACCGGGCTTGTTTACTCTTAGCCCCCCCTAAAACCATCCACTCCACTCGGGCCAAGCCTGCCGCCCCATGGTTCACAGATCAAATAAGGGAACACAAAATAAGGTGCAAAAAACTTGAAAAAATCTGGCGCACGCACTATAGAGAAGCAGACAAAAAAACGCTTAATTCGGAACAAAGGCGCTACAAAGAATCCATCTTTCAAGCGAAAAAAGCCTTTCTCACGAGACAGATAGAAGATGCTACCAATACCCCTAAAGAACTCTTCCTCACGGTTGCTTCCCTAGCAAACCCCAAACCCATTGAAATTCCAGCAAGCCTCTCACTCTGCGAAAGTTTGGCAACCTTCTTTCGTGAAAAGGTGGAAAACATCTTTCTCCCCTTAGATAGGATAGTGATGACTTCTTCACCGAGGGGGGCCCCCGATCCCGCCAGACCTGAACCCACGCTTCAATATTTCCCCCCCATCACGGAAAAAGAAGTGAGAAGTCGCCTACTAAAAATTAAATCAGGCTCCCCTCATGACCCCTGCCCCACAACAATAACTAAACTTGCACCAGACGCAATTGCCAGGGGTCTCACTCCCCTCTTCAATCAGATGTTGGAGAAAGGGGAATATCCCTCTAGCTGGAAGCAAGCCTCCATCTTACCCCTGCTCAAAAAACCCAATCTTGACATCACGGAGATGAACAATTATCGCCCGATTGCCAGACTCCCCCTCCCGGCAAAAATAATAGAAGGTTACCTGAACGCACAACTTAGCGCCTTCCTAAAATCTGCGGATGTACTGGATTCCTCCCAACACGGCTTTCGAGAGGGGCACAGCACGGAATCCGCCCTGATTAAATCTATGGAAGATATCAGGCAGGTGATGGATACAGGGGGCAGAGCAGCTCTGATCCTATTGGATCTCTCTGCGGCCTTCGATACGGTCCACCATAAGCTACTGGTGAACCGGTTGAGGGCCTGTGGAATTCAGGGAAAGGCCTTAAAAATCTTACAAGCCTTCCTGTCTGACAGATCCCAGACAGTTGCGCTGGGCAGCCACGAATCTCACTCCTTTGTGCTTCCTTGCGGAGTCCCCCAGGGGTCTTCGCTAAGCCCAACCCTTTTTAATGTATATGTGTCCACCCTCGCCCCGGTGATCCGATCGTTCGGCTTTCAACTCACGGCCTACGCCGACGACACACAGATTGTGGTGTCCCTCCTTCCCGGCAACACAGAAAACACTGCCGATAGATTCAGAAACTGCATGCTTGAAGTTGGCCGCTGGATGGCACAAAGCTGCCTTAAGCTGAACTCCTCAAAAACCGAGGTTCTGCTCTTTGGTGACAGAGACAACTTTTGGTCCCCGAGATGGTGGCCAGACGAAATGGGACCTCTCCCAGATCCGGTGGACAAAGTGAAAAATCTCGGTATTCTGGTGGATACCTCCCTGACCTTTAAATCCCAGGTGAGTGCTCTTTCCTCCTCCCTCCACTTCATACTCAAAACCATCAGGAAAATATTACCTTATCTTGAGAAGAAACACAGGAAAACAATAGTTACGGGTCTAGTGCTCTCACGCCTAGACTACTGCAACAGCCTGATGCTAAACGCCCAGCAGAGCGTATTAAGAAAACTCCAACTTCTGCAAAATGCAGCCGCTCGCCTAATCACTGACACACCCAAATTTGCCTCGATATCTCAGGAGCTGGTCAAGCTTCATTGGCTGCCGGTCCGTAAAAGAATCATTTTCAAGGCAGTTTGCATGGTCTTTAAGGCCCTCCACGATTCGGGACCTAGGCACTTGAAATCTCTTTTCTGCTGGCATAAACCAGCAAGAACTCTGAGGTCAGGACATCTGGCTCTGGTCACGGTCCCCAGAATTAAAAGAGCTCGCTGGGGAGGCAGGAGTTTTTCTCTTGGGGCCGCAGAGGCCTGGAATAAACTTCCACCTGCGCTCAGACAAATCCAGAATCTGATGGCCTTTAGAAGAGGTCTAAAAACATGGCTCTTCACTCAGTAAGCACGCTTCAACACACCAGTCTATCTTTCTAGCGCCAGGACACCTCCGGGTATTAGAGCGCTCTATAAATGTGCAAATAAATAAATTAATAAATAAATAAGAGCTTTGTGTGGCATTGGACTTTTAAGTCTTTCCTGATGCTTACCTGTTTGCATGAAGGTGTTGATAACTACACCGGAACTATTATTTGTAACTTGGGCTTTCTGCTGTCGATGACAGTCCCTGATCAAGTATACTTTTTTCGTTCCGTTAAAAATGGTGTGTTGAGAAAGGCCTTCAAGCAGGATAAACTTGTTATTGATTATTAAATTCTTCGAAAGATGCGCGTCACAGTGCAGGCTAGCAGCACACATGGCAAAATACCCAATTTAGGCTGGATACTCAAGAGCTATGAAAGCCAGAAGGACTTTATTTTACCTTTCTCCAGCCTAAATTGCCTCCATTTCCATTCAAGTCAACAGGGAAAATACATATTTGTCAAAATCTCCCTCTTTTCTTCTTCCAAATTTGGCATTTATATAGCGGCTTGGTGCCACATTTTAATGTTTTATTTCCACTCGTCGAGGTCAGCCACAGAAGGTAGGATTACAAAGATGGCTGTCTGTGCATGTAACTGCACACATTCACAGAGCTCTTTCACAACATACACACCTCAGCACTGACAGTGAGGACAGGCCTATCTTAATAATAACGTGCCTTGTTATAAATACCTTCAGTAGACACACTGTCTCCACTGAGCCCAACCGCCACCATTTGCCAAACTTACGCCCCGAGCACCTGAAGTGTGAGAACCAACCAGAGCCCTTGGAACTCCAAACCAATCGGAGGAGGTCTGACTGTCATGGGTATTAACCCTATGTCTGCTAGGGCGAATGTGACAAAGGGGGCTAGTCACAAACTTTGCAGAGCGATGTTGTATTTTCTCCTTCCTCTCTATGTATCTTGTATGCTTACTTAATATTCTTTATTTGTACAAGCAATTAACGATAATGTGAATTATCATTTCAGACTTTTCAAGACAGAACTAATTCATATTTACCACACTTAGAATAATTTTTGTTTTGTTATGTGTGATGAAGTCGTACATTAAATTCTCATGGAAATGTCAGAGGTGAATATATATTTTTTTCCATTTCCATCAAAACGTTAAAGCATATTGTTTCTGTAAATGGAGATTGTTTCTCTTTCTATAAAAGTACTTCGCACATTGTTTGAATAGTTATAGCATCGTAGACAACAAATATAATAGATAAAGAAACTATAGGTTCCGTTCTAATGCAAACATATGATGCATATACCCCCATTCGCATGGCCAGCATATCCGTACAAATAGAACACAACATCTTATTTGACATGGTAAGGTGCTGGATCTTAACACCTCTCATATCATAAGCCTAATTGGTGAACTGCACATACACCTTGAAAATGGTAGGCAAATTGACATTATCGTTTGCGTTACCATTCCTTGCGTGAGTGCCCATGCACAGTTTTGGCAGATAGGGGCCTTAGAGTTTTAAGTAGCACTACTCTTTGATACTAATCCCCTTCAGGTGCTTTCAGAGCAAATTGAGGTTAATTTGAAAGATTTTTGTGTGTTGATGTTATTGAAGAATGTATTTCTAAGTTTGCGTATTCTGTACAGTGAAACCTCCAAGCAGCTGTGCGGCACAGGTCGTTAATGATACTGCTGAAAATATGTGTGAACATCCTATAAGTCATGTGAACTTGAGCCAACATAACTTTCAATCCTACCAGTCAAAAAAATCTGTACCAGTGAATTAGTAGGGTCTTCTGTCAGTACATCAGGAGTACCATCAACAGGAGTTAAGCATCATAGTCACTATATCAGACATCTCTACATCAGGAGTAGAAGTACATTGCAAAAGTCATTGGATTCCAGATACGTTTTTAATAGTCATTTTGTTCATTTATAGACATGAGTGTTTGTGTGTGTGAATATATGTTTATTTTTTAATGTTTTATATTATATATGTTTAAGTTCAGATTAGATTGTTTTACTTTTATGAAGGGTAAATCATTTTAATCCCCCTTTTAATATAAGTTTTCTCTTTGAGTGTGTGTATACATAAATATGTATACTCACACACAACGAGAAAAAAATATATTAAGAGGGGAACTGCAATGATTTACCCTTCAAAAAAGTAATACAAATCAAATATATTTATATATATAATAAAACTGCTACAAATATGAGTATACATCCTGTATGTCATGTGAACTTGAGTCAACATAACCTTTAATCTTTTCAGTCATCAAAATAAAATACCACTTTACATTAGAAATATCTTAGAAATTCACTGAAAAAAACAAAGGTTAAAGTGATGTTATAGTTAGGTGAAAATGTCAGTTTAAACGTAACATTTTAAACTAAAAAATACACTGAAATTCACCAGTGTTAGTTAACTCAAGAAACTATACTTCGCGCCCCACCATGCACAGTGTTGTCATCGATGACAACTTTGTCATCAGCGATGTTATCAATTATGTTATGGAACATCATTGAATACGTCATGACTGTTGTAATAAGTGAGGTCATAAGCAGTGTATGAAAACCAAACATTCTAATTGCAATCAGGGTCCATTGCTGGCTCGGCTTTGCTGATAGGTTTAACAGTCACTCCTTTTATATGCAGCATGCTCTCTTTTAAAAAAGTATACCATAATTAAACATTTTTTTCTTTTTTTTTGCGCTACAATCACAAAGTATATTCCATTATTTCACTTACCTTATCGATAATGTTTTCCCTGTTTGAAGAAAGTGTTGTTTTCATGATAATTGCACCCAAATAAACAGGTAATATAAAAAATACATAACAGCTAACTTGTTTTATATGTTCCTATACCCCGTCTCGGGGTTCTGGTGACATTTACAATTTGTTCTTTGTTCATGATTCCACCAGAACTCCTTTATAGCAATATAAGATAATTTTACGTGGTGTATCCTAAATGTACCTTTCTATATATTTACTGACCTTCATGTCTCCTGCGATGTAATGAATGCTGATGTTGTGTAGTGCATTCATTGTATCATTGTTTTGGTCGAGTGCTAAGAAGGCTCGGCGAAAATCAAATTCTGAAGTAAAAGAGAGGATGTGACCAAACGGCGGAGCTGCCGACTTAGGAACTAGGGAGCCGGGTTCGAGTATCGGCGTCAGTTTAACATTCTGTGACGCTGCGCAAATCACTTAATCTCCCCGGAAACCAATAAGTGTCCTTGTGTAATGTATCTAGTGATCGTGTACAGCGCTCACAGACCTACGGTCGAGTTCATACTGCAAGAAGAAAAGAATGAGCCCCAAATCTCCGATTTCTTCATTTTTATTTCAGCAAATACATGTAATTATCCTTTACAGCCAGTTACAGGAGTGGCGTGGCGGCTGCTGTAATTGCCTGCCTTCAAGGTTGGGAGGCTACATTTCGCTACTGAATGCATTAATACCCATAAGTTACTCACCCTGGCATGTATAGTATGTGTGGTTATTACAGCATAACTCACGCCCACTCGCATCCTGTGGAGTTTGCAATCATATGCGCAGCGTTTAATGAAGACTTCTCGTGCTTCCTGCGTGTCTCTGTAAAATCATTCCCTTTGAAACGAATCCAAATTCTGAGGTGTCAGGCATTTTATTGGAAAGTCAAAACAAGGAGTCGCGCCGTTATTTTCAATGCAATTGCTCCATCTAGCGGTAGAAAACAGAACAGTCGTAATTAAAATGGTCTTCCAGAATGAAATTGTAATTAATTAATATATACGTGTCCGTTTTCAATCCGTGCTGCGTTAAACTGAGGGTGCGACGCAAAAAGTAAAGCAGAGTTGCAGATATGCGGTTTTTTTTTTACTGGAAACGTTCACGTTTACAATGAACTTCAAACATCACAGGGAAATGTTCATAATAATAATTGAAGTATAACTAATGTTTTTTGTAGGTGATAACTCTCGGGTTTAGGGTACGGGGTGGTAAATGGACCAGCATACCGGCCTTATCCGCAGCACTTGCTTCGGTTTGCTCCTGTCATCACCTCCAGCGCTCATTTAACAATCGATTTAATCAATCCAAGGAAGGGAATGTGGAAGTTAGGCCCTGGGCAAAAAACAAGCTTAATTGTTGTTTTAAGTGCTAATTATTCCGGATATCCGTGCGGGTGCTGAGAGAGTCGGTGTGTACGTGAGCCAGACAGATTGTAAAGATGCAAAGACAGAAGCCTTTAAGCAGGTCGACGCATGCACCTGGCCGCTGCCTGTGGCGCGCGCTCTCAAGCCACGCACAACGGAGCCGGAAGTCTGGTTGGTTGACACCCTGTACGGACCAGCAATGTCTAGGAAAGAGTGTTTTAGCATCAAATCCCAGACATGTACTACTTTCTTCTTTTAACAAGTGTACATTTTTGCGCTTTCCGCTCTGGTACTGTGCGCAACCCATCCTAATGGTTTATTTGGTTTGTAGGTCTTGTTCAAGTATTTCCTGTCCACCCGCCCCCACCAGTAACCAAACATGGATTCAGTGTCAGTGGTTTGTCGCCTTTCCTTACTTCAAACGCACTGGTCGAAGTGGGCGGTATCGGCAGGGCACGGCGTGCCCCTACTTCTCTAATGCCATAGATTCCGTTCCCCTACATTAACATCTTAACCATGCCTCCCAGATGGCAGAAATCGCCAAGGCCGATAGTTAAGGTTCGGCTTTTAGGGACGGGTGGAACGGGCAGAGAAGGAAAAGGACTTAGTCTTTTCCTTCGTGCCCAGAAAAGACAAGGCCAGTGTCCAGTTCTCCTGCCGCTGGCAGCTACCCCCCCCCCCCCCGCCCCTCTTTGTTCCCCCTCTTCCCCTTTTTTTTGTGTCGCTTCTCCTCATTTAGTGAAAACCGAGACTTCACGAAACAGGTATTACCTTCTCTTTCCTCCTTTCGTTTATTTGCTCCCCTGTGAAATGGATCCAAAAAAGAAAAACACTTTTGCTGGAAACGTCTTTTTCTGACATTTTTCAATATCTAAGTGCAGCCTCAGGGTGGAGAGAAATAAAACATTCCAAATATGAAAAATAACTAACTAACTAACTAAAGCAAGACTGAGTGGTTGCAAGGTGGGCAGATTGATTTATTCACACCTAAACACATTAGCGCCACTTTACAGCGTGCCAGTGAAGCACTACTTTTGTTTTCTCACCTCTCTTTGAACAACATTGTTTTTTAGGTCTCGCCTACGCAGCGTGCATGCGCTGGCCAGGAGGACCTTTAGCCGTCGTTCTGCTCTTTTTCGAAGCACATACTCGTGCTTGTGGCGGCATTCACCTTGCGGGAGCGAGCAGGGGCGTACCACAAGCACGAGTATGTGCTTCGAAAAAGAGCAGACTGCGCGAGCATGCATACATGCACGCACCACTCCTGGGCCAGCAAACACATGATTGCAGTGACAGCAGTGTGTTTTTCTTTTACTGTGACAAGCACGCGTGTGGCCTGTGCTTTAAAATATCCACATTGCTTTATTTATTCTCCCACAGCACGCATACACGCACACACCACTCCCGGGCCAGCAAACACTTGATTGCAGTGCCATCAGTGTGTTTTTCTTTTACTGTGACAAGCACGCGTGTGGCGTGTGCTTTAAAATATCCGCATTGCTTTAAAATATCAGCATTAGTGAATGTGCTTTAAAATATCCGCATTACTTTAAAATATCAATATTCTATATATAAATATTATGTGGCGGTAATTCCATATTAAGATTACTAAAGCTGTATGTGTTACTTAAACGGGCGCTCCATTTCTCAAGACTGGCAATGTAATCAAGGTCGTCAACCTAGCTGGTGAAATTGGTTAGTCGGTGTTTTGGCAAGCTCTTCATCCAACATGGCCGCTACCGTAACTCAAGACCTCAGATTACTTCCAAATGCTCTCACTCTGGCAGTTTCATAGCAACAGATCATGCCCACTACCGGGTTCGACCAGCACCTGTCAGGTGTCAACAGGATGCAGCGAATGGGAGGCTGGAGATGCAGAGAGTGAGACCCTCGATTCACAAGTACCGCTGCTTATGAATGGTCTGTGCTGCTGTGCTCCTTTAGGTTCTGCTGTGCTTCTCTCATTTCTGCTCATCTGATATGTTAACGCTGTTTGTTTAGTAGTGCGCCGTATATCATTTCCAATGCCCCCCTCTGGCACTGTTTGCTGTTCTCGCTTCTGAAGTGTGCTTGGTGCTGCTGGCTGGTATCAGCAATACTGCATATTTAACGTTTGGTTATCAGTTCCTTCCTTAGCTCAGCTGCTCATCCTGAAAAATAATTTAATGACCGAGCAGTTAAGCTCTTGCCTGGTAGATGCATCACTAATGCACCAATTACAATGTGAACACCACTAGGATAATCGTTTAATTTACTTCGCTTCCAGTGGTATTAAGACGTTCTTTTTGGTAATAAGTCACGTGGGTCTGCAGTCGAATTGTTTCATTTAGAAGCTTGGCCTGTTTGGGGTGTCTGGGATAGGTGCGAAGTCAGTGGGGTTGGTGGCAGTTATCATGCATGTGTACAGCAAGGGCATCTGTGGCACTCTATATGGCAGAAACAATCTGATAGGATTTTGGCATCTCAAGAAAAAATATTAAAAATGTACATACAATTAGGTGATAGGAGTAGGGTGAATGCTAAGAATGTAGTGAGAAGGAACAATGAGAGATGGGTAGAGCCAGTGTTTTAAATGGCCTGGTACTGTTTCAGGTTTCAAGTTTATTTTATTTTGCTCGACTAATTAAAGCCATTGCAAATTATGTAAAACAGCATAATTACATATAATGTCAACGAGTTTTAAAATATTGTTATAAATCCATATCACATATAACAAGCATTGGCATAGCCAATAGGTCTTGCCTTTGGGACTTTATATGTGTTCTGCCATGCAACAGTTGATGTTGATGCACCAAAGATATTGTGCTGCATAACTAAATACTTATAAGGTCCCAAAAGCGAGACCTATTGGCTATGCCAGTGCTTGTTTTCCTGGGTGGTAAAGTGCACCTTTCCTGGAGGTACTGAAATGCCTGCCTGATGGGTGAATTGGAAAACAAAATGTGTACAGCGGCTGTGTGTTCACGAATGTGGTCTTTTTAAACCATACTGTGTATGTTTTTTAAGGATATAAGCAATGGGATTGAAACGGGTCCCTTCTGGGCCCTGTAGTCAGGCCTTAACTTTTCAGGCAAAAGCACTCACTAATTTCTGAATAATGAGTGTAAAAGGAAAAAGGTAACCATGTTGTTCCTGCTTACATTTCACATGCTTTACTTAATCTTGCATTCCATATGAGCGTTTGCTTTTTCTAGGATGTTGTAAAAATTTTTTAGGCAGCATATTGCTCTCATCTAGAGTGCAATTTGTATTGAGTCACATCCAGGTGTTTATAGCGTGTCAGTGCAGTGCAAGTTTCTCTCAGTGGGGCAGTATGGTGTTCAGTGAGGTAGAGGATGTGGCACTATGGTCCGAGCTGCTGAATTTGGAACTGGGGAACCAGGTTCAGCCTTCATGACCAGTCCACCAGACCACTCCCCTTGAGGGAGCACATTCCCATGCTAGACCTTATAAGGCCCAGCAAGATCTTAAAAGCCCTGTGTCTTAGCACCAGCAGGTGGACCCTAGCAGTGGCAAGTGTGGGTTAACCTTGAAGGCCTGTCCACCACAATCCATGAAGTTTGCCACAAGTCAGGCCTATGAAGCAGCACACCATAGAGTGACAGTGACTCTGTCACTGAGGACACAGGTGTAGCGATCCTCCAGAGACGCCGGGAGTAGTGCACACACACCCGCACTACAACTCCCATAACACCGCGGGGCAGGGCCGGGAAAAGAGCGGGAACCAGGAAGAATCCCGCCCCTATATAAGCTCCACCTTGGAACCAGGTGAGTGCTTGACAATCCGACCGGAACCAGAAGACTGCTACGAGGCTTCGTTGCAGTCTCCCTTCGCCGAGGATTCCCAGCCCACCGCGGACGCTTGCCTTCCCGCTAGGAGCCGCCACAGACCCAGTGTTACCATTGGGACCTCAGCCCACCGCGGACGCTTGCCTTCCCGCTAGGAGCCGCCACAGACCCAGTGTTACCATTGGGACCTCAGCCCACCGCGGACGCTTGCCTTCCCGCTAGGACCAGCGGCGCTTCCCGCCATCTTCATTCACGCCCCTGTCACAGCGCGGACGCTTTCCTTCCCGCTAGGAGCTGTCGGCAGCGTGACCCAGGTATACCGAAGGCGGACGCTTTCCTACCCGCTTCGGTATACGGACCCATCCAAGGCTGTACTCACAGACGCAGACTCGACTACGGCCAACGGTGACAGGTAAGGGGCGCTAAGTGCGTGTTTTCCTACGCCCTTATTGACGCTCACTTATCTGTTACTTTGCCTAGCTTCACGACCCTGTTGAGTACACGCTCGAGACATCGTAATCCACAGTCCACCACCTTGACTCTCATCCCAGACATTGGGGCGCTGAGAAGTCACAGGGAAGAGTGGAGCCCACTACGCAATAGCGTACCAGTACGACAGGCTTGTGAGTAGGAGGATTAACCACTGCTAATACTGTACTGTCTTGGTCATGTTCATTCCAAACAACATACTTATGCTCCTGTTTTAATCCCTCCGCAGTTACTCCCAGCCGTGTGGAACGCGACCTTCGCCCGACACCCACATCCGCTGTTACCCGAGTTGCTCTCTCTTCCCTGTTCCCCACGGTGCTGTCTTCCATACCAGTGACCATTCCTGGGTGGGAGGCAGTATCAGGGCGAATAGGGAGGCCTCTCTCCACTGCTATCGTCCCTGCTGGCTGTCTTCACAGGTTAGTGGCTCTCCTAATTACCTTGTGCCGCTGACAACCCGACAGATTGTCAAGCCCAAGTTAAAAGGACCGGCCTGGACGATGGACACCAATGTGGTTTTGTCCTCATTGCTGGAGACTCTTACGGCACTCCAGCAAGAAGTACATACCGCTAGAGTAGAAAACCAAGACCTAAGAAAAGACATGAATACCTTACGAAGGGAGGTAGCAGGGTTGTCACGTAGGGGCCCCGGGACAGGATCTTATATTCGTGAGGCTACCCTTCCTGCACCAGGGGCGGCAGCCCCCACCCCGGTGACCACCACAACAAGTGAGGGTGGGTCTTTTGTGATACCTCCTGTCTCCTCTCCCTCCTCCGGCACGAACCCTACAGTACACGTAATACAAAACACGGGGATTCCCCTGGCACCTCCAGAGCGCTTCCATGGAGACCCGAAGAAATTTGAAACATTCCTAAATCAATGCCGACTCCATTTCCTCTGCAAACCCGCAGTCTTCCAAACGGATGTGGCTAAAACGGCGTTCATGATGTCATACATGGGAGGCAATACTGCCAGTTGGACTATACCGTTAATGGAACGAAATGATCCAACGCTGCATTCCTTCCCTGACTTTTGTGTGGCACTGAGGAAACTGTTCGATCGCAAATCGCACATGTTGTCCCTGGACAGAGAATTGCTGACCCTGCGGCAAGGATCGCAGGATTTACTGTCCTACATCACTTCCTTTAATAGATTGGTAGTAGAAACAGATTGGCCACCAGAGAAGCGGACCACTCTGTTCTATCAGGGTCTGAGAGGGGAACTAAAGGACGTACTGGCACAGGTAGTACAACTTCCCGCCACCTGTGAAGACATGATCGACCTCACAGTCCAATTGGACCATAGGTTGCAGGAAAGAAAGGGAGATAAGGGTAAAAGTGATCCTCGAGGGTGGTACCCAAAACCCAAAGTAAGCACGGAGGAACCGCATAAAACGGTGGAAGGGACAGAACCCATGCAGATCGGAGGCATTAGAGGCCCCCTCACCACCGAAGAGAAGGAAAAAAGACGCAAGATGAAATTGTGCCTTTATTGCGGGAAAGGAGGACACTTCGTTCGGGAATGTAGAGCCAGAGCCCAGCTACCCGAACGGGTGTCTTCTTCCAGACAACCATCCGTGATGGGAATACAAGACCCTTCGGAAAACTAAAACGCCCGAGCCAGAAGGAGATCGATGGGTCGGGTGAACTACGAAATTTGATCTCTTCCGTCTTAGCAAATACCTTGCAGCCATCGGTGGCTCATCTCTGTGTAAACGTTACCTTATGGATCTCCGCTAACGACCCTCGAGAGGTGGATGCCCTATTGGATTCGGGTGCTACAGGAAATTACATGGATCAAGGATATGCCAAGAGCATCGGCGTGCCGTGGGAGAAAAAGGAAAGACCAGAATTCGTGAAAGCGGTCGACGGATCTGCGTTGACCTCAGGCCCGGTGACATCCCATACGGGGCCTCTATTGATGCGTTTTAACGCCTGGCACCACGAGTATATACAGTTTGATTTAATAGATGCACCGCAATTCCGCCTCATCCTTGGTATGCCATGGTTAACCCTCCATGATCCCACCGTGAGATGGGGGGAGAGAACAGTGACCCTGGATTCAGAATACTGCTCCAAGAACTGTCATAAAGACCCCTTATCGGGAATCAGCTCCCCCGATACTCAAGCATGCCTGCTAGCGATAGCCAACACACAAGAGATGACCCTCGTCAACAACACATTGCCACAAGAGTATGAAGAATATCGTTCTCTCTTCGATAAACAAAAGGCTACACGACTTCCTCCCCACAGAGTCTACGACTGTCGTATCGACTTGATACCAGGAGCACACATCCCTTGTAGCAGAGTATATGCACTAACCGAACCCGAGACATTGTATCTACAAAATTACTTGAAGGAGAATCTGGCCTCCGGATTCATTGTCCCGTCCTCTTCACCTGCTTCTTCCCCACTTTTTTTTATACCGAAGAAGGACTGCGACGAGCTAAGACCCTGCATAGATTACCGAGCAATCAACAGCATAACAGTAAAGAACAGATACCCGATACCATTGATTCCTGTTTTACTGGACCAGCTCAAGGGAGCTCGTTACTTCACTAAGTTAGATCTACGGGGCGCATATCATTTAGTGAGAGTCAAAAGTGGGGATGAATGGAAAACAGCCTTCCGAACGAAGTTCGGTCTCTTCGAGTATAAAGTAATGCCCTTTGGGCTCTGCAACGCCCCGGCCGCTTTCCAATATTTCATGGACGAAGTGCTGAGGGGATTATTGGATACCATATGTGTGGTCTACATAGATGATATACTCATTTATTCAGCGAGTCTTCAAGATCATGTGAAACACGTGAAAACCGTCCTAAATAGACTGCGTCTCCACGAGCTCTACGCAAAACTGGAGAAATGCTTTTTTCATGTGCAAGAGGTAGCCTTCTTAGGGTATGTCATCAACGCCCAGGGATTCCAGATGGAAACGGGAAAGATTGAAGCCATTACCCAGTGGCAAACCCCCCAACACGTTAAGGCAGTACAAAGCTTTTTGGGGTTTGCAAATTACTACCGTAGGTTTATTAAAGATTTCTCAAAAATAATACATCCCATTTCAAGTCTGTTGAGAAAAAATACTCCATTCGACTGGACCGAAGAGGCAGAAAAGGCTTTCCAACTTCTCAAGACAAGATTCACACAAGCCCCAATACTGAGACACCCAGACCCGCAACTCCCCTTCATAGTCGAAACCGACGCATCCCATTACGCCCTTGGAGGGGTGTTATCCCAAAGACATCCCCAATCCGGACAAATACATCCTGTGGCGTATTTCTCGAAAAAGCTCACCCCCAGTGAGGTGAATTACTCTATCACAGACAAGGAGTTGCTGGCAATAAAGAGGGCGTGCGAGGAATGGAGGCATTATCTACTAGGGGCCCATCACACAGTCGAAATTTACACAGATCACAAGAATCTGCTGTTCTTGAAAACCGCCAAGGCCCTCACACCCCGTCAGTTGCGTTGGACTCTCTTTTTTGCCGATTATGACTTTGTAATCAAATACCGGCCAGGGCCTCAAAACGGCAAGGCTGATGCCCTTTCACGTAGTCTGAACACAGATAGTGACACACCCTTGGACGTCTCCGAGATCCCTTCAATATTGGCGGAAGGCGTGTTCCAGAAACAGGCAGTAGCCCTACTAACAAAAACCGACTTCATAGACAAAATCAGAACCGCAGTAAGAGACGTAAACGAGCAGGAATGGATTGAGGAAGACCCAAACCATAGAACCGTGAATCGTGGATTACTCTACCACTTCCATGCCGTGTACGTACCCATCCCTGACCTACAGCGCCAAGTGTTGCAATGGGCACACGATTCCAGCCTTGGGGGACATCTAGGAATCAATAAAACAATCGGCTGTGTGGAAAGAGCCTTCTGGTGGAAATCCCTGAAAGGAGATACCACGGAATATGTCCAGAACTGTTCGGTATGCGCCCAAGGAAAAGCGAGACATGAAAAACCCGCTGGACTACTTCAAGCAATCCCTATACCTCCTAGACCGTGGCATACAGTGTCAATGGATTTCATAGTGGAGATGCCCCCCTGTCAAGGATACACAACGATACTAGTAATAGTGGACCATTTGACTAAGATGGGCCACTTTGTACCAGTGAAAGGATTGCCTACTTCCTCAGCACTAGCTCTTTTGATCTTACAGCATGTAGTGAGACCTCATGGTATACCTAGTGTCTTCATCACAGACAGAGGAACTCAATTTACCTCCCGCTTCTGGAAAGCCTTATGCACAACAATGGGAATTGAAGCGCGCCTTTCCTCCAGTTACCATCCCCAAACAGATGGGAAGACGGAGCGCCTCAACCAGACTCAAGAACAGTATCTCCGGTGTTTTTCTATACAAAACACAGCCCATTGGGGAACATTATTGTGGACGGCGGAGTTCGCATACAACAATGCGGACCATGCAACATTGGGATGCTCCCCTTTCTTTTGTCTCTATGGATACCATCCGAACATGCTACCTTTCGAATTGCCGGTTACCACCAACCTTCCCAGTATAAAGGAACATCATGAACACCTGAAGGCGGTTCTACTAGACGCCAAACAGCATCTCGTCGCAGCTCAAGCAGCACAAAAACGCTATGCTGACACAAAGAGAACAAGAGAACCCGAGTATCAAGTAGGAGACAGGGTATGGTTGGCCACAAAAAACTTACACTTAAAGGGAGTGGGAAAACTCAAACCCAAATACATCGGTCCCTACTCTATTGAGAAAGTCATAAATCCCGTTGCCATGAGATTTACCTTACCCGAGGCATGGCACATACACCCTGTGTTTCACGTGTCCTTGCTCCAACCCTGCCCCACTGCCATGAGGTTGCCAGATAAACCTCCACCCATAGATATCGATGGCCAAGAAGAGTTTGAGGTCCACCAGATATTAGATTCCAGATTGGTGAGAGGGAGAGTGCAATATCTGGTTGAATGGAAGGGATACGGGGTGGAAGACAGAACCTGGGAACCCATACAGAATTTCCGATGCCCTGAATTGCTAGACCGGTTCCATAGACATAATCCTGGTAAACCTGGTCGCCCGCCGAGTCGGCGGTCCTTGAGAGGGGGTTCTGTAGCGATCCTCCAGAGACGCCGGGAGTAGTGCACACACACCCGCACTACAACTCCCATAACACCGCGGGGCAGGGCCGGGAAAAGAGCGGGAACCAGGAAGAATCCCGCCCCTATATAAGCTCCACCTTGGAACCAGGTGAGTGCTTGACAATCCGACCGGAACCAGAAGACTGCTACGAGGCTTCGTTGCAGTCTCCCTTCGCCGAGGATTCCCAGCCCACCGCGGACGCTTGCCTTCCCGCTAGGAGCCGCCACAGACCCAGTGTTACCATTGGGACCTCAGCCCACCGCGGACGCTTGCCTTCCCGCTAGGAGCCGCCACAGACCCAGTGTTACCATTGGGACCTCAGCCCACCGCGGACGCTTGCCTTCCCGCTAGGACCAGCGGCGCTTCCTGCCATCTTCATTCACGCCCCTGTCACAGCGCGGACGCTTTCCTTCCCGCTAGGAGCTGTCGGCAGCGTGACCCAGGTATACCGAAGGCGGACGCTTTCCTACCCGCTTCGGTATACGGACCCATCCAAGGCTGTACTCACAGACGCAGACTCGACTACGGCCAACGGTGACAGGTAAGGGGCGCTAAGTGCGTGTTTTCCTACGCCCTTATTGACGCTCACTTATCTGTTACTTTGCCTAGCTTCACGACCCTGTTGAGTACACGCTCGAGACATCGTAATCCACAGTCCACCACCTTGACTCTCATCCCAGACATTGGGGCGCTGAGAAGTCACAGGGAAGAGTGGAGCCCACTACGCAATAGCGTACCAGTACGACAGGCTTGTGAGTAGGAGGATTAACCACTGCTAATACTGTACTGTCTTGGTCATGTTCATTCCAAACAACATACTTATGCTCCTGTTTTAATCCCTCCGCAGTTACTCCCAGCCGTGTGGAACGCGACCTTCGCCCGACACCCACATCCGCTGTTACCCGAGTTGCTCTCTCTTCCCTGTTCCCCACGGTGCTGTCTTCCATACCAGTGACCATTCCTGGGTGGGAGGCAGTATCAGGGCGAATAGGGAGGCCTCTCTCCACTGCTATCGTCCCTGCTGGCTGTCTTCACAGGTTAGTGGCTCTCCTAATTACCTTGTGCCGCTGACAACCCGACAACAGGACCCTTGAGCAAGGTGGCTCTAGGGCAGTGCGACCACACTGGGCGCTGACTTCGGGTGGGGGCGTCGTGTTTGTAAGTATAATATGGTTTTAAAAAGTACTTGCTGCCTCCTTCCTGGCCTCCAACAATTTTTGGCAACATTCAAAATGTCATGAGAACTCCAGTGATTAATGTTCTTGGTAGAGAGAGATGGCGTTTTGTCTAGTCGAAATTTTGACTCATGGAAAGGAAGCACAGAGGGTTAATGTGCCTGCTGCTAAAAACAAGTACCATGCATATCACATAGTGCACATAATGTAAATAGGTCAGTGGGTTACTGCTTTTGTCAGAGAGACCCTAATGTTACTTGCAGTTAATAAGTTAAAATCCTAACATAGAACAATGAGCTATTAACTGTCATGTAAGAGCTGCATGCAAACTGCAAGGTATACATTAGAGCGTTATGGTTTTTTCCCTAGTCCTTGATTATCCTAATGTTGCAAAAAAGGGTTCATTTGGGTAGAAATTATTAATGATTATTAAACAGAACCCCCAACCATGGTATTACGTTTTAAATTCTGAGTTTGTGTTACTCAAGACCAATCACTATTAAACTATGCTGCCTACTAGTATTTTTGTCATGTGATCTCCTACACCTTGTAGTCCTTTGTCTTATGTAACAATCCCTACACAGTGATTTACACACGTATGATTGATTGTTTCTGTGTAATATGTGTGATGTAAAGTGCTCTGACACCCTACACTGGTATTAGTGGTGCTGTAAATTTTATGATACTTTGATTATTTTGACATTTTTACACATACTAATAGTCTCTGCAAAGATTTTTCCTTATTAGTACCAGTGGAACATACAACTGAAGCTGTGATAAAGGTGACCAGTCAGCCTTTCCAAAGGGCCCTCCACTTCACAGCAGCACAAGTCATATTTGTTTCGTAACTTTTGATCCGTTTAAGCTATAAACAATTTATTAGTTAAAATCGTCATATTATGCAGCAGATGGGGCAAATATGGCAGAGCCATAATTATGTGGAAAACATTTGCAAACTAGGATACTTTGCCATTCATGTTTGAACTGCTCTTGTGGAAAAAGGGAGGAAAAGTGCTGATGACAAACTCCATGGCTGGGAGACAAAGGGCTTGCGATTCCACTTTTAAGGATATTTGAGACATTCTGTGATTGGAAATGTATCCCCCTTTGTGAATGTATTTTAATGGCAATAACTCATATTAAACCTTAAACATGTGTATCTATTGGTTAAATTAAATAACCTAATAAGCTGCAACTGGTTAGTGAAATGGGAAACACATACTAAAAATTGGGATATTTTGCTCTTTCTGCCACACCTCTGACTCCGCTCACAGACCAAATCCATGGGTTATTCCCGCCCTCTGATTAGGCCTGGGCGGAAAACTACGCTACGCTTGCAGAGTTTGCGCAACTACGCATTACGCGAATCGCACGTAGCACAGTGCAAAAACGCAAAGCGTAGCGGGCATTTTTTGCTTGCTCACGGTCCTCAACGTCAAGTTCAGCGAGCGAGCAAAATCAACATCCCGGCGAGACTTTTTCCTCGTTCGCAATCGGCAACATCAAGTTGCCGATCGCGAGCGTGGAAAATAAACCTCCCGGCGAGATTCTCAACGCGGGGAGGTCAGGTTTCTGATTGCGAGTGGTCGCATATGCTCGCGACCGCTCGCGATGAGAAACTACCAGTCCGCGTTGAGAAAGCTGCCGCTCGAGTACAAATTTACTCGAGCGGCAGAAAACATCCGCTTGCACTGTGCATGATGCCATTGGCAATTATTGCACAGTGCGGACAAGCATCCGGCACTGTGCAATCATTGCGAACAGCATTTCCCTACCGCACTAGAGCAGTTCGCGTAGCTACGTGTAGCGTGCGTATTGCAAAGTGCACTTCACGTAGCTACGCATAGTGCGACTACGCGAACTACGCCCAGGGTTACCTCTGATTCTCCGCCCACAGTTCCCCTACTTTTTTTCTCCCACTTCGACCACTGTTCAAACGGGTTATGTGCTTGGTCCTAGTGTTGGAGATTCTCGAGGCTGTAACTTCAAGCTGCTTGTCTTCCTAAGAAAGACACGGGTTCAAGGGTGCAGAGATGAACCAGAGGCTGCATTTGCCTGCCTGCCCAGGTAGCTTGTCCGAGTTTCGGGGCAGCTCCAGCAGCGAAAGCATACCACGAGACGACCAATGATGATTGATGTGTGCCACTCGCGGCCTCTGCAGAGAGGCATGATGGACAGCTGCGTGACACCCAAAAACTGACAGCAGCCTTCAAGCAGACCGTACCTTGGCGGGTGGCTGTCTCGTGTGCACGCTCCTCTGAGCAAACATGAACTTCTTCTGGGAGGGGGCTACCTATCTCATTACCTCCTCCTGCCGTGCCTCTGAGTGTGGGCTGCGTCACTGTCGCCGGCCGAGGTACTGGGTGAGTATTACAAGTCACTCTTGAGGTTCTCCTTTCCAGGCCTTCTAGTATGTGTGTGTGGGTCTGTGAGAGTCTACCCTGGCTTTTGCTACATGTGGGTCTAGATACAGGCATCTGCATCAGCAGAGCCGGTGCTTAATTTGAGCCGGTGGTTTCCGGTGTTTTGCACCAGCACTTAATTGTCAACAACGGAACTTATGACAGTCTGCCACATCTGGCGCTGTATATCAAATTTATAGATGAGGAAAACAACAGTTGTTTATACGTTCAGCATGCAGTAAAAATGACTAATACCTGCTGCCCAAGCCATTCTATAGCATTGGGGGCCTGGAACAGTCTGAACTGTCACACGTGCAGGCTTGTGATGATTAGTAGTTGTGTTGGTCCTGTCACTGGCAGTGCTGGTAGACTCAAAAGGTGTCGCAAGTTGCAGTTGACTCCTGACAAAGGCCCTGGCCCGTATTTTTTTTTTTTTTACAAATAAAGCACTGCGAGACTAACCATAACCTATTGCTGACATCCCTAATTTTCTAAAACTGCATTACTGAGCTTCACTGATCTCCTTCATTCAATGCAAATAGCAGAGCTACTCCTCACTGGACTCGGGTAACAAACAGAGCCATCCTGTCCCAAGACTTCTCACAGGTGTTCTATGGTTCACCAGAGCACTAAGCTCTGGTGAACCTATTCTTTTTAACATGGGTGTTTATCACCCCATGGCTAGACCATGACACTAATAAGAAGGGGGACCCCTGGAATAGGATAAGGCAGGTAAAACAGGGGAACTACAAGAAACCTAAATAGAAGGGCGTTTTTAAGCCCACCGGGCTCCTGAAACTGTATTCACTGGCGTTCTTAAGCCTACTGGGCTGCTGAAATTCTATCCAGGGAATTTGAAAAGCAGAATTTTCATCCAATCACCTATTGTTTTTATATATGTGTATTGATGTGATTTGATGTATGATGTTGTTGCTGAATGTGTAGTAGTATGATTGTGTTGTCTTGAGGGAGTTGTGTGGGACTGTTACCAGTTTCATTCTTATGAATCTGTAATGTTTTCAATATCCGTCTTTGTCTTGTGTCGTTAATCAATACATCTAAAAGGGAAAAATAATTTTTTGTATATATATATATGTATAAAAAAAATAAAAAATGATTTAATAAATCTAGTGACATCCTTTCTGAGTTGCCGATTGTCCTGGTTTGCCTATTGGTTGTGAGTATTAATTGGTTGGAACCTGCACCGGGCCGTGTTCCATTATCAATTTGTTGGCAGGTAATTTCCTTCTATTTAGACCATGACACCAATAATAGTTGGTGGCAGCTGCTTCTAGCAGTCAAGGGCAGACTTTTCATCTACACCCCTTCTGTGAGACTGCCTACAGGTTCTCCCTGGTGAGCCAGCGCAGTTTATCAGGACTGGGACCTTTTCTTCGTCTTGGTTGTTTGGAGGTTGCATGAGAGTACTGGTAGCTGTTGGATCCATATTGGGATCCCATGATTGTATAAAGGTCCCAAGGTTGTGGGGTGCTCTACGGAGAAGATGTGGCATAAGGGCCAAAGCTGCTGAGTTTGGAACTGAGGATCCGGGTTTTGATGTAGGCATCGGCTCAGCATCCTTTGATTCTGCACAAATTACCTAATCTCCCCGTGCCCATGGACAGCGCCTGGATACCCTCACAGGTGATTCGCTGCGTTCTACAAATCCGATAATTTATTTTATGTGGCTGAACTGGAGTCAGAGCTGCTGTCTCCCCTTCACCCCTCTGCTTCTCCTTACCAAATAGCATAACACATTTCGTCAACCACATTGAGTAGCATGAGAAGCTGAGACATTGGCAGTCAGGCACTGGGGAAGGGTGACCTCATTCTTCCGTAAAGAGTCTGTGAAAGGTGTGACAGGTTTGCATACCTGGCAAACAGGTAATGGCTTGCTAAACTCAGGTGACCCCCAAACAAGCCACTCCTTGCCTATTTAATACCTGTATTGCAGAATAGGATGCCTTCTAGCAGCACCGGTTAATCTACATCACTAAAGGAAATTTGATCAATTAAAGTTAGTCAGCACTATGCCCGACAGAGCAATGTTACTCCAGCATGAAGCCTGGGAAAATATGTGGCCTTTGCTGATCGCACTATTTAGCAATTTAGCTGCACATGATGTATATATTCATTGTATGTCTGGAGTTAACTTAAGTTCAGCCAGCTGGCACCTGGGCATTTTCTAGAAGCACTCCTATTTTAGACAGACGCACTATATTTTTTCAGGTTTAAAATCTCTATATAGGCATGCTGTCACAGCTGTGGGGTTCCATAACATTAATTTGTAGCACTTATCAAAACGTTATAGTCCGTCTTTGTGTGTGACACAGCTGCTCAGCAAAAAGTCTTTAAAGAAAATGTAAACACAAAATAGTGAACAATTACAAGCCTGGAATTCCAAACAGTTGAAATAAACATTACTTATTTCATTAATCAACAATATATTATATCTTTATAGCCTGGTGCCGAGGGCTATAATATAGCCTTATAGCCTACCACCGAGGGCTATACGGGTTGTTAAAGGCCCAGAACCTGAGTTATAGGGCCTATAACAAGGAAGAGGGCCTTTAACTACCGATATTGCCCTAAGCAGAAGGGCTATAAGGCTATTAGAACATTCCACCCACTAAGGGTAGAATGTTCTAAATCAAAAAGGGGGAAACACAAAGAAAACCATTGGAATGTTGGAGCAGAAGGCTTATATCAACCATTATAAGTCTGAGCTACACCACTGTCTTCAATTCCAATGTTCTAATGGTCGTTTAAGGCCCTTTAATGAGCTAGAGAGCACTTAACAATCTGTAAAGCCTGAGGCAGAGATTGTAAGGCTATTCGAACATTCCAGCCACTGAGGGTAGAATGTTCTAAATTGAAAGGGAGAAACACAAAGGCAGATGTCTTTAGGAGCAGAAGGCTCTTACCATTATTAGCCCTGAGCCAGTTCATTGTATTCACAAGAGCTCTCAACATTCTAATATTCTAATATCCATTTTTTCAGTCAAAAAATAAAACATGTGTTGTTAATGTTAGGCATGTAAGGGGCCCGTGTATAACATACAGTTATAGATGTATAGTTATTAAACACAGAAATGATTTTCACCTCGGGTTGCAAGGTGACGTTTTAGACAGGCCAGACTTCAACCTTATTGTTTATGACATGACTCTGCACCAAATGCTGAAACTCAGCACCATTGTTGACAGTTCCCCAACTACAGTTCCATACTTTCTATTTGCTTTCCTCCCGAAGCCATTTCACAAAATCAATAATTATGTAAGCTGTAGAGGAGTTCTGTGAAGTTGCAATGGAAATCGATGCATTCATTAATGAAAATGAAATCTCTGCCTTATTAACAGAATTGCGAGTTATGAACACCACATCAGATTGCAATATGTAGTCAAGCAAACCCTGAAATTTAAGCCTGTGATTGCTGATTGACAGAACAGATGTTCGAGGCTGTGTAGCTGGCAGGCAAACACTCGGGTAGGAAACTCTTGATGAATCCCACAGATAAGCGCAGTGACATTACAATGGTACTGGGAGATTGCCCCAACAAAGCACACATGGCTGAAGGGAGTACGAGCGCTCCTAAAAACACCACAAAAAGTCATACGCCATCTTAGTGAGGAATGCATAGCCAATCAGGACGTATCACACACAGTGATCATGCCTTCCCCATGCTGGACATCTGGACACATTATCTACTGTCCAACATTTCTCACCATATATGGTACGCTGGAAACATTTACAACCCATCATGTTTTGTATAAAAGAAGGCTACATACATATTGTAAATTGAGACAGTCCTCGGACCTTGTGCCTGTAACTGTTCTCCCATTCGTGATATTTAATTAAACAAACTGTTCCTGTTTTGCCCAAAACCTCTTGTCTTCTGTTTTTAAGGAATTTCAAACTCAAGCAACAAAGTCACGACATTTGACTAACAGTTTTGCTAACAACTGTAGTGATATCACAGTGCTACGGCCCCCCTACTTAACAGCTGCTGAAATGACCATTTACACCCCTTAATTTTCACATTCATGTGAATAGAATGTGGGAAGGGCAAAGGAGGGGCCATTTACACAAAGGTTTCTACGTGGGCATCAATAAGGGGATGTCTTCCACCTGAAGGTTCCAAATGACATCATGACTCCTTGAGCTTTGTTCTTTGTGTTGCTAGGTATCCATCAATTCTGCTCTTGAAACTTACTTTGCCCAATTCTAGTTGTATCAGCAGTTGAGATATTGAGTGGGATGACAAATCAATCCATCAAGGATTTGTATAGCGCGGCAAATCACCCATGAGTGACTCAGGGTGCTGGTATTGCTGACTGCTTCATGGTGATCTGTTCACTCGAACAGCCAGGTCTCAAGTCCTTTCCTGAAACGCAGGAGCAATGAGGCGATCCTGAGGTGCAGGGGAAAGGTTGTTCGAAGCTTTGGCCATCAGGTGTGAGAAGGAGCACCCTCCGCTGTTGCTTCAGCGGAACCGGGAGATGTCTGCAAGGAAGAGGGAGGTGGATCGTAGGTGTCTGGTCAGTTGGTGGAAGGTCATTCGTTTGTTGACAAAGAGTTGACTATTTAAAATTCAAGTGTTTTTTTTTTAATAGTGTCATGCATGAAGATGGCATGTAGGGCTGCGGTGCAGTCTCTCTTTAAAGAGCACTACATCCCAATGCATTGACGAGCCACAACTCAGTTTCCTCTCCTATTACTATCTGAGTTTAAGCTTGTGTTTGATCATGTAGAGTGCCCTGTTGCCCTTTGGCTAAGGTAGCTCTATAGAAATATAATATATACGACGTTACAACGCAAACCATTACAATGCATACTTTTACATAGCAGTTTTTACAACGCAAATACCATTACAACTATTTTTTTTACAATACATACCATTACAACGCATGTTCATTGAGATATATTAAATCTACCATTACAACGCATTCCATTACAATGCACACTAATACAATACATACCATTACAATGCATAATATGTTTTAATTGGCCATTATTAAATTATCAGTTAGTTAATTTTTTTGCACCCATCCCCTGGGACAGGATGCAAGGGAAATAGGGTGTTTGGGTGAGAGAGATTACTAATACCCAGGTATTAATTTTAATACTCCGTTTTTAATAGTACCTATCCATTAAAATACCTGGGTATTAATTAATGAAATCAAAAAATATGTTTGAAAAAACAGCGAAAATTACACATATATTTACAGAATTTAAAAAAAAATACACACTAATGACAGACTCAAAAAGAGATTATACATACAATCAATTGGAAGCACATAAAACGGCAGTCCTTCAACTATTTTTATAACCGCCCCTGAGCCGGCATCTACTAAAAATAGCTGACATTCCGATGAGAAAGTCTAAATGAAAATTTTTACACAAGAGAAAATAAATATACATCCTGTCAGGGCATGAATCACACGAAAAAACTGTTTCCAAAACATATTTTCTTTTAAATTCTCGTTTACCCCCAAAAACATATAACAAAAAGCCATTCACCACTTTGTGCTCAGGGGTAAACTGACATCCATGGTGACCACACACAGCAGGAGTAGCAGGATAATTTTGGCGTCTTTCCAGTTGAACACTGCCATCTACAGACCGAATAAGTGCACGTTTAAAAGCAAACCGCTTCCAAATAAATACACCAAATCCTCAAGTACTCACAATATATTTTTAACTTATTTACAGCATTAACTGAATTTGAAAAGCTGCCCCTAATCTTCAGCAGATATTCATGAAATTATCTTTCCTTTGAACAGTAAGTGAATAAAAGAACAAAAAGTTTTTAAAAGTTAAAAGCCCTGCCCATTGATAGCACAAGTCCTTAATTTCCGGGATAGAGACGCAATCCTCCAACATGCTCGAACTGTAACTCCCCTCTGATATGAAAATGCAGATCTCACGTTCTTTCCTGACTTTACCCAACTGGTCCAACGCCAACGTCGAACTTTTTTGACCATCAAGAAGAGACTCCGGGAAAAGGACTGAGGTATGCAATGATGTTCCCGGCTCGACTCCGCATGGAAGCGGGGGGGCGAACTTGGTTCTTTGACGATCCCGCAGTGGCTACAGACTGGCTTGACAGCCGAGCAGATAACGGAATCAGAGACAGAGATGGGGAGGGCGTTCCAGACTCGCAGGGCAGGGGATTAGATCGGGGGTGTACGCTTGACTTTAACATAGTTTAATCATGTGATGGGTTACTTAGGGACCTAGAGTTAGAGTCAGTGTATTATGTTAGCCCAGTGCCTGGGATGTTACCACGTTAGAGCCTTACAACTTATAGAATTGCCGGGGGTAGGGGGATGGAGAGTTGATATTTCCCCCTCTTTTTTCTACCTTTAGTAAACTTATCGGGGCGACAGGCACTCTGCAAGTTCAGACTGGGCAGTTCTGCGCCTAGGGGGCAGGGTAGCAGGGTGGGGAGTGCAGGGAGTTGGGTGTGGATGGAAAGTAAGCAGGGGGATTAGGGAGAGGGGGAGTTGGGGGGGTGTAACATTTCTTGAATTGGAATTGTTTACAGAATTGATTTATTCGGTACCATCCAAGAAAAAACCAGTTCGAGATCGACTTCCAAAGAGAAATAATGATGAGTGGTACAAAAGAGTCGGGGTTAGAGTCCTCAGCTGAAATGTAAATGGTCTGGGGGATAAGATCAAATGCAGCATGGTCAGACAGTTTATAGGAAAACACTCACCAGATGTCATCCTTTTACAGGAAACGCACCTAGTAGGAAACAAATGTATGGTCTTACATAGGGGAGGGTATAAGCTGGCGGCACACGCAGGATTCACCTCTGGGTCATGAGGGGTGGGCATACTAATCAAGAATTCATTCCCTTTCATAGTACAGACCACTTGGTCGGACGTACGAGGTAGAGATATTGGGGTCTTGGGCCAATGGGAAGGCAAAACAGCTACATTCGTATCAGTATACGTCCCCCCCCGGCCTACAGACAGACACATTCAAAGACTTAAGTACGATTTTCTTATCATTTCCACTGGGCCTCCTGGTGATGGGAGGGGGTTTCAATGCAGTGATGTCCGGTGAACTAGACCGATATCCACCACGTGACATCAGACCCGCTCAGAGATGGCTGCCCGACTTTCTGGAAATCGTGGGGCTGGTGGATGGGTGGCGGACACACAACCCAGAAAGGGCACAGTACACCCACGTATCGGGCACACATCGTAGTCTATCACGCATAGACTACATCCTTGTTCCGGCGGCGCATGCACACGCTACCTGAGAGACTCGTCATCTAAGGCAAGGCATCTCAGATCACTCCCCAGTGTGGCTGAGGATGACGCTAGATTGCACGAGTGTCGGCAAAGTAGCCCCCATCAACCCATGGTACCTAAAGGACCCGACTACCCGGAAGAGCATAGCGGACGCCACAGATAATTACTTCCAAGAAAATGATGGTACGGTCGGTTCCGCCCAGACCCTATGGGAGGCATATAAAACAGTCATCAGGGGTGAAATGCTCTCTCTGATTACCGAGAAAAAGAGAGAAAGGCAGGCAGATCTTGAGAGAGCAGAGGAAGACGTATTGAAGTCAGAAGAAGAATTATCCCAAGCAGTGACCCCCGAAAATCTTCACCTCCTGAAGTTGAAGCAGGATGAGTTTAACAGCATCGCCAGGGACAGAGCTAGGGCACAGAGTAGAGAGGTCCAGGGCAGAGTGTATAAATATGGAGATAAAGAGGGAAAGCTGATAGCATGGCTAGACAGAAAGGAGTGGATATCACGAATAGTGCCCGACGTGCGAGGAAGCGACTCCAGTCGTATAACAGACCCGCAGGCAATAGAAGATACGTTTGCAGATTATTACTGTACGATATATACAACGACTGGCAGGTTCTCAGAAGATCAAAATAGGGAGCTGCTGCAGGTCTTAAGACTACCCACACTCTCAGATGAAAATAGGGAATATCTGGAATCCTCACTGACGGACGATGAGGTGGCGCAGGCAATCAGGGGGGTGAACTCAGGAAAGGCAACTGGACCCAATGGTATCCCCATTGAATTATATAAATTGAGGCCTTATAAGCTTGCCCCATACATCCGCTCTATGTTGACGGAAAGTAGGGATAAGGGATTGCTCCTCTATGACCAACGCGTGGCCAACGTAGTTGTCATATACAAAGCAGGCAAGCCCAGGACCAGCTGCGCATCCTATAGGCCAATATCGCTTCTAAATGTGGAGCCCAAAGTCCTGGCGAAATTGCTGGCAACGCGTCTGATTAAAGTCATCACCACCCTGGTTCACCCTGACCAGTCGGGCTTTATGCCTCATCGCAATACTGCACTTAACCTGTGCCGACTGCATGGGGTGATAGGTAGAATGCCCACCATACTGGAACCTGCAATCTTAGTATCATTGGATGCTACTATGGTGTTTGACATGGTTGAGTGGCCCTATTTATTTGAGGTTTTAGGGAAGTTAGGATTTGGCCCGGCGTTTACGGGCTGGGTCCGACTCTTATACTCCAGCCCATTTGCCCGAGTGGTGGTCAATAACCGCAAGTCCCCCGATTTCCAGCTGAGCAGGGGTACTCGCCAGGGCTGCCCCCTGTCTCCACTCCTCTTTGCGTGGGCACTGGAACCACTGGCGACCTGGATCAGGCACGATCAATCTATTCACGGATTGCGCTGGTCCTTAGACTGGGAGAATAAGATATCCTTATATGCGGATGACATTCTCCTCTACATGGCTTCGCCAAGAGCATCATTAATCTGCCTCCTCGATATACTGGCGACATTCTGGATATACTCTGGATTCACCGTGAACTGGGCCAAGTCAGTGGTTTACGTGTTTCAGAGTGACCCGCCTATATTGCCGCGAAACTGCCCGATACAGATTGCGTCTGAGGGCTTCCGATACCTCGGCATCTATGTGATGCTAGACTCGAAGCTCCGCTTTGCCCGTAATCTGGGTCCACCCATACAGCGGCTTAAGAACGTTGTTGCACGCTGGAGGTCCCTTCCGCTCTCCATGTTGGGCAGGGCAGTCCTTTTTAAAATGATGGCCCTGCCTCACTTCTTATATGCTCTCCAAAACACAATGGATCCTGTCCCAACATCCTACTTCAAAGAAATACAGAGTCTCCAGAGGCAGCTTCTCTGGGAATGCAAACCCCGCATAGCGTTCTCCAAGTTAACTCTTAACTGGTACGATGGGGGCATCAGTCTTCCTGATCTAAGGAAATATTACTGGGCATCTCAACTCGCGGCAATCAATCACGGGATATATGACCGCCTAGACGATCCCGGGTACGCCATGGATAAGTGGATGCTCCCAGGGGAAGACTATAACAGAGCATTATACGCTAAACCCCATAGATTCCCACTAACTGGACCCACAGCACATGCCTTCCAGACATGGCATGCAGTCAATAAACACCTGCATTGGGAAAATAAACTCACTCTGGCCACTCCACTGTGGAGCTCTGAGAAACTGGCGAGCCTCTGGAGATCCAAGGGCTTTGATAAATGGGTCCTCATAGGGATCTCGCGTATCAAAGACATCTGGAGCGGAGAAACGGTTCTTCCATTCGCTTCGCTTAAAGTACAATACAGCTTGTCAGATGCTGAGTATTATCGTTATCTCCAAATCCGGCATGCGTTACTCACTCAGATACCAAGTAACACAACACTCCCGGAGGCCTCCCCCATGGTGGATAGAGTACTGGACGGTCACCTCCCGGAAAAGACAATTTCTCTTATCTATAAGAAGCTGATCAATAACATGGAAGATGCACTGCAGTCCCTCAAGGGAAAATGGAACAGTGATGGCTTAGAACTAGATGACGAGGACTGGCAGGAGGATTTATGTAACATGGCCTTGCCTGGTTCGGATGGGAAAGGCAGAAAGCGGAGAGTGTAGGAGGGGGTGTGGGGAATTGAGGACCTTCATGCACATATTGTGGAACTGTCAGCAGATACAACTGTATTGGAAAAACATCCACCACACACTGCGGGCAGTGCTGGTGGTTGATATGCAGCCGGAGGCTCGGTGGTGTATACTAAATGTTTGGGAGTCTACAGACCTCAACAAATACACTACACAATGGGCAACGTTAGCATACATGATAGCAAAGAGAAACATCGCACAACAGTGGGGCGCAAGTCAGCCGCCCCAGTTGAGGAAATGGGAGGAGGACTTAGACTGGTGCATGTATAGAGAAAAGTCAGTTTACGTGGCCAGGGGGCGCCCTGGGAAATGGAGCAGGGTGTGGGGAGCATGAAATCACTACAGAGGTGACATCTGTCTCCCACCTTGTCGGCAGATCAATACTGAAACTCTTGAAACCCCTTGATTAACTCGATATACCAAATGTAACCTAACTTGAAATGTTTATGATGGTACTGAGGAATGATGAAGTCGCCTGCTTGTAATCAATTGATGTGATTTTGTCAAAACTGTTTAACCCCTTCCATGCGGGGCGGATTCCCCCGCTGTGCTGAGCGCTGCTTGCGCGGGCGTGGTCATGACGGAACGGTTCCGTCATGAGCACAGCTCAACCGACGCTCATGACGGAACCGTTCCGTCATGAGCGCCGAAGGGGTTAATAAAAAGAAATTAAAAAAAAAAAAGCACCTTCGGAAAAAAAAAAGTTAAAAGTCCATAACCAAAAAAAAAAGATAAAAACTTTTCTTTTGATATTAACAGATATTGGACATACAGCAACACCCAAAACCTACCTAAAACAAACAAACCTTTACAGAATCAAATGTAAGTAAACTGTAAAAAATCATCTGAACCAATTGTTTTTTTATTAATAACAGAAATAATATATTAGCAGCCACTGATCAGTGATATGTTTGAAAAATTACGATTTTTTCACCTTCATGGCTTTGCCTCAGGGAACATGCTGAGGGAAAGTGCTGGATGGTGGTGGGGGGAAATTTACTATTGATAATCCGGCAGGTGCTTGCCTCAGGTAAAGTGTTGGATGGTGGTGGGGGCAAATTTACTATTCCTACTCTGACAGGTGCTTGCTTCAGGGAAAGTGCTGGATGGTGGTGGGGGAAAATTGACTATTCCTACTCCGACAGGTGCTTGCCTCAGGGAAAGTGCTGGATGCTTGTGGGGGCAAATTTACTATTCCTATTTCAACCTGGGCTTGCCTCAGGGAAAGTTTTGGATGGTGGTGGGGGCAAATCTACTATTCCTACTCCAACAGGTGCTTGCCTCAGGTAAAGTGCTGGATGGTGGTGGGGGCAATTTTACAAATCCCACTCTGACAGGTGCTTACCTTAGAAAAAGTGCTGGATGGTTCAATCAATCAATCAATCAGGGGTTTATAGAGCGTGCTACTCACCCATGAGGGTCTCAAGGCGCTGGGGGGCAGCTCCGAATCAGTCGAAGAGCCAGGTCTTGAGGTCCTTCCTGAACATGTGCAGGGTTGGGGAGCTTTTGATGTTCACAGGGAGCTCGTTCCAGGTCTTGGCTGCGATGTGGGTGAAGGTTCTCCCGCCTGTTCTTGTTTCTGCAGATGCTGGGGACCTCTGCCAGGGCGAGGTCGGCGTAGCAGAGGTTCCTCTTAGGTATGTGGAAGGATAATCTCTCGTTGAAGTATTTGGGTCCGATGTTGTTGAGTGATTTGTAGGCGTGGGTGGGGAGTTTGAAGGTGAAACTCTTCTCGACGGTGAGCCAGTGGAGGTCTCGTAGGTGTTGGGTCATGTGTTTGTGACAAGGTGTCCCGAGGATGAGTCTGGCTGCGGTGTTCTGGATAGTTTGGAATTTGTGTAGAAGGGTTCTGTTGATACCGGCGTACAGGGCGTTGCCGTAGTCCAGTCTGCTGGTTATGAGTGTGTGGGTGATGGTTCTTCTGCAGTCGGGTGGGATCTATTTGAAAATCTTGCGGAGGATGTGTAGGCAGTTGAAACTGGTGGAGGCGACGGAGTTGATCTGGCGGTTCATGGAGAGGGAGGAGTAGAGGATGATGCCGAGGTTTCGTGCATGGTCTGTGGGGGTGGGCGGGGTCCCGAGGATGTCAGGCCACCAGGTATTGTCCCAGGTGGAGGTGCAGAGTCCGAGGATGAGGACCTCGGTCTTTTCAGAGTTGAGCTTCAAACAGCTGTCCTTCATCCAGGCTGCCACATTCTTTATTCCTTCCTGGAAACAGTGTCTTGTGTTTTTGTGTTTCTTCATGAGTGAGAGGATGAGCTGGGTGTCGTCGGCGTAGGAGACAATGCTGAGCCCATGCTGTCTGACGATGGCGGCAAGGGGGGCCATGTAGATGTTAAAGAGCATGGGGCTGAGCGATGATCCTTTGGGTACTTCGCAGTTGATATCGGTGGGTTTGGACAGGAAGGGAGGGAGTCTGATCCTCTGGGTTCGGCCGGAGAGAAAGGATTGGATCCAGTCGACAGCGGTTCTTTGTATCCCCGCATTGTGAAGTCTTGCTGCGAGTGTGTGATGTGAAACGGTGTCAAAGGCTGAGGAAAAGTCCAGAAGGATGAGGGCCGCAGTGTGTCCCTGGTCGAGTAGCATGCAGATGTCATCAGTGGCGGCGAGGAGAGCGGTCTCGGTGCTGTGGTTGCTGCAGAATCCAGACTGGGAGGCGTCCAGGATGGAGTTCCCTTCAATGAAGGCTGTCAGTTGGGCGTTCACAAGTCTTTCGGTGACTTTGGCCACAAAGGGGAGGAGAGAGATGGACCGGTAGTTTTTCAGGTCCATTGGGTCGGCCGTAGGTTTCTTGAGGAGGGGTTTAATCTCCGCCCACTTCCAGTCGTCTGGAAAGATGCCAGACATGAAGGAGGCGTTGATTGTCCATCCTAGTTTGGGTGCAATGGCAGCCGCGGCCCTGTGGAATATGTGCGGTGGGCAGGGGTCCGTTGGGGCTCCTGAGTCGGTTTTCTTCATGGTGATGTGTTCTGTGGTGGCGGGAGTCCAGGTCATGATGGATGGCTTATCGGGGGTGAAGGGGGGTGGTGTCTGGCATCTGTTCTTTGAAGTTGTCGTATAGGACCTTGATCTTCAGATGGAAGTAGGAGCTGAGTTTGTCACAGAGTTCTTGGGAAGGTGTGACGTCCGTGGCTTCGCTGGGGGGTTTTGAGAACTGCTGTATGATGTTGAACAGTTCCTTGGCGTTGGTTACGTTGGTCTGGACTTTGTCTCTTATGAAGGTCCGTTTGGTGTCTCTTATGCGCTGGTGGTATTCCTTCAGGGCACTCCTGTGGTTGTTCCATGCTTCAGTGGTTTTCTGGTTTCGCTAGGTTTTCTCTAAGCTTCTGCAGGAGCGTCTGACTTCTTTTAGTTCTGTGGTGAACCAGGCACCCTTCAGAGGGCGTTGTTTGGTGAGTGGTGGAGGGGTGCGAGTTTGTCAGCTCAGCAGGAGATCCAGCTGTGAAACTCCCTGGCTGCGGAATTGGTGTCGGTTGAGGCGCTGGGGGGGATCTTGGAGGAGGGTGGTGTTGAGGTGTTCCTCTGAGACCTTGCACCAGTTCCTTTGTGGCAGGCAAGGGGGGGCTTGGGTGCGATGGTGGTGTTGAAGGTGAAGTGGACGCAGTGGTGGTCCATCCAGAGGGGCTGGGTGGTGTGGCTGAAGTGGATGTTTGTCCCACCCGCGAAGATTGGGCCGAGGGTGTGTTCAGGTTTGTGCGTGGGCATGTTGACCAGCTGCTTCAGTCCGAGTTTGTCGAGGTTGTCGAAGAGGGTGGTGGAGTTGGGGTCGTCGCAGTTGTCGAGGTGGAAGTTCAGGTTCCTGAGTAGAATGTAGTCTGTGGAGGTGATGGCATGGGGTGCGGCGAGCTCGGCGATGGTAGTTGTGGACTGGGTGCGAGGTCCCGGTGGTGTGTAGATGAGGGTGCCGCGTAGCGTGGTCCTGGGGCTGGTCTGGATCTGGAAGTGGAGGTGTTCTGTGTTGGAGTGGGGGTCACTCGTGCTGGATGTGGAGAGTCAGAGGGGGGTCTTGTGTGCAAAATGTGGGGGGAAATTTACTATTCCTACTCCAACAGGTGCTTGCCTCAGGGAACGTACTGGATGGTGGTGGGGGCAAATTTACTATTCCTACTCCGACAGGTGCTTCCCTCAGGGAAAGTGTTGGATGGTGATGGGGCAAATTTACTGTTCAATAGTCCACCCCTAGGAAATGGGGTGAATCCGCCTAGGCACAATCAAATACCCTTGTGAGGGTGTGTATTGGTTATATTCCATAGTAAAGACACGTAGTCAGTAGATTCTTTCAATAGTTGTATTAAATAGACTTGGATTCAATCATTGTGTAATGCCAATTCGAATGCTATGCACTGTACGATGTATTACACATAATGCGCTAACATTCCAAAATCCATCCAATGCATTTTGGGCATTGTGCCCTTCATCAAGGATTATTCTATAATTGGATATAAAACTATAATGAGGAAACCATCCTATAACATAAATCAATGTATTGTGCTATACAAAAGTCACAGTGAATGATCAATTGTATTAATAAAAAAACACGTGTCTGTAAGCCCATTGAGATGTAATGAAGTCTGTCCATGAACTTTAACCAATGTTGCCAGGAAGGATTAAAGTGAATATACTGGTTCTATGTGCATTCATGAAAACGATAACAAAAAAGGGTGAAATGAACGTGAAGTGCTTCCATGCGATGATTAGGTCAAATATAAAATCTAGAGGCAAATGAGTTCAACATAAACATTGTCGATGAAAGTTTTCTGTGACCGCGTTGTGCAAGTGATGATTAGCCACATGCATACTAATTTTAACAAAGTGAAGACTGTTGGAACAAGACGCTGTTAACACGGTACTTGTGCCAATGCCGATCCGATGCCGGAACTTGTTTAATTGAAGGATCAGAGGTCCTAATGACCATAACGATGGGGTCTGTGAGAATAACAGTAAAAATAAAAAACGATACAGCGCCGGTGTGAAAACGATGCTGGAGCGTCTACTATTTGTGGTGGTGTTACGTTCCATCTGTTAAGTGAACGTTAGATAGCGTGGACGGTAGTTAAAAGTCAACGCTTTGATCAAGGGTGATTACACATGGTTAAGTACTCACTTAAAATATCATGCGGTGTCTCTCAGTCAAACAGTGCCACGGCGACGAGTGCTTCATTAATCCGATTAGGAGCTAATTTGACCTCGGTTGTGTTTGAGGTTGAACTATAACCTCTGGTGGTAGACAGTGTAGTAGGACTTAACTTTAGCTTGAACAAAATAACGGTGGCATCTTAAAGAGGTTAAGAGACTGATTGACAGTACTTTTTGTGGAAATGTAAAAGGCACGTCTGGTTGTCGGTAATGTTAAACCGTATACAGAAAACAAAAAAACAAGCAACAAAAATGTAATAAAGGGGTAACTGTGTGGCGAGATAAAAAATCATAAAATGAGGCACAATACTGGAGTCAAAAAATAAATGAATAGGTTGAAGAATGTGTGTTGAGAAAAGTAACAGTGAAAATGGTTCATGGCTTATGACAGCGTGAGCCAACAGGCATGCTGGTTAAAGGTAACATTGAAATTCCATTCTCTCATTCATCCCATGCGGTTTGAGAGCATCGAGGTGTCTGATCTAGAAGTTTTCTCTTTGTAACAAGAAGTTACTGTTGTCTTTCCCCTCTGTTTTGATGCTGGTTTCTAAGACAATGATTTTCAATTGGCTTAATGTTGAGTTTATATTCTATGAAATGACAAGCGACTACAGACTTCATGTTTTTTGTTCGAATATTGCTTTTATGTTGATTTATCCTCGTTTTAATTTTTCTTTCAGTCTTCCCAACATAAACTTTGCCGCACGGGCATTATAAAAGGTAAATTAAATTCATGGAGTCGCAGGTAGCCGTTACTTTCAAATTGATATTGGTACCCTTTCTGGGATGTTCCCGGAATGATGTTGTGACAGTTGTTACAGTTGTGGAATGGTTGTGTGTCTTTAGCTGTGGATGTTTGAATGTTTTCACCTTAGGTCTTTAAAATTTCTCCCACATTTTTGCCTGTTCTATAAGCAATGATCTGATTTTGAGCAAATAAATCTTTGAACTCTTGCTCCATCGTTACGATTGTCCAGTGTTTCTTAAGGATTTTTTTGTAAGCTGGACTCAAATTTGAAAATTTCGTGACTACCATCATTCGATTTTGAGTTTGTTTGGGTGTATTCTTCATTAGGTTTTCACATGTTTTTTCTTGACGGCGAAGTTTGGCTTGATCTAAAACACTTTTAGGATATCCACGTTGTGCAAATCGAAGTACCATTTCTTCATTTCGGTCAATGAGTCTTGTGGGGTTGTAAACAATTCTTTTAACACAGAGTAATTGCGAATATGGTAGATGTTCTTTAAGTGGTTGTTGATGAAAGCTGCTGTAATAAAGGGTGCTATTTCTGTCTGTCTTTTTTCTGAAGAAATCTGTTTCTAATCCATTCGGAGTCTTCTTGATTAAAACGTCCAAAAAGGTGATTTGTTCTGACTGGATGTCAAAGGTGAATTGAATTATTTCGTCTATTTGGTTGAGATCTGTCAGAGCTTTATGGAGTGTTGTGTGTGATCTAGTCCATAGTGTGAAAACACCATCAATAAATCTCACAAACATTTTTGTGTGTGTTTTCCAGATACCCTTTGATAGAATGTTATCCTCTTTGAAATGATTCATAAAGATATTGGCATAGGAAGGTGCTGCACAATTCCCCATTGAAGTACCAGTCAGTTGGAGGAACCACTGGTCCCTCCATTTGAAGTAGCTTTGGTAAAGCGTGAAATATAATATTTCCATCATAAATAGTTGTAGATCTTTATCAAGGTCAGAGCGTAGCAGTGTTTGTTCAATGGCTTCAATGCCAAGTTGATGAGAAATTGATGTGTATAGCGAATTTACGTCGGCAGTACAAAGTGTAATAGATTTTAGATCAGTAAAAGAAATTTGATTAAGTTTAATCAAATAGTTTATAGTGTCCCTGATGTACATTGTCATTTGTCCTCACACACGGTTGCAGATACTGATCTAGAAATTGGCCAACAGGTTTGTGTATACTGCCTGTGGTCGAAATGGCGGGTTGCATGGATCTTTATGGATTTTTAATGCTTGCCTCAGGGAAAGTGCTGGATGGTGGTGGGGGCAAATTTACTATGCCTACTCCGACAAGTGCTTCCCTCAGGGAAAGTGTTGGATGGTGATGGGGCAAATTTACTATTCCTACTCTGACCGGTGCTTGCCTCAGGGAAAGTGCTGGATGGTGGTGGGGGCAAATCCCCTTTTCCTGCTCCAACGGGTGCTTGCCTCAGAGAAAGTGCTGGATGGTGGTGGTGGCAAATTTACTATTCCTACTCCGACAGGTGCTTGCCTCAGGGAAAGTTTTGGATGGTGGTGGGGGCAAATTTACTATTTCAACTCGGAGAGGTGTTTGCCTTAGGGAAAGTGTTGGATGGTGGTGGGGGCAAATTTACTATCCCTACTCTGCCCGGTGCTTGCCTCAGTGAAAGTGTTAGTTGGAGGTGGGGACACATTGATTGTACTTAAATTAAAAATTACAAATTTAAACTGTAGATTTCACAAGCATGCAATCAAACAGGTTTTTTTTCTTTACGATTCTAAACAGATAAAAATATATTAAGCAACCATAGTAGAGGAACACATCCTTAACCACAATAATCAAAACAAGCCCATCAACACTGAAGAAGCCAAACTACACAAGGTAAAAATAATCCAGAACCACAATTATTACTTTTGTTTTTGCAGGTTTGAAGTGAAGAAGCATTTTATTTGAAAATGTATCAGTGCATTAAAAATTTGAGCCTCACAAACAAAAGCAAAATTACTTTTTTCTAGTACATAGCCACTAATCTATTTCTTTGCAGGCTATTTACAAAACTATAATTTTTTAAACAAAAAACTTATAACATTTCTACACTTTTTTCAGAACCAAACAATCCAAAGCTCCAAACACCACATAAAGAACAACTGAAAGAAAAATTCAAAGAAAACCAGCAACTACACCAGGACATTCCAACCACACAACAGAAAAAGCTAAAAAAGGTAACCTTTTTTATTCTGTCAAGTCTATCCAAAATTAACCTTTTTTTCATCAAAGGTATCAAAGCAGCAAACAGTTCAAAACCAACATTATTAAGACAATGCAATTAAATCTTGGTACAATTTTGTTAAAAAAAAAAGCAGTAAAATAATTAATGTACGCTAACTTTTCACTTGCAGGCAAAATATTTTTCAAGCAACCACACACAAAATCACTAAAACAATCTTTTTCTCTTTTTCTACATTCTACAGAGAATGACAGCAAGAAAGCAAGACAAGTATTTGCAATCAAGCAGGGCAAATAGACTGTTAAGTTACAGTGGCTATGTTTATTGAAAGGAGAGATTAACTGAGCCCAGGTGTCATTGGAGGTGTGTCCATTATTACTCATCCCATTGCAAAAGGCAGAGCGGTTACTCTTGGTGACACTGTTGAAAGGACCACCGAGCATAACCATTCTGCCTCTGCAGTGGAGATAGAGGTAAGAGAAAATATAAATGAATTGAAAGCCCTGGCATCCACCTCCAATTAACCCTGTAGCTCAGTTTTGAGGGAGGTATCACAAAACATTCCTACACATGTAGCAAGTTGCATGCCCACATTCCCAACCTACACAGAATAATTCAGCATAAAAAACAGGCAAGTAACCCTCTACGTGTAAGACCCCAAACCTTCTCTGATATCAACATTCCTTCTGAACTTACTGTAACCGTTACTAATGAAACCTTTCCTTTACATGACTACAAAAACCCTCTTGAAAGAAGTTGAATCTTTAGCACATCCCATTCATTCAATAAGTAATGATATTTAGATGAAGGATGGGATGTTTAACCCCATCCATTCACCCACATATACACTAGTCATGCCTACATTAATCATACAGTAGTGCCCTTAGTGTACAGTTTACTCCCTGATAAACAAACCTCAACATACACTGAATTTTTGTCAGTGATAAAAGCTAAAACCATGAACAAAAGTCCTAGAAAAGTGTTAATTGACTTTTAATTACCTATGATTAACACAATTACCAAAATGTACACGGATACCCAAATTCAAGGATGTTTATTCACTTTTCACAGGCTTGGGTCGCAGGAGGAAGCCACGTGTCCATGTGAAGTGGTAGAACTGCTACACGACCTGCTTAGAGAGAGGAGCAAAAACAAATAATGCCATAGAGGGATGGCACAGCTCCTTCAACAAATCTATAGGTAAAGCACATCCTAGCTTCTATCATATTTTGGAAATTTTTAAGAAGGAGCAAAGTTTCCATGAAATGAGAATTGCACAATTATTAACTGGTAGTCTGAACCCACAAATTTCAAAAAGAACAAAAGAAATGTCCGAGCAACTATTGGGTGCAATAGGGGGCGCTAGAGGGCGCAAAGCAAAATGGCCGCTCTTTAGAGCTGCTCCGCCGGCCGAGATATAAATCTGACATTTATCCTTGCCATCCCGCCCGCACCCCGCTGAAACTGTCAGGCATAGTACCCGCGTGATCTGCTGACTGACCTGGTTAGGTGCTATGGACCAGAACATCGCTACAATAGGATTACAGGCTGAGAGGCTCCGGACCGGCCTCTGGCAGCGTGGCGACCCCGAACGTGCACGGACCAGAAGAGTGAGGTAGGGCAGGGCTGGGCCTAGCGGCGGGCTGCGAGTGCCGGGGGTTGTGTGCCTGTCTCGTCGGGCCGGGTGTTTGGTAGGAGATACCACGCACCCGGGGGAACTAGTGATAGCTCTCTGATCGCTTGGCAAGGTGATTGGGGGGCTGTGCTGCCTCCGGGTCGCCGTCTGTGGGCCTGCGGACACCGGTCTCGCGTAGAGGGCCGGGCGGCGTCCTTTGGTGCTGTGGTCGGCTGCCGGGCCGGTACGGCCCATCTCCTTGGTTGCTGGTGGTCAGGCTGTGTTACTGGGAGCAGCCATGCTCGCCGATTCCGGTAGCCCGCCTGTTCGGCTGTACCCCTGCTGTGACAGGCCCCCTCACAACCGGAGGGCCCCGGTGGAAGAACGTTCAGCGAACCTGATTGGGGATGAGTCCCATGCCTTCATGCTGCGGTCACGTCTCTCAGAACCAGTGAGCCCCCCCGCCCTCCTGATGTCGCTTGAAGGCCATTACTCCTGCACCCGGTGGCTGGGGCCGAGATGCGGCCAGGACCCTAACCTGTGATTCCCGCTGTGGGGGGGAAGCAATGAGGACATCGGCCCACTTCTGACAACTCAGTGTTCAAGGGGTTTCTTAGGGCGCCCTCCACAGCTGAATGCATACTGGAGCTACATTGGGGCCTACTCTTCACCCTCGCGCTGGCCTATAAATAGCGAAAGCCTCGCTGGTGACTTGCTGCCATAATCTTTTGGTGCTGACGATCCTTCCCTTGCTGGGTGCAGCGATATCCTTGCCCTGCAACATTGCGAGTGTCGAACTGCGTCTTCTGGGCCTTCTGAGTCACCCATTTTAAGTTCTGCTTCAGGGAATGAACTCTTTACTGCATTGCTGATATTACAACTTGGGCTGTGCATGCACTCAGGACAGGACGGGTTGGCCTGGCTGTCACCGAGGTGCTCATCATCGCTGACCTACCCCCCTTCTCTGCCGTGAGGTGGGCTGTTTTCAGATTGCGGCTCTGTGTGGCCTCTGAAGTGTTGCTTCCCCTGTACGCAGAATCACCCTGGTCCGTGCAACCAACATCGGGAAAAGTTAGCGTAGCCAACCGCGACTCACTTTCGAGCCCCGAAAAACTAGGAGAGCCAATCAGCATGCAGCATTGGACTCTGAGGCTGACCCGCCAAATTACCCTCTTAACAATATTGATAAAACTCTTCTTGCTGTGCAGGCCAGTTTGCAATCCATTGATGGTCAAATTGATCATCTTAATCTTCGTATGGACCATATGTCGTCAAAACTAGACAAGCATGCTCAGCGGTTGGGGGAGGCAGAGACACTCATTTCAGACACTGAGGATGGCTTACAGCAGGTTATGACTAAGGCGCCCTCCATGGAGAAGGTTCTGGCTGTCATACAGGCCTGTAATGAAGATTTAGATGCCAGATCGCGACGTAACAACGGGCGAATTACAGGCCTTTCAGAACCCACGAACACAGGCCGCCTGGAGACCTTTGTCGATAAACTCCTGCGAGACATCTTTGGAGTGGAACACTTGTCACAGGTTCTCGTTGTAGAGCGGGCTCATCGCTCCTTGACTGCCCGACCACCTCCGGGCGCCCCATCTCTCCCCATAATTGCCCGCTTTTTAACCCCTTGAGTGCCCCGCCCTTTCCACGCCCTGTGCCGGGCGTTTCATTAGCAGGCGGGGTTCATGACGAGATAGTCTCGTCATGGGCACAGCGCAACCGCGCTCCATGATGAGACTATCTCATCATGGGCACTGAAGGGGTTAAACTATAGAGACCAGGATACGGTGCTCCGTCTTGCGAGGGAGAAGGGTACCATTGTTCACGAAGGAAACACACTTGCTTTTCATCCAGACTTCACCATGGCGGTGCAGGAGGCGCACAGGGAATATCAGCCCGCCAAGAAATTGCTGCTGGCCGCACACATACCGCATGCCATGCTCTACCCGGTGAGACTGCATGTGGAGGACAATGGAAAGTACACATTTTTCACATGCCCAAAATCAGCATTGGACTTCGCCAAATCTGTCTCCCGCCGGAACCGCTCCCCCAGACACGCAGATAATAATGATGAAAATACTGCAAATGGTGAATCAGCAAGTGGCCTGGGTTGACTCCGTAATAGCTCCGCCTAGGTTGGAAGAGTGACTGGGATGAGGCATGAGTATTATCACTGCCCACCGGCTTTCTGATTCTTTGATTTCCTGCTTTTCTACAATGTATTATTTTGCTCATTGTTGGGGGGATTCCCCTGTTGTGTTGCTCTGATATGTGGTTGCGGGGCCTGGGAAGGACACTGTAAGTTGGTTTGGCCACCTCCTAACTGCATCGTGAGGAAGTTTGTGCTCTGACGTCCCCCTACATGGATGTTTCCCGCATATGGTTCTTTCCCTGGTGCTGCACTTGGGATCTGTTTCTGGGGTCATGGGATGGCTTTGGCATGTTAGGGTTGCTAAAGTGGGTGGGGGTTGAGGGTGGGTGGGTATTGCTCTGGGGTTTGTTTATGTGGCTACATATTGTTGCTATCCGGCTGGGTGTTGCCCACACATACTTGTTCACATATTGGACATAGGGAGATTCCTTTTTCCACACGTGTTACTCTTGAAATACACACTACTGGTTTAACAATTTCTTACCTCACATGGAGCGTGCGGTGGCTTAATTCGCCCCAAAAAATTCGACAAGTGATAGCTCATTTAGAACGCCATAGAATTAATATTGCCCTCCTACAAGAAACTCATCTCACTAAACATACAGACACATTGGTTGGGGCTAGCTGGGCTGGTTACCGTCTGGCCTCCTCCTATTCCTCCTATAGCCGGGGAGTGCTCACATTAGTAAAGAAAGGCCTTCCTTTTACAGCACATCACACTCATGTTGACTCTGCAGGACAGTATGCCATGGTACACGGGATGTTGGCAGGCAAGCTGGTCACCAATGTGAATTCATACGGTCCTAACATAGATGACCCTGACCTATTCAAGAGCCTCCTCGTGGTACTGTGTGACTGGCCAGACGCTGCGATCTTCTGGGGGGGAGTTCTTAACACTCATTTGGACCACAGCAGGGACAAGTCTAGTGGTAAAGAGGAGCACTCCCCGGGTGCAGCCTGTGTGATTGGCAGTGGGATGGTGGAATTTGGATTGCTTGATATATGGCCCCACAGACATACGGAGACACGTGAGGGCACACACATTTCCACAGCTCATGGCAGCTGGTCTCATCTTGATTACTGGCTGGTGGGTGAGGAGGTGGTTGGGTGGGTGATGGAGGTGGAACATTTGCTGCATACACTCTCAGATCACTGTCCCGTTCGCCTTACTATTAACATCCCTCAACAGGATCCCTGGGCCTTCACTTGGCGTCTTCGCACTGAGGCACTGCTGGACCCCTTTCATTTGGAAACTATCCGCGAAACCATTGTCCGATAGTTTGATCAGAACAGGGGTTCTGTTGATAGCGCCGGGGTACTGTGGGAGGGGTTTAAAGCTACCATTCGAGGTGACTGTATCAATACATCCGCTGGTATTTTAAAGGACTTGAAGGGACAAATCACCAGAGTGGAATCCACACTGACCAGCCTTGAACGTGACCATGAGCGCGCACAATGCGATGCAACCATTAAAGAAGCTATTCTTGAGCATGCTAAGCTACCAGATACAGAGCTCCGATACATATCGAAACGTGCTGTGGCACGTTCGTATGGAGAGGGTGGGAGACCGGGGCATCACTTGGCCACAAAGATTAAACACCGTATGCATCACAACGTCATTACTAAGATCACAGATGGGGCCGGGCAGGACCACTTCAGCGTCACGGATATACTAGAACAGTTCAGACAAACATACATGAACCTATACACTTCGCGGTGTGATGCAGCTGCTGAGGAACTAGATTACTATTTGGCACAAGTAGCCATTGCTTGGCTGTCGGATGGACAGAGAGAATATCTCAGTCAGCCTTTTACAGTGGAAGATTTTCGTATGGCGATAGCCTCTCTCCCTAACAAAAAAGCACCAGGCCCGGCGGATTCCCACCCGAATTTTACAAGGCATATGCTGAAGAGCTCACCCCCTTCCTGATAGAAATGTATGCAGAGGCCCACGATTCAGGCATGCTCCCCTATTCCCTTCGTCAAGCTCTCATCATTGCCCTATTAAAAAAAGATAAATCGCCCGACCTCTGCGATTCATACCGCCCCTTGTCGCTCATCAACACAGATGGAAAGATATTGGCGAAGATTATCGCTACCCGCCTTCAACCACTCATGCAAAATCTGGTGCTACCAGACCAGTCTGGGTTTATACCTACGCGCTCCACCTCCCACAATCTTCGCACGCTATTTGCCTTCTTTCACACTCTTGCTCCTGATCTTCCGGCAGAAGCTGTCATGCTTGATGCTACCAAAGCATTTGATTCAATTGAATGGGACTATCTATTCTTCATTCTCCAGCGGATGGGTTTCCCCCCCATTTTTGTCAACTGGGTGCGACTCCTGTATGCACATCCCTCAGCACGAGTCCGGGTGGGTGGGCACACATCAGAACCCTTTCTCATCACCAGAGGCACCAGGCAGGGGTGTCCCTTTTCGCACCTCCTGTTTGCCTTAACACTAGAACCGTTGGCATATCTCATCAGGCAACATCAAAAACACGCGGCTCTTAATTTGCACCACCGTCCACTCATCATCTCACTGTATGCAGATGATATGTTGCTTTTTATCCGAGAGCGACATATATATATCTGTCATCAGTGCTGCGGGAGTACATACGGTTTGCCAGATTCTCCGGGTTACACATCAACTGGTCTAAATCGGTGATATTACCACTGACCAAAACCACACACCTGCATGAGCTGGAATTACCTCTTGAGTGGCCAATGGATTCAGTTAAATACCTGGGGAACTGGGTTCACCGCGATCCCGAAAGAGTCATTTGTGAGAATTACGGCACTACTGTCACATTGTCAGAGCAACAGATTGACAGAAGGGTTAGATTGCCGCTTTCACTCGCCGATCGTATTGCATTAATAGAAATGGTGGTACTGCCTAAATTCCTATATCTTTTCAATAACATACTGATCCCCCTCTCCCAGCCATTTTTTAAAACACTACGATCGTTACTGCTCCTTCTGATTTGGGGTGGAAAACAGGCAGGCGCACGCTAACCCTAGATTATAAGCATGGGGGATTTGGGGTGCCCGATCTCTATGTCTATTAGCTATGCACGCACGCACAATACGCGCATTTTTGGTTCACCGATCACAATTTCATCCCACACGTGGCGGTGGAACACTGGGACGCACACCCCATCCCATTAAGCTCCATAATAACACACAAGAGCAGGCTCGCCCCCCGAACTACGTTCCACACCATTAACACGACCATCACAGCCTGGCAGGCACTGGGCAGTCTGGCCGGGAAACTACCACTGTACTCTCCGCTACTGCCTATTGCCTACCACGAGAACCTGTCGGTGACGCATGAGAAGGGGGCTATGAGTATACTGGCTCAGGCAGGCATTGATAAAATGAAGGATCTGTACCCCAATGGCTCTTTCTTGACATCTGCTGACACAGATTATATTCAACACCAGACTCTACTATTCACATTCTCGATACACAGACTTAGGAAACCAGTGTATGCCTATTATCCAACGTTCCCCGCGGAGCCTCCAGAATCCCTTGCATTACATGTCTTACTCACTAGTCCCACTCGACACAAACTTCTCACTAAATTATATCGCGCTGTTAGAGAGGACAGGGACCTCCCTGATGATAAAAGTCTGGACAAATAGAATGAATATCTGGACCCCCCGATCTCACAGGACGATTGGGTGCACTGTTGTAGCCTGACTGGAGCCCTCACGTCAAACGGGAATTTGCATATTCTACATTTTGAATTCCTACATCAGGTTTACCATACACCTCACAGACTTTTTAAGTTCGGTTTACATGACACAGACACATATACGCACTGTAGCACTTTGAGTGCGGACTTCTGGCACCTAGCATGGGCCTGTGGGCGAGTAAGGGCATATTGGGATGCGGTGGTTGCTAAATTGTCAAAAATCCTTGGGGTGGATGTGCCCTGCATGCCACAGGTGTGTTTATTGAGTCTACTCCCCTTTATAAGGGGGGCAAGGGGTAAGTTGGCACGTGTAGCACTGCTTATTGCCAAGCGGCGTGTGGCGATGACGTGGAACAGCAGAAGAAGTCCCACGACTGAACTGTGGCTTAGGGACTTGATATATTGCAGAGAGAACTTGGTTCTATATGCGGAGGAGTTGCCTGTGACCTCCAATCTGAATGATATTTGGGAGCCTTTACTGATCTATTTACACACAGATGTCTCACCACCTACCCCGGATACGTAATTATTGGACAGAGTTAAAGTATATGATGTATGACAGTTGCAACCATATGGAATCTGCCCCTTTCCTTTGTAAGATACGGCCACAGGGTTGTTGGTTGCGATGTATTTGTTTTTTATTTTGATATTTGACATCACTTCATTCTATGTATCAGATGTGTACTGTATGAAACTTTATGAAAAGCAACAAAAAAAAACTATTGGGTGCAATTCAACAATTTTTGTTGATGGTGGCTTCAGACTACCTAGATAATAGGGTACACATCCTACATTTCTAATCTACACTAACTCCTAAACCACCTTACTTGCCTGTTTTGACAATTAATTTTCCTAATTCAATTGGCATTTTTCAAAAAATATTTGAATTATAAATTATAAGTCGGGTTTCTTACCATCAGTTGTCTTTTTTTCCAACTCTTGGATTTGCGTACAATCCCACATTTTACTAAGAGTCTTGAGCCGTCCTTTAATCCATAGTAAATAATCCATAATCCATGATGTAAGACATGACCCAAGTTAAACTAACCAAAATGGACACAGTTTGGCAAAGCCATTTTTTACCTCAAAAATTGTGCTGAAAACTGTACTGTGCTCACCTACAATAAACGCTTCCCCCTAAGAATACTTGTCGGATCGCACAGATGTCGCTGAGTCCTGAGTCATGATTGGCGGAGACCACATCATCTTCTACACGGCCCGGCAGATCTCACACATGTCGCTGAGACCTGAGTCATCAATGGCGGAGACCACATCAGCTTTTGGGGTCGCTAAGCCTGTGGAAGTTAAGTTTGTGCCACGTGGTGGTAGGCCCCTGATGGCCATATGAGCTTCAGGTGGCACTAACCCTGTGCATGTGAAGTCCGCGCCAAGGGGGTGGTAGGCCCCTGAGGGCTATACAGATTAGGGTGCGAGTAACCTTCTGCGCAAGTTTTGAAAGCCTCTTTATGGTTGAGACACGTGGAGCGTCCGGCATCTAGTCAGCACCGGCAATAAAGGATGTGACGTTGTCGATCTATTATATTTGCATGGTCACATGGCCTGTAACGCATTTGCCGGACGGGTGTGGTGTGTGGGTAAATCTGCCCTCAGGGAGTAGGCGGGAGATGTGGAGAACTAGACCACTGAGCTGCACAGGAACAGCGAGTATGCCTGTGACAGGTTGGTATGTGGGGCAGTCGTCGGAATGTAATCTGAGTGGCGTGGCGTGGCGTACGATGGAACAGGGCAGGGATAGCTACAATGGCGCGGACAGCTCGTAGTACTCCGCCTGTGAGTGGAGCGGACGGGCCGCAGCTGTCCCTCTGCGACCCTGGGTGCGAACTGTTCATAACTCACACTACATAAGTATTGAAAAATCATTTTGTGATTCAGTCCGTCAGCTGGCATTTGTCCGAGGTATTTGTGAAAACATATCGGAGTTCTTTCTGTGATAGATACCCCTTTGACGCTGCCTCTCCCCACATCAGCAGGTAACGCACCCTCTTCCCACATTACCATCATACCCCGAACAACCTTCTTGGGCCCGGAAGTGTCCCTGTGTGGTTGGACAAAGAGGAGTCTTAGACATGTATAGATTTACATATAAAAAAATGTATTTAAAGAAAAGAACAACAAATAAGACTGAAGGGAGTCCGGTGCTGTGGTCGCTGCCACGAAGTTGGGGTGACTGCCATTCAGGATTCAGGACACAGTTACACATGTGGGATCAGTTTGTGTTAAAGAGGGTTAGTGGGACTACGTGTCGCCGGCCTTGCATATCAAAATATGCCTCATAAATCGAAGGCAGTATGTTGTGTGGTTGCTGCCTCGGACTTGGGGTCACTGCCATTCAGGACTCAGGACACAGTTACACATGTTGGATCGGCTTCTGTTAAAGAGGGTTAGTGGCACCAGAAGTATAGAGAGTGTATGAGCCTGTGATGATGCTTGGTGTGGACGGGCCGCACTGGGAGCATTGTGTCTTGGCTATAGGACTGCGTCATGTGGAATCACAACTCTATATGAATTATGAGGCCTGCTGATCGTAGTGTAGGCCAGAGGTAGCGGTGAGCAAGGGCCCACAGCCACGTGCATATGTTGGTGGCCTCACCGGCCTGCTTAGTGCAGGTTCAGTGGCACCACTTGTCGCCAGCCTTCAATATGAAAATACTCCTCACTAATCGAAGGGAGTGTGGTGGTGTGGTCGCTGCCATGAAGTTTTGGGTCACTGCATGTGGAAATATGTCTAACTGATCAAAGAGAGTTTGCTGCTGTGGTGGCTGCCATGGACTTGGGATCACTGCCATTCAAGACTCAGGACACAGTTACACATGTGGGATTGGCTTGTGTTGGACAGTGTTAGTTGGCACCACGTGTCCAAAATTCAAATTGCGAGGTCTGCTGCCAGCAGTGTAAACTGCTGAGTGTTCATTTGTACTTGAAAATGAATTTGGTGATTGTACTAAAGGTATAACTGATATACAAAATTTTCAAGAAAAAAGGATACTAAAAGGATATTATGCAGATTTGAGGCCTGTAAAAGTTACTTGCCTAGTGGACTCTGTAGTTAATGAATGAAGAAATAATTTCCATTGGGAGCCCTAGTGAGTGCAGTGTAGGTGTATGATGAAAAGATGAAATAAGTATAGAATACTCTGACGATGTGTTTTATTTTCTGAGTACAATCTTGTTGTTAGAAATTAGTATTTAAAAATGGAATTGCTGGCTGTACTGCCTGCATTGTAGACTGCTATTCCATTTTAGTTTTCATTTAAAGATTAATTTGGTCATTGTAGTAAAGCTATAACTGATACAAAAAAAAGTTCTTGAAGCAAGGATACTAAAAGGATAATATGTAGGATGCTGTGATACTTACTTGCCTACTGGAGTCTGTAGTTGCATATGGAAATACCCCTCACTGATCAAAGGAAGTGTGGTGGTACGAAGTTGGGGTCACTGCCATTCAGGACTCAGGACACAGTTACACATGTGGGGTTGGCTTGTGTTGAACAGAGTTATTGGCACCACGTGTCCCCGCCATTGCATATGGAAATATGTCTAACTGATCAAAGAGAGTATGCTGCTGTGGTTGCTGCCACGGACTAGGGGTCACTGCCATTCAGGACACAGTTACACATGTGGGATCGGCTTGTTTTAAAGAGGGTTAGTGGGACTACGTGTCACTGGCCTTGCATATTGAAATATGCCTCAGTGATCGAAGGGAGTGTGGTGCTAAGGTCGCTGCCACGGTCTTGGGGTGACTGCCATTCAGGACTCAGGACACAATTACACATGTGGGATCGACTTGTGTTGAACAGGGTTAGTGGTAGTACATCTACATTCCTAGTTTGAATTTTATAATGAGTACGTCGGCAATAAATATAAACATAGTTGGGATTTTCACCAGAAACTACTTTAAACTTTGTTATTACTTTTTCAAACAGTATTATCTGCCATTTGTTGATCAACACCTAGACATACCCAACAGTTATTTTCTGTACAGTTCTCTTGACTAGCAAAGAAACATAAGTCTATATCATCACAAATTTGTTTTATAACATTTATATTAAAACTCGATTTCGTGCCGCAGGAAAACCTAGACTTATCCAGATGGTTCCTGTTGACTTTGAATATAAACTTGCTGAACATTGGTAGGATCCAATTTCTCGATGTGAAAGTATCTTCAAACTGAAGCTGTACATTTTTTTCCTAAGTGTCTTCTCCTGTGAAATTTCTTCCCACATTTCTTTCAATTGTGCCTTCTCAGAGTTGGTAATATATGACGTGACATAGTGAGAAACAGCAATTGAGTTATGTGCATCATATTGTATGTTCATATTTGCATTTTACATCTTCAAAATCTCCGTATTGAAATCATTATTGTACTTAGATGCTTCTGTTCTTTTTAAATTATAAGTATTTTTGGGTGATTTTCGAGTGATGGTATGTCTCATTGCTGACATAAAACTGTTTCTTTGGAAATTACTGGAAAGTGGAAAGGGAAATCGACAGTTTGTGTAAAATGTATCTTTTGCGTTATATTTTCGTCGGCAATACTTACCACATTGATGACCTCGATGTGCAAATACGCCACACTAATCGAAGGGAGTCTGGTGCTGTGGTCGCTGGCAAGTTGGGGTCACTGACATTCAGGACTCAGGACACAGTTCCGCATGTGGGATTGGCTTGTGTTGAAGACGGTTAGTGGTACCATTTGTCACCGGTCGCCCACAGTGTAGGGCAGAGCTAGCGGTGAGCTAGAGTCCACAGCCACGTGCATACATTGGTGACCCAAACAAACCTTGCGTAGTACAGGTTCAGTGGCACCACGTGTCGCCGGTCTTCCATGTGGAAATACCCCTCGGTGATCGAAGGGAGTCTGGTGCTGTGGTCGCTGCCATTGAGGACTCAGGACACAGTTACACATGTGGGATCGGCTTGTGTTGAACAGGGTTAGTTGGCACGACGTGTCGCCGGTCTTCCACAGAGTAGGGCGGAGGCAGCGGTCAGCAAAGGCCTACAGGCAGGTGACGTTGAATTGAGCTGCACAGATTGGGAGCATTTGGTCTTCTTAACCCATTATAGTCTCTTACACAATTTGCGTCGCTACTAATGTTGAATTGTGAACCATGTAACTCCAGTGTAGGGCAGAGGCAGCGGTCAGGATGGGCGCACAGCCACGTGGCGTTGAGTTGAGCTGCACAGTTAGTGGCACCTGGAGTACTCAGCGTGTGCGCACCCTGCGATGAGACGTGGTCCCGGTGGGCCGCACTGGGAGCAATGTGTTTTGTCTAATCAATTCTGCCTTGATAAGGCCATGTGGCAATGACTTATGGTGCAGTGAGCTAGTAGTACCTGAAGCACACAGCGTGTGCGCACTCTGCGATGATACGTGGTCTGGGTGGGCCGAATTGGGAGCAACGTGTCTTGCGAACTGGACTGCGATATCTGCAATCGCCTCTACATCTAAATTGTGAGCCGTGCTGTCCGTAGTGTAGATCGAAGGCAGTAGTCGGTACAGACATAAGTCTGCGGTGCTGTGCCGCTGGGTATGCAGGGGCCCTGTGTCGAGGAGGCCCGCGGTTATGGCGGTTGCCACGTGCCAGGGAGAGGGCTGCCGTTCTAACAGATTTGTTGGTCTTCCCACAAGTGAACCACACCTAGGACCTGGTCTATTTATTCATACCTCTACGCTGGAGTGGCATTCGTTGGAGCAGCCCACTCCACTTCAGCTTCCGGGGGGGACAACACAGCTACATGACCGAGATCTTCCCCACTGCCTGAGGTAACATGGCTGTGTCCACTGTGCACTACACTACAAGTATCAATAGTATATCTCCACATGGAGAGGTTTGTGCTTTGCATGGTGAGGTCTGTGCAGCACATGAGGGTTACACTTGGCATTGTGTGCTTTATCAGTGATGGGTGACTTGCCTCCTTCATATATAGTTGGTTGCTCATCTCCCAACATTCAGCTATTGTGTGGCTGACGGGCATGGCGTTTTGGGAAGGTCCGTTGTTCAATTTTGTGCTGCCTCGGTGGTAGTAGGGGGGGGTCCGGAGGGGAGGTTCTGGTGGTGGTGGGGCTGGGTGTTGTGGCGTTGTTGGGTGTCAGAGCTGCATGATCAGTAGCTGTTGGTCTTTGGATGTGGCTGTGAGTTGGGTCGAAATAACGGAGTAGATAGTCGACCTCCTTACAACAGTTAAAGGTTGATGTTAATTTGTTACTGCTAACTCGGCTTATCGCCTGCTTTTTGGATCACATTACAGATTTGGCTGGTCGTTGAAAATATGGGGAAGTGGTGTTTTCGTGTTTTGTTTGCACGGGAACGCCTACTGTGTATTTCATTAGCGTTAGATGTGGCTCTTGTTTGTGGCAATTTTGTTGGTGTAAGGTATTGATGGAAGAGTGGTGAGATTTGCAGTTTTCACAAAGTTGAAAATGGGATGATAATTAAAAAACACAGAAAAAAAGATAGGTTTAAAGAACGTTATAAATAGAAATTAGCATTTAAAAAACCTTTGAAGAGGGGCGTGGTCTCGCTACAAATGGACTGAGACGCACGCTGGTGAAATTAGCGTTTAAAGCCTGCAATTAACGCCAGTGGGGACTTACCTGGGGGCGACTGCTTGCAGAACAGACTCAGGCCAGTTTCTGGGGGCCTGGCGACTCCCTTGACCTGTGGACAGCGGCGTGTGCAGCGGCGGAGGGTGAGGGCTCCGGCCTTGGAGAGCACGCCCGCCATTTTGTAGCGCTGGGTCCTGCGCGCTCTCGAGTGGGCGAATCCTGAAAACTCACGATAGAAGAATAGCGAGCATCGGAGGTGCAGCTCCGAAGCCTCAGGAGGTGGTGCGAGGGCTGAGCCGGGCTGGGTCCTTGCCGGGTTTGACCTGCGTTGGGTGCCCCCCCAGCTGAGGCGCTCTGCCTCCAGCGAGACACCCGGGCCTTCTGCGTGCGCTCAGTTGGCGGAGCTGCACTGCAGGCAGGAACGTGTCCGCCAGGGACCCTATGTTATCGGACAGGGCCTACCTGCCCTTGGCTGCCCTTCGCCTCCTTCCCACCCTGGCATTGTGTGGTCCCGGGCGTCCATCTGCCCTGCTTTGACGAGATTCCCCTAAGATTTGCCAGCCCTGGGAACACTCCTGCGGACGCTTCCAGAGACAGCGAGAGGTGCGCAGCGGGTGCTGGGGCCCTAGTGAATTGTCTTCTGGCTGGGGCGCTGCTACTCTCCTCGAACCTTCCTAAGCCCGGGGGCAGCCTTCCTTGCTCCGACTCTGGAATTTGGCCTCTCCGGGACAGCGTGTGAGGCGCCTCTACCCTGCGATTATATTAGAGGTGTGCTGGTCGCCTTAGGTCCCCTGGAGCCTTGAGGGGTGACTAGTGGTTAGAAACTCCTGCACCCAGCCGGCCAGCGGCACTGGGTCGTCTTCTGCACCGCTGATTGTGGGGCGCCCGCCATCTTGGTTGCTACTGGGCCTCCAGGGGTCCGCTTCGGAGGCCCCACAGGCGGCTTTCACAAAATCAGCCTACTGCCAGTGCCGCGGCTGAATGGGGGACACCTACAGTGAGCCTAGACCTGTGGACCTGCAGACGCAGACAAGTGCTAACACTGAGGAGAGAGACTGAGGCCGCCAACTCCCTGCAGGAACGACTTACAGGCTCCACTCGACCAGTGCTAACCAGTCACCGGCGGAGACGATCTGAAGCATAGCCAGGTATACGGGCGGGGGGGCATTAAAGCCACCGTTGGGGTGTCCCCTTTGAGCCTTGCGCCTCCTACGACCCCGCCTGCCTGTGATCCTCCTGAGGCATAGTACACTCCCCGGCGGTGGCGCCCCATGCTCTGCTACCCCGCCCTACCTGCGTTGTCGCATGACCCGGACTGCTGTGCCCCTGGGTACCTCAACGCTGTACTTCGGGCCACCTGCAAGGGGGATTGTGGCCCCTTCTGCACTGGCTCGCCCTCTCTGCACCTCCCTCGAGAAACAAGTCCGGGCTAACAGGTAGAGCTGGGCGCGGAGGGTCAGTCGCACCGGCGGACGACCCCGGGGGGATTGTTGAGCCAGTTGGTTGCCCGGAGGGCCTGAGTTGCTCGGAGGGCTGAAGATTTGTATTGCCCTTACTCCGGCGCCAGGGAACTTAATCCATCGCGCCCTGCCCTCACGGCTAATGGCCTTTATAGGTTTCCTGGAATAAAGCGCCTCACCCCTGCGATCCTGGATTTAGTGCCCGCCTGCTGCGGCTTTCCCAACATCTCTGGGGCCTAAAACCAGGGAGCCCAGGCACAACTGCGAGCGGGTGGCCAGCGACGCAACAGCACCTTACCGGCACCCTACTGAGACACCTATCAACGCTCCGTGATCATGACTCGCTCCAGAACTGGGAAGGAGCCCCAAGCAACCCCCAAAGACGCTACAGTCATGGATCTGTGGAGCAAGCCAGGCTCGGCTCCGACGGCTGCTGTGGCACTGGGGGCTGGAAACTCCTCTGAGCCGGTTACGCAGTCTTTCATGGCGCTGTTTATGCAAGAGCTCAAATCAGAGATAGGGTCTCTACGCACGGAAGTGCAAGCATGTGTAAAGGAGTTCCGGAAGGATGTGGGGGGAACTGGGTGGGCGAGTAGACAACCTAGAAAAGATCCTAGATGCTCGCACGGAAGACCAGGAGCATTTATGGCAGCGGCTCGCCACATTGGAAGAACAGCATATTGAGCTTCAGATCAAACAAGAAGACTTGGAAAATAGGGTGCGCCGGAACAACATACGCATACGAGGTGTTCCAATCGGGGCGGAAGGCACGGACATAATGACTTTCGTGGCTGAGCTGCTCCACGACATCAGAGGAGATGATGACGCCTCGCCGCCAACCCTGGATCGTGCACATAGGGTCTCAGGACCACCTGGTAGGCCTGGACTCATCCCTGATATTTTGAGCCAGGTCCACTTTTTGTTGAAAAAGAAGCCATCCTCAACACGGCCAGAGACAAGCCTGAGATTTTGTGCAGAGACACGCCCATCCAACTGTTTCAGGACTTGGCTCCCCCGACCCTTCGGCGCCGGTGGGACTTCCGACCCATCACCGACAAGCTCCGAGAACTTAATATCCGCTATCAATCGGGCCACCCCTTTGCCCTCATGTTTCAATGGGAGTCCAAACGCGTGTGCTGAGATCCTATAGAGAGGCGGCTCAACTGCTCCAAATTCCAGACACCCCACCGACTAGCCCTTCGCGCCAGCCTGCTAAACCCTGAGTCCCGTTGAAACCTCAGTGGACCATAGTACGCCACTCCAGGCATCCTTCTTCACCCGACGGCAGCAGACATCACAAGACAAGCAGGACATCATACAGCATATAAAATCTTTAGAGGGAGCCCATCGCCCTCAGGCTCACAAGCGTCTGCCATCAAATGACTTGCCTTGGCACTGGTTGACATGCTGACCACCTGTCCCATAACGGGATAAGCTCTGATTTGTCAGACTGCAGCTGTTTCACCCCCCTTCCATACGCCCCAGACGCCACATTACCAGGCGCCTTGTCTGCATCTCAGAAGTGGCGGCCTGGAGCTGATCCTCAGTGATATTGACTTACTATTAGCGCGATGACCGACCCCCACTCCTATTCCTGGGAGAGTGACATCTCTGGGACAGCTTGTGCCGATGTGCCTGGCTAATCCCTTGACTGGAATAGGCCTTGTTGGCCACGTTGGCCGCTCCATTATTTAAGTTACTTTCTCCGTTCCCACTCTTTTCCCTCTCTTTCCCTTCCCTATGCATCCACTCGGTGGGGGGATATATCGATGCTTGGGAGAGTCATGAGGTGGCAACTGCACCCGACGATAGGTGACGATGACTACAGTACCCTGTTGGAAGATTATCTCCCTTAATGTGAAGGGACTCAACTCCCCCAACCCAACAAAAAACGCCAAATATGGCGGTACTTACTGCTGCAAAACCCCGATATAATTTTCTTGCAAGAGACCCACCTCCTCAAGACTGACGTACCACGCATGTCTCACCCACATTTCCCTCATCAGTTCTGGTCCTCAGCAGCCACTAAGACAGCGGGTGTAGCTATCCTATGCAGGGCGGGCATCCCTCAGGGAGATACTAAAGTGATTTGGGACACTGAGGGTAGTCTTCTTAAGGTGGAGGTCAGGAGAGGGCATCGCACACTCACTCTTTGTAACATATATGCCCCCAACCAGGGTCAGGATGCCTTCTTGCGCAGGATCTTGAGAGAACACCTAGAGCCGGTCAACTCAGATCTCATGGTAGGAGGGAACTTTAATTTGGTATGGGATGCGAAATTAGATCGCTGTGGGGGCGCCTTTCATGGGGTGCGGGCTATGTCCGCAGCAATGAAAAAATCCCTCACTGCTTTAAACCTGGTCGATGCCTGGCGTTATCACTCCCCTGGACTTCGGGAAATACACTTACTACTCTCATGCACACCGCTCCTATTCTCACATTGACTTTCTCTTCGTGGCCCACTCTCTGATCAGAGATGCCCTATCGGCGTCTCACTCTAGTATATCGATCTCTGATCATGCACATGTGGAGTTACTTCTGCATGAGCATTTCTTCCGCCCCGTACGGCCTAATAGATGGCGGTTCCCGTCACATATTCTTAGAGACTCAGTGGAAAGGAAAGAGCTTCAGGCTACTGTCTCATCATATTTCGAAACAATTGACCTCCCGGAGACTTCTCTCCCTGTCCTCTAGGATGCATTCAAAGCTATGGTACGCGGCGCCCTTACATCCATAGCCATCGCTAGGGCACAGGAAGCCCGATTATACGAAAATAAACTCACACGCGAAATTAAGACACTTGAGAAAATGGATCAGGAGCGCCCTTAGGCGACACACAAAAGACGTCTGACTGTCCTCAGAGGCCAGATTCGTGCGCATAGAACAAACAAGGCTGAACATGCTCTACTTGCGTTACGGCAGCGCTACTATGATGGTGGGGACAGGGTAGGTACTGTCCTAGCGCGTCGCTTGAGAACGCGGGCGGCCAAAGCTCACATTGCAAAACTGAAGCTGGGAGAAGGATCATGGGCCACCACAGAATCGGCTAAGCTTCAAACGTTCCATGACTATTATGCGTCTCTCTACTCTAGTGATCTGCCCGCACCGGATCTGATATCGACCGCCCTGGACTATGTGTCTGGGATCCTCTGAGTGAGTATCAGTCCAAGCTCCTGAAAGAGCCTATCACTCTTGAAGAAATAACCAGTGCTCTAAAAGACCTTCCATTAGGTAAAACACCAGGCCCCGACGGGCTCCCAGTTTCGTTCTATCGCACCTTCCTGCCACAACTGCAACCATATCTCTTACGCCTCTTTAACTTCTTCATGGAATCAGTCGGGCCTTCTCCGGACATGGCGATGGCAGAAATTGCCCTCATCCCAAAACCTGGGAAAGACCACACACTCTGCTCCTCCTTCCGCCCCATTGCCCTGCTAAATACGGATCTTAAACTTTATACCAAAATCCTTGCCAAACGGCTCAGCCTTCACTTGCTCAATCTCATTGAACCGGACCAGGTGGGGTTTATCCAACAATGCCAGGGGGCGGACAATGTGCGTCGAGTAGCACACCTTGTTGGGAAGGCTAAACACTGGAGGATACCGGCCTGCCTGCTCTCACTCAACGCTGAAAAAGCTTTTGATCGGGTGGACTGGGTATTTCTCAGTGCAGTTCTACAGAAAGTAGGTCTGGGTCCACAGATGACAGCGCGCATTATGGCTCCTTATATCTCGCCGCTTGCCAGAGTTAGGGTAAATGGTCAGCTTACGCAGCCTATCTCCATACGCAGGGGCACCAGGCAGGGCTGCCCCCTGTCGCCCCTATTGTTTGCCCTTGTGGTGGAGCCCCTCGCCATTATGATACACCGGTCCCCTGATATTCGTGGTATTTCTCTCGGGGGCATCGAACACAAGATTGCCCTCTTTTCAGACGATTTACTTCTCACTTTATCCGATCCATTGCATTCGCTTCCAGCGGTACATACGTTGCTCCAGACCTACGAGCAAGCCTCAGGGCTTAAAATCAACCACACAAAATCATGGGCCCTTAATCTTATGATCCCAGATGCGGAGATTACGACCCTGCAGACTCTCGTTCCCTATCAATGGGCGACTAGGTCTGTAAGGTATCTTGGTCTCAATCTAACGCCAGACTTGGCCACCTGGTCCCAAGCTAATTGGCAGCAATATAAAAAATCAGTCATTGCTGACTTGTACACGTGGAAAGCCCTGCCACTCTCCTGGTTAGGACGCCTCAACACAGTAAAAATGTCCATACTACCGAAGATCCTCTACCTTTTTCAAACTTTACCGACGCCCATCCCAGAGCACCAAATCCAGGGGCTACAACGTGAACTGACAACATTCATATGGGGCGGCAAGAAACCGTGTTTTTCTAGTAAACTTTTAATGCTCCCACGGGACAGGGGTGGACTAGCCTGCCCTAATCTGATAGAACACTATTGGGCGTCTCATCTCCGCTTTATTCTGGAGTGGGTAGCGTGGGAGAGCGAAAAGATGTGGTTCCACATGGATCAGGCGGTCACCTGTCGCCCACTTTGGGATTATGCTTGGCTGCCTCAGGAGGAGCGTCATCGTAGTGCCTACATGGCAGTCCCTACTAAAACGGTACTTGGGATTTGGGACAAAGTGGCAGTCCGCAGGGGCCTCACCTCTTTTCCATCCCCGCACACATTACTCGCAACCCGCAGTTCCCCCGCGTGTCGCCCACCCTATTTTGCAAACTGGACGGATACCGGTTGTAGAACGATACGAGATTTACAGAGAAGGACAGATTTCAATATATCCAGCTCTGGCACTGGGTACAGGGCTCTTCTTTAGCGCAGGCAACCTTTCACGCCGTTTGAACGGTTGGCACGTACTTTCGGCACCTTTAAGGGGCTAATTTCTCGCATATACCAAGTTCTCCAGCATTCACAGCGTTTGGAACCCCATCCATATCAGCAGCGGTGGCAGTCCCTTTCTGGTACCGATGTTACCCCTTCTCAGTGGGCGCGTCTTTGACGTGACATCCCAAAAACTTTCCATAGCATCCCCCAGCAGGAATCTGCCTACAAAGTAATGACTCAATGGTACTATACCCCCGCTCGACTTCAAAAAATGTTCCCCAATGCGTCCCCCCTATGTTGGTGCTGTACTCAAGCACTAGGGGATTTTATACACATTTGGTGGACATGCCCTCTCCTGACTGCTTATTGGAAAGAAGTCCTCAGCCATATTAAACGGGTGCTAGGATATCCATTGCCTGAAGATCCACTCACAATCATTCTGGGCCTTAAGCCGGTGAACCTGAGAGCTATGACCCGTTGTGATCGGCATCTCAGCCTCCATATGCTGTGTGCTGCAAAACAAACTGTTGCCCTCTATTGGAAGAAAGCAGAAACGCCTTCCATAAACATGTGGTTCACCTGCTTATGGCACACTGTGGCAATGGAGCTGCTCACGGCGCGTCTTCAACTCCGGGAAACTAAATTCCAGAAGCTTTGGAAACCTTTGATAGACCACTTGGGGCAACTGGAAAATGTTAGATTACAGCCACCAAGACTCCGAGCCCTACAGTTGTTTGACGATGCAGTCCACCCCACCGGTTTTTGGAATCCTACAGACTGATTACACTGCATATCACCCCTATACACTCGTCATGACTTAGACACCCTGTCCTGCGACGCTTAAATCATTGTTGCCATCCTCAACCCTGCGTCGCATGCTGCCAGAGATGGTGCCTGGTGTAGCCAGAGCAGCACTCTCTAGTAATGCGGTGTGTCTTGATATTGGTAGTAGGGCGTCACAACTTCCCCCTCGTCGCATCTGCTCACCCTTCCCCGCTATACTCTTCCTACCCTCCCCTCCTCCCCATTGGTTGTTTCTTCTTTGTTAATCTTCTATTCATGATGTATAGCTAATAGATACAACAACGCCATAATGACGCAGCACTGACGTGCTTTATAGAGTCAGAGTCCTAAAACGCTGACACGTGGCCTGATGTCATAGGGCCTTTGTCCCGGCCTCTAAGCCATCAAAACTCTAAGATGCCAGTATTGGAGAATTTTGCATTCAACACTACCCTTTGCTTATGACATGGTTGCCTGCATTAAGTACTGGCGCCCTGCATGTCATTTTAGGCCCACAGTGTTAGCTAGGCATGAGATAATGTTTGGTCCTTGGAGTTTTGCTCTGCCTTACTCTGTGTTGCCTTGAATCATTTGCATGTTGTTGTATTATGTAATGCACTATGTTTTATTTACAAATGCCAATAAAAACGTCGTGAAACAAAAAAAAAACAACTTTGAAATTCACTGAAAAAACCATAGGTTTCAGGTACGTTATAGTTAGAAATTAGCATTTAAAAAACCTTTGACATTCACTGAAAAAACCATAGGTTTCAGGCACGTTATAGTTAGAAATTAGCATTTAAAAAACCTTAGAAATTCACTGAAAAACCATAGGTTTCAGGGATGTTATAGTTAGTTGGACATTTGACTCATATAAATCCAGAGAAATTCGTCTGTTATAGTTAGTTGAGGTAACTATAACTCGCGCCCCTGCAATGCACTGCTGATGATGTCACATATTACATCACTCATGACATGGTCAGTGACATCACTGATGACATCACTGATGACATCTCAAATGAGTCAAATGTCCAACTAACTATAACGTCCCTGAAACCTATGGTTTTTTCAGTGAATATATAATATATATAGTAGATAGTTATAGTTAGGATTTTTTTTTCCATAGGAAACCTCAACATTCTATTTTGAATAACTATGGCGCCGGTTGAGGAATCCTCGCGAAATTTTCAAAACAGATGGGGCGCTCTGCTCAGCTCCTACCCTGAAAGTCTCGGGGTGATTCGTCAAGCGTGGGCCGAGAAAAAAGGGGGGTCCCAAAACGTGTTTTTCCAATGCATTTTTCCATAGGACCTTTAGTCGAAGGTACAGCCCGAACGGCTGAACAGAATTACTTGAAATTTGGCAGAGAGGTAGTCCTCAGGTCAGGGAAGTGCCTTTTGTAGGTCTGGTGTAAATCTGTTCAATATTTCCTGAGAAAATAGCATTTAAAAGCATATAAATATCTATAAGCTGGACATTTCACTCGTACAAAACCAATGAAATTCCTCTGTTATAGTTAGTGCAGGCAACTATAACTCACGCGACCGCAATCCACTGCTGATGACGTCAGATATTACATCACTGATGACATATGTGTCTTTCTGTAAAATAAATATTTGTAATATATGTATAGCTAAAGATTAATGGAAGAAAAAATGGGTAAATAAGTGTCTAAATACAGTGATGTAATATCTGACATCATCAGCAGTGGATTGTGGTCGCGTGAGTTATAGTTGCCTGCACTAACTATAACGGGGGAATTTCAATGGTTTTTCACGAGTGAAATGTCCATCTAACTATAACATGTGTGAAACCTATGGTTTTTTAAGTGAATTTGCAAGGTTTTTTAAATGCTAATTCCTAACTATAACGTGTGTGAAACCTATGGTTTTTTCAGTGAATTTGTACGTTTTTTTAAATGCTAAGTTATGTATTTTTTAAGATTTTTCACCGTGCGCGTACCGTACGTGCACGGTGCGCTTCACGCACCATGCGCGCGCTGTGGGCGCACGGTGCGCTTCAAGCACCGCGCGCCCACGTTACGCAGTTCGTGGTATTTTTCCGTTTCTACCGTACTCGCACGCTACGCGTACTCCGCGATTTTTCGCAAAAAAATTAAAGGAAATTTTGGCCCTTGGGGGTCCTTCTGGGACCCCCTGACAAAGGCTAGGGGGTCAGGAACTGTCCACCCTGCCCCCTTTTCACGTTCTCCACCTTTGTTTTTCACCCCCTCAGACTGCGAGAGACAAAATGGCGGCCGACACTTCCTGGTTTCGACCGATTCGAATGTTTACTAAGATCTAACAACCAATCAGAATCGCGCTCGCGCACGGCAGCGTGCGCGTACGGTAAGTTTTACCATACGCGCACGGTGCGCGCTTATAGATATATATATGCTTTTAAATGCTATTTTCTCAGGAAATACTGAACAGATTTACACCAGACCTGCAAAAGGCACATCCCTGACCTGAGGACTACCTCTCTGCCAAATTTCAAGTAATTCTGTTCAGCCGTTCGGGCTGTAGCTTGGACTAAAGGTCCTATGGAAAAATGCATGGGGAAAACGCGTTTTGGGACCCCCCCTTTTTCTCAGCCCCCGCTTGACGAATCCCCCCGAGACTTTCAGGGAAGGAGCGGTGCGCCCCACCTATTTTGAAAATTTCGCGAGGATTCGTCAATCGGCGCCAAAGTTATTCCAAATAGAATGTTGCGGATTTCCTATGGAAACACGATCCTAACTATAACTATCTACTGGCGACCGCCAGTAGATAATATATATATATATATACATATACATATATATATTTTTATATATATATATTATATATATATATTAACCACACCAACCGTAAGTGTTAATCAAGTTGTTTATTTAGGCAGATGAACAGACGTGTTTGGACCACAGACGTGGTCTTGGTCACATATATATATTTGCAGTGTTGGTTCCGTGTGGGTGATAATGGTGCTCTTAATGTGTGTGTTTCTTCCCGGCAGAACCACGGCGGTAATCTTTTCCAACACCTGACGCCGTAGCAGCGGCTTAAGGGAACGCACTCCCAAGAAAGTTTCTCTTGCTGTTATTTTATTTTGAGTACAATACAAGCCCAACACGTTTCAGTCTCCTCACAGACCTTGATCACAGGTTAACTTTCACCTAACCCTGTGTAACATTTCCCCATGTCAAATCACATAATTTCCCATTCTGCAATGCTTGATATTTTCAGGTATTCAGATACATAAGGTGACTTTGTGCACTAGTGCAAATCATGCTGAAAGTGCAAAAGTTAATGTGCAAATATGCTGTTGTAAATATACAGGATTAAAATGACATTAACATTTTGGTGAGGCATTCATGCAGTTCTTTCACAAGTCTCATTATTAACAGAAATCTTTCCTATGCCTAGCTTTTTCTTTTTCCTTATTTCAAATTTGGTAGTGCCAATTGAACCTTATTTTCTACATGAATTTTTTACATTTTAAATAAGTCCCTTTATGTCCTTATTTGATACCCTCTAATGGGTTGTGTCCTCTTTGTATATTAGTGTCTCTGCACAGATCTATTGCACTTGTTCTTGTATCTATGGGTATCATTTTTCTTCCCTTCTTTTGCCAATTTTTAATATTCATTAAAAAGCCAATGTGTTATATATTTATTAGAGTTATTTTAGTTATGCTTTCACAATTTTTCCCCCTAGTGGGTTTTTCTATGCACCCTCATGAAATATCAGTAACAAAAAGACAACTTTTTTAACCGACATGTGACTAGCCCTGCAAGAGGAAACATTGGGACAAAACAAAGTTCTCCACAAGAGGAAGAGGATGGGGACAAGGAAGCCAAGGCAGACAAGGAGAGGTTGAAGGAGACAACGAAAGAACAGGAATGCAAACAAGGGGCAGTGCCAAACATGACAAGAGCTAGAACTGGAAACACAAGAACTGAATGCTATCAACCTCTCGGAAAAACAAATAGCAGAGGAGAAAGCCACACCACAACAGAAAGGGTTACATTTCAGAACCATTTGAAAATCATACTATTATCCAGTCTTCCACCAGGAAACAAAGTTGACATGTTTCATGAAGGGATAATTCAAGAGCTCTACAAAATTCAAAATGTCAAATGTATGAATGATCTAACCCCTAAAGAAAGAACAGTGTTAACACAACTACAAGAGGATAACTCAATTGAGATAAAATTAGTTGATAAAGGGAGACTAGTCATGATATTAAATAAACTAGATTACATAAAAGAAGCCAACAGACAACTCACAGACCAAGAATGTTACAGTTGTTTGACCGTCAATCCAATAAAGCATTTCCAAGACATGTTAACATTCAATCTAAAAAAATGGGTGGACCAAAATCTCATAGACAAAGAAGAGTGCAAATATTTCACAACATAACATCCTGTGATGACTACGATATATTGCCTTCCTAAAATACACAAAATGAGTTAAAATCTACCCAGAAGACCCATTGTTTCCACGAAGGGCTCAATTTTGGAACCAGTTTCTAATTACATTGGTCATTTCCTTACTCCTCTTGTAAAATACCTCAATTCCCACTTAAGAGATACCTCTGACTTGCCAAAACAGTTGAATGGCATACCATGGAAAACTACATATAAACCTGTGACAATAGACGTGATATCGCTCTACACAAGTATAGAACATCAAACAGGCCTGTAAGCCTGTCAATATTTTTTGGGAAAGAGGAACATCAATTTCATAAACATAATAAAATGCATTTCGAGATGATATCAATGTGTTTTCATAATAATGGTTTTATGTTCACTATTGAGATTTTTAAACAGTTACGAGGCACCGCCATCGGATTTTCTTTCTGACCAAATTATGCGAACCTAGTAAGGGGTGATGGGAACAGAAATGTGCCTGATTACCCGAAAATGACAAGTGAACTGAAAAGACAATAATGTAGTTGCATTTCACAGACTATCTCCTTTTAATTTGGGATGGCACTATAGACGAATTTGAGGAGTATTTGGAGATACTGAATAACAACTCAGAAAATCCAAAACTAACATTTGAGATCAATCTCAAGAAAGTGAATTTCTTGGACACGTATATCATTATGCACAACAACATATTAAAAAACCACAATACACAGGAAAAAGAGAGGAACTAATGCCATCTTACATGCAGAGAGTTTTCATCAGAAAAATTGAGTATCCCCTACAGGGAGTTCTTAAGAATCCATAGACATTGCTATTTGGATAAAGAATATGAGAAACACAATCAAGAAGCACAAAAGCGGTTTCACAGCAGAAAATATCCAAAAAGGTGGTTACTAGAGGCCTTCAGAGAGTAAAATTGAAAGAAAGAGTGTAGATCCTACATGAATTAAAAATGACAGAAAAGAATCCGAAGAACATCATAAGATTAATAACAACATATTCAGCAGAAACAAACTAATCACAATTTTAAAGAAACACTGGGGAATATTAGAACTGAACTCCACTGTAGTCAAAATAGTTGGAGATCATCCCAACATTACATACAGAAGGGTGACAAATTTGAGAGAGAAATTTACACACAGCCATTTCAAAATGAGTAATAAAAAACATGGCTAAAATCGGAAGAATTCTGGTCCTACATTAAGTAAAAAGCTTGCAAAACCAAAGAAAACAAGAAGCAAATCATGTTGGGAAATGCCCCAATGTGGAAAATAAGACAACACATTACATATGAAAGTAAGTTTGTAGTGTACATAATGGAATGTCCATGCAAGATGAAATATGTTGGAAGCACCACATGTGACTGAAAAAAAGAATCTTAGAACACATCAGAGCTACTACAAACAGGGATCGAAGCAACGAGGTTGCTAAACACAAGGAGGAAAATCATAACAGCAACTGGGAGGAACTAAACCATTACACGATGATCACAGATTTTTTTTATTTCACTTTGTGCAGTCAACCACAAGCTGGGGATATCTTTCTTTCACCCATATTCTATCAAAGGTTACAGCTTTCGTGCCTTCTTGGCACATCAGGTTAGAGCATGGGTGGCCGGTAGAAGCTACATGAAAGCTCAGATCCTTTTGGGTTTGAGGGTCCAAGAAGACCTCAAGCTCAACCAGAGCCAAGCATCTGGCTGGAGTTTTTACTGGCTCCCCACATCCCTATTACAAAAATATTGCCCCAAATAAAATCTACATGTTAAAGGACGATATTTTTGTAAACAATATTTAGGACTCAATATTTATGTCAAACAATATTTCTATACAAGATATTCTGACCTACAAACACCTTCCCTTCGTATGTTATCTGACCCTTGTCCCACCACACTGAACCATTCTGCTTGGCTTATTTATTGAACTATTTACGGACCGTACCCTCTTAATAAGAGTATTAAAGACATCTCTCACTGCTTGTGATCGAATTTCCATATTTCAAATGCAAAGTAATATCGATTGTATCTCAGACGGTCCAATTATTCCATAAACTCACTTTGCTGAAAAAAATAGAGTAGCTTGGTGGTCTATTCCGAATCTTATGGGAAGCCCAGGTAAACACTTTTTCTGAGGTGTGATAAGGCTTATATTACCCAGTCAAACAAACAAAAGGCCTAATAAGTGAGACATCTGTTGCCTGCGAACTCCCCTCCCAGCCGCTGTCAGGGCCGGACTGGGAACCAAAACCGGCCCTGGCATAGTGCTCGGCCGCCCCCAGGGGGGCTTGGGGGTGCGCCGGGCTCTTTGCCAGGGCCGGTTTTCGGCCGATTTTGTTACAGGGACGATTTTGCAGCTATGCTGCAAAAACGGCTCTGTAACAAAAACGGCCCCCAGGGGACCAAAACCGCCCCCCACCCTTGCAGCGCACCAGGGGATTGCCCGGTGCCCGCTATGGCCAGTCCGGCCCTGGCCTCTGTGATCCGGCTGCCCTCAAGGCCTGTCCCTCCATCTACTGAGTATAAAAAGCACACTGAGCTGCTGAGTCTGTCTTTCCTATCCTTTCATCTGCATAGTGACAGCACACTAATATATCTGCGTATCTCTGATCTCCGAGATACAGTAACCATCGGGTCCTGCCTGGCTGAGCCTGACTGAGAATGCAAACTTTCTGGTTTTGTAAAAAACAAAACTATCTGCTCTCCAAAGATCATCATTATCTTCTAGTTTGGCACTAGATAGTCATAGGTATATGTGAATCCTTTGGTGTTTATCTAGACTGCCATCGAGAACGTCTCAAGCATGTTGTTGCACCTGTGGTCAAATTTTGTACTTTTTCAATTCAGCATCTCAGAAAGTAAAATACAGGTGTTGGCTCAGACATTGAAGTAAGCCTTCGCTTTTCCCATCTTGATTGAGAACTTCATCCTCTGGGAGCTTCTTAATGATTGCCTGTACAACATACAGGAGATTGAGAACCCAACAGCCATGCTTATCAATGAAGCAAGTAACTATTTGTATATTTACTCCCACCGCACCAGACACTATGACTATCCGTAGGTCAGACAGAAAATTATTTTCAAATGGCTGTGGTCTGGAATATCGATTCAACACAATGTTGTAGCAAAATTATAGGGGACAATATGTTGTGGAGGCAAGTGCAAATAGGTAAGAATAGGTTCACTATACTTAACTCCGCTTGTTGACTTAAGAATAGTAAATCTGTACTCCACAGGTGGAGTTAGGAGCAGTAATTCTATTCTCCTCTGAAGGATCTAGGCTTGGTAAATCTATACCGAACAGGTGAAGTTAGGAATAGCACATCTATAATCCACAGGTGGAGTTAGGATTAGTAAATGTATGCTCAACAGGTAGGATTAGAGAAAGTAAATCTATACTCAACAGATGAAGTTAAGAATGGCACATCTATACTCCACAGGTGGAGTTAGGAATAGTCAATCTGTATTCCACAGGTGGAGTTAGGAGCAGTAAATCTATTCTCCTCTGAAGGATTTAGGCATGGTAAATCTATACTCAACAAGTGAAGTTAAGAATAGCACATCTATACTCCACAGGTGGAGTTAGGAATAGTAAATCTATGCTCTACAGGTAGGAGTTGGGGATAGTAAATCTATGCTCTACAGGTAGGAGTTGGGTATAGTAAATCTATACTCCACAGGTGGAGTTAGTAATAGTAAATCTATACTCCACAGGTGGAGTTGCGAATAGTAAATCTATGCTCTACAGATAGGAGTTAGGGATAGTAAATCTATACTCCACAGGTGGAGCTAGTAATAGTAAATCAATACTCCACAGGTGGAGTTAGGAATAGTAAATCTATACTCTACAGGTGGAGCTAAGGCTTGTACATTTATACTTATCTACATGCACTTACCTTCTTAATATTTTCCTCCTCGGTATCTTTGCTAAAATAATGTGGTAAATAGACATGCCCTACGTGCTATTTTGCTTCTCTGCCTTTTCTTAGCAATATGCATTGTTTCTAGAGCTGTATTTGCCAACATTGCTTGATCTGCGGTAGATTGTAAACATCCCATAGCCGAATAACATGTGCCTGTGGTGTTACTGCACTTCCTGAATTGCATGGTACCCCAGGATCTGTACGACAAAGACAATAAGGGGAGTGACATAATGTTGTTACCGAATGCTGGAGTTAGCATCGGGTGTTGACATTAAACCAATCGTTGCAAATAAAAAAAGGGTAACTCAGTGTAAGATAATCTGACCTGTGAACTTGCAGCTGCCAAAGACCCCAAAAGGGGCAGATTTGTCCCTGGTGTGCGTGAACGGCGTAAACAACTCCACATATGGAATAGTGAATACTATTATAAAGTAAACAATCTTCCCCTTATGTGCAGGATGGGAGACCTTCCTGTACATAAGCAACCTTCCCCTCAATACAGACACCCCCCTTGCACTATGGTATTATTTTATTTTATGGTTTATTTTTATAAATACTTTATAATCACCTTCTTCACACATTCATTCTGAGAGGCAGTGAGGACTTGCTGAAAACAGCATTCAAAAAGTTGGCATCGTGACAAAACAACATTGCTGGCTATGTCCTGATGATTACACATCCTTTACAGCTGTAATTGTCTGCAGCCAATTATTTCAATGAACTTAATTAACGCCTCTATCTATTTTGCAAGGTGTGTGTTGTAATGCACGTTTAATGAATCCTATCAACAAAAGCCAGCATCAATTTCTATCTAATCAGCTGGTGCATCATCAGAGACACAGCAGTACTTAATCACCATGTAAACTGCTCGTGAATTCGTCATTTCCTGCCGGGAAAGTGGCTATCGACTGCAAAAAGTTGTCCAAGGCCTAAACATGCCCTGGTAATCTCATCCTCTGCGAAATGAGTATAATTTCTACACATACTTTGATACTCAAAATGTAAAATGAGCTGGAATGGAGACTGTTTGTTGATGCAGAAATTGAACCATTGACAACATGTGTGACCCGTGTGCAAAGTGACTACGGTGTGGATGGAAAGTGCAGGCAACATTTACAATTGATGAGCTTCCAGCAACCATAAACGGCCTAGATTATCAGACAGAACCCCTTATGGCACCGCCCAGAAGCAAATAGGGACACTATGAGCCTCATTATGAATTTGGTGTGGGGATGACAAGGGGCCGGAATGTTGATTCAGACCGATATCCCCCCACCAAATTATGACAATTACGGATTTTTCCATGGAATGGGCAATGACTGTTGTGCTTTGAAGATACCGTGGAGCATATTTACAAAAAGTGGTGGAGCGTGGCGTTAGCCTTCTTGGTTTAACCGCACACTCTGCCACTTCAGAAACGCAGGGCTGCACCATATTTACAACACTATGGTGCATCCCTGAAGGTGTCCCTTCCTGCACATAAGGGGAAGATTGTTTATGTTCATATAAACAATTTATAAATGTTACTTTTATGTGTGCTGCATGAACTTCATTTTTTTATTGTTTATGTGCAGGAAGGGACACCTTCCTGCACATAAACAATCAATGGCATTTTGCTGTTTCTATGTGAACTGCACTATGCTGCACACATAGAAACAGCAAAAATGGTGAGAAATAAAGCATTTCTCCTCATTTCGCCTGTTTAAGACCAAGTTTTCAATGGTCTTAATTTTGGTGCTGCCTCCTATTTACGCCACCCTTGTAAATAAGGGGCAGCTTTAAAATCAATGGGTTTTGCAGTGGAATGCCCATCACAACACCCATTGCCCTCCCCTTTCATGCTAAGTACAGCGTCAAAGGGTGCCTTATTTACAAGGCAGCGTTAAGCCAACATTAAGTGGCTTAACGCTGCCTTGAAAATAAGGCAAAGCTTCTATCACCACCACAACGTCACTAAAAGTGACATTGTGGTGGCGATAGGGGCTTGTAAATTTACCCCTGTGGGAAAGTTTGTGTACAATTCTGGTGAAAGAAATATGCTAACATTTTCCGCTTGCTCTAAACAGGTGTAAAACGTAGTGGGAGGGCTGTGAAGGTGAAGGAGGGAAGGTGGGGGTGGGGTGGGCGGCCTGGAGGGGTTCTGTTTTCTGGAGAGTATTGTCTGCTCCCCTTGTGCTGCTGCATATGTCTGGTGGGTACCGCACTGTGCTACTGACGCAGCCCCTGCACCTCCAAGCAGCAAAGTAAGGTCCAGTGTCACCAAACCAGCCGCGGCTCATGCAGGTAAGAGCAGTAGGGCGGTGGCGCCGGGTTGGGGGGGATTCGACAAACAACCACGAGGGAAAATTAAATAAATATTTAAATTTCCCTTGTTGTCGTCTGTTGAAATGCCCCCCGCCCAGCCCCACCGCCCTACCGTTCTTACCTGCATGGGCGGCGGCTGCTCCAAACACTATTATGAGGAGTCTGCACACCTGATAATCCTGGGCTCAGAGAGAAGTCCGAGTTGAGGTCACCCTGTGTAAAATGCCACAACTCGTAGTGGTGTTCTTAGTGTGGGGTTGTTCTAAAGTGATACGTTTCTGGGGTGCCATTTATGAAAGGCTAGAGCTGGTGACTGACAAAGGTTTTGTACCGTCACCATAGCTAGATGTAATATTACAGGGAAAAAATATAGCATTCTAGGGCAGTGTTACCAGTTAGTACATTTATTTATGGGATGGAAACCAACTGTGGCATCAAAAGTTGACGTATGGATTACAGAAATGACATTATTACCTTGTTAAAAGAATATTGGGTTCTCCTGCCTTGATAGCTTGTTTGTGAAGAAATGGTAATTTCACCTGGACCTTGCTGTATATACAAACATCCCCGTAGACACAGAATAGGTAAAATCGTTTCATATACATGGCCATTAGTGAATGATACCAAAATCACTTGGTTTTTTCTTACAACAAGAGCACTGTGATAAGTTGTTTTGTGATGTGTTTTTCCACTAATGGGTATGTATGACTTTATGCCATACATGCAACACAGTGTTTAATTTGTGCAGGTGCTGGGCACCAGCATGCATTTCTGGGCACTGGGAAATATTTTTTTTGTCAGGCTACTTTCCTGAGCGGGAAAGGGTGAAAAGGAAAAAGAAGGAGGAAGAGAAAGATGGACAAATAGTGATAAAGAGAGGGATGAATTAGCAGTGCAAGAATGAGAAAAGGCGGTATGAAGTGTAATCTGGTGGAAGGAACAGGCACCAGCGAGGTCTGAAGAAAAAAGTTGAGCCTCTGCACTTCCTTTCCTTTTTTTCCCTTTCAGATTAAGCACTGGTGTCTTGTATGGTGAAGGAAGTAGCAGACAACTTCTTAATACAAGCATTTGCAATGCAATAGGTCTTGCATTTATTAGAGTTTGAGCGATTGGCATTGTAATGGAAATGTGTTTTACTGATGTGAAAGAGAGCGTAAGTGCAAAAGTTATAGAAAGGGAGAGCAAGATGGTATATAGAGATAGCTAGAGTTATTTGCGTATATAAGTGAGAGACAGAGTGAAGAGAGAGAGAGAATGAGATAGAGAGTGAAAGAGAGTTAGAGAAAGGTAGAGTTACATGCTGGTGGCAGGGGACACTTGTAAAATGCATTGTCAGGGCGAAGCTGCTCCCAAAGCTACTGATTATATTCTGGTGTTACCCTGTGTTGTCATATTATACAAATATACTATTGCGATGCAAAACAAAATGCAGTGGATGCATCATGTTGGCCAGTTGTACGCTCTCACCTGGTGCCCAGTGTTCACGGGCAGCTGCGTTGCCCTGAAGAGCTCACCCACATTGCTGTTCCATGCGGTGCTGCTTCTGTCCAACCTCTCCGTCTAGCACCACCTGAATAGCTGCTGCATGGTAGGAGCTAAGCAGTAGCAGGACGCTCAATGTGGAAGCATATGGAGGCCAGCAGCACGCTATAACCTGGTGCAGAGTGTCGGCGGGCAGCTGTGTTGCCCTGAAGAGCTTGGCCATATTGTTTTTCCGGGCGATGTTCCCTCTTCCCGCCCTTTCCCTGTAGCCCCGACCAAACAGCCGCTGCACAAAATGAAACTGGCGTGCTGCGCTGTTTAAAAAACAAATACAATAAAAAATAAAAGAGTTTGTTAAGCTGCGCATACCAAAATTAAAGCGCACCACCACTGCTTAAAAAACAAACATAATATTAAAAAAAGAGTTTGCTGAGATGCACATACACAAAAATAAAACACGCCACCACTGCTACTTAAAAAACACATATCATTTTTTTTTTAAAAAAGAGGTTGGCGAGCCGCGTATACCAAAAGAACGGCGTGATGATGAAGATGAAGTTGCTTAAAAAAAGCCAATAACATGTACATGCCGTGGAGTGGGGAGGGAGCAAGGAAGGGAATGCCTTTAAATGATATAGTGGCCATGAACAGGTGCCATGCAGACCCAGGAAAACACATGTACTCTGCTCTGTGGAAGCTGGAGAGCTTGTTGTGCCTGTAACAGGAAGACATTAATTAACTAAATAGTGCTCACTAACTGTTGCTCAAACCTCGAGAGTACAGACACATGTGAGAGGGGCTGTCCTCATCGGCGGTAATAACAGAAGAGAGAGAGGTACTAATGAGGGACTACTAAGCCTATTCATGAATCAAAAGCAACCATTTAGAAAGGACAGTAAGAGGAGCCAATTGAAAAGATGGGCGGAAAATGGGCAGAGCTTAAAGTCCATACCTGATTATAGCAGGTCTTAAAGACACAGGGCGAGCGCTGCCTAGGCGAGAGCTAAAAACTCACCATGTGATACAGGGAACCAGGAGGGGTGTGGCCTACGGAGGGGACCGGACCTCAAGCCCATCACCTCACGAATTCTAAAGTGCTTCTGAGGAGGCGTGTTGAACAAGCTAAGGGGTGTGGCTTTGGGCAGGTCACTGTCTGTGAGCTGCTGTAATACCCCCTAAAAACAATCAGAGGTTTCAAAGGCTGACACTAATGTTCTGGGGAGATTGTAAAACCTCGATGGACATCAGCTGTACTTAGCCTTCTACACATGAGTTAGAAACACTCACTGCGGGCATTTCCAGCACACGTTGTCTGCCACCATGTGATTCCGGGTCTTGTCTGGGTGACAGTGTGAAAGAAGCCGAAATCATGTGACAGACAGTGGTGTCAAGTGAGTTGGCAGGTTTGAAGTAGATATGAAAATGAAGCTTGATATATTGAAATCTTTACTTGAAATAAATATTTTGGTTGTATAACGTCTCCCGTGTTGGTACCATGGGTGAGTATCAGTTATTAAAATACAATTTACCAAATAAAGAAAATACTAAACTTTGATGACACATCAGTGATTCAGAATATTTCAGTATGGAGAATACTACAAATTACGACACTGAGGGGGAGCCTAACAGTATAATTACAGTGAAAATGTCTTTTTTAAAAGTTGTTGTAGAAGAATTTCCTAAAAAAACATTTTATGCATAAACATTTTTCCGTTAATAGTGGGTTTTTGCAGAAGGTTTAATGCAAAACCTACTCTTGCAACACTTTTATCCCCTGATTTGTTTCTCAAATTTCACAACTTTTACTGAACTTGAAGAATCCTGAAAGGTTTGGAAAAAGAAACTGACGAAGTTTGTAAAAGAAATCCTTCATCTTTGGAGATCATTAATCTCAAGTTGATCCTGTTAGAGTAATTCAGCCATATGGATCCAAACCAACAACTCAAATGGGCTGTAACAACTGATACAGCCAATTGCAAATGTAATGCTGCCATATGGTAAAAAATTCATTTTTTCTAAACTGCCACTGCAACATGTCTGTCCTTTCTCTTCACAACCTTTCTGTCAAAATGTCAGCTTCCGACCACACCACTGTTCTACAACCCACCCCTGCCCCTTCCCCATAGCCATTTTTTTCTATGCTTCTATGCTTTCCTTCATTTGGAAAGAAGTTAACACTATGAAATTACTTTCAATGACAACAATATTTATTCTCTTTATCTTTTGAATGCAAAAGCCAAAAGGCTGATATGCTAAATTAAAACCTGAAACCAGAAAAGGCACAATAAATAAGGCACAAAGGTATAGAACACATGGGACCTCACAGCAAGTTGAACACACAAAGATCTGTGGGGTATGATGTGCCACAGACATCAGAGATGTTCACCACCTTACAAGCCGCAAACCTAACATTGAAAATTATAACGTAAATCAAGTACAAGTACAACACGCCTCATATTATCAGATAGTGCCTAGCCTGCCAGACGTAATGTCCACTCTCCTTGCATTTAACTATCTCACTCCTCCACCTACAAAACCGATGCTTTAACCTGAAGTCTAAGTGCCCTGCTGCTAGAACATATTAATCTAGCACCTGTAGCACCTTAATCCTCGAAATGATTTACCTTGTGATGATTTCTAAGTACGTCTGACTATAAATTGAATTGATTAGCATATATCTGGCAACAACAATACAATGTGTATCATTGTTAGCGCCCGCCGTGCAGGGCAATTGTCGTATGTGCCACAAATATATTGATTTTCTTTTAATCCACATTTAATGTGGTTCTTATTGTAGCAAAGTTTGACAAATTCCTTGTTCTTGTTTTTTTTGGGGTAGTATGGAAGAGAGTACTCATTTCCTTACTTCTTCACAATATACTTCCAGGTGCTCTGCATTATGCAGTCTTGGTACTGACCTACTGTTTGTTCCTTTCAACTTTAAATTTCAACAGACACCAGCAGAATAATAAGACATTAAACTTGCACAAACTCCTTTTGAGCACTGTGCTGATTGCATAGCATACGTATCTATACAACTATGTGTGTATATATATAAATATATGTATATTTTCATTTATATATATATATATTACACACACACATATATGTATGTGTGTGTATGCGTGTGTGTGTGTGCAAGGAACTCCGGGTAGTTCCTAAGTTTAGGTGGAGAGCAGCTCCTTTATATTGAACACCCTCTACCAGCAATACTCTGATGAATCTGTTCAGCTTAAATGCCGGCGTGGCGGGTACAGTTAAGAGTGGTGGGGCAGTGGGGCAGAGCGGGAGCGGGGCAGCGTGTGGGGGGGGAATTTGACAGATGACGGAATAGGAAAAAAATAAAACCACTTATCTTGTGCTCGCCGCATCGCTGAGTCGGCGATACGGTGAGCGCAAGGTAAGTGGTTCTATCAATTTTTTATTTAATTTTACTTATCGCATCGTCTGTCAACTTCCCCCTTCCACCACACCGTTCTTACCTGTGCCACAGCGCCTGCTCAAATATCTGTTTTTCTAACAAATTGTTGAGCATAGGATTAGCACAGTCCCATCCAAGCCGAGCTAGACAGGGACAAAGCCTTTTGCCATTCTTACAGCAACGTCTTTCAGCATAGGCTTAGCCTGCTTTGATTGATCCCACGACCAAGGTCCAGTTACACTAGAGTCTCTGTTTACAGAATAGGTGTGCACAACAAGATTTAATTCACACATATTAATTCGAGAAAACGCGTTCTATATTAAAAATCCTTAGATGAACCACTGCTCTGTTACACGTGCACACCCAGCATGACTTCCGTTAATAGAGGACGCTTGTGCTATTTGTTAGAACAGCTCAATCTATGGGCTGTATCAGGGAAGTAACACAAGAAACATGCACATGTTTATCCAATGAGTTACACCAGGGATTTCATTCATTGTTACATGCCAACTAACTGATGGACTGGAAGTGCGAAGTGCTTTGTTTATGGACTAACATCTTGGGTAGACTTGCATGTTTGATCCGATGTCTTTACCCGACGTATTGGGGAAGGATGCTGTCTCCGTGTGGAACATTGTAACATCATGTTAATTGGCGGAACTGAATCACACAATTTGATCAGCTGCGTCAGCCCTAAGTCGAATGAAGTGGCATCCACACAGCAAACAGCACTCCCAATGTACTGCTTTTCCTAACAATGTAAACAGGTAAAACATTCTTATGAAATGTGTCTTGGACTAATCATTTGTGGCCATCAGTACGGTGAACAGTAAAATCTGTGATGTGTCAGCACCACCATCTAGTGGTTAAATACAAATATACCGCATTGACCAATTATTTAAAAAAGAAAAAACAGATGACCTGGCATGCATCAGCGCAAGTGAGTGGTGAAATTCAATACACAGAAGCAGATGAGTGTGTGGGAAGTAATTTATGTTTAATTAATTAATAATTGGCTGATCAATAATGTTAATTAATTAATTGATATTCAATTAGGGTAATTGTTTATATTTTTGTGTGTGTGGGTTTTACTTACTTAGGGGTAAATGGTGGGGAGTAAATGAATGTTACTTACTTTATACTTAGTTTTAATATATTATTCGTTTTTTGATTGAAAATAAATTTAAATTGTGTAATACATTTTTTAAGTCGACTTTACCAGTGATTTGTTGGGATTATAGGGGTAAAGTGTGGGAAGTTTATTAATTTTTATGAGTTTTAATTTGTTTTTTTAAATCAATAATATTTATTAATTGGTAATTAATTATGTTAATTATTTAAGTAAATGTTTTATAAAATGTTGATGTGGGTTGTGAATTGTGTGGCGTTACGGGGTAGGAAACAAACAAAGTAAATTTATGTAATAATTAATGTTTTTGATTCTAAAACATTTCTAATTAAAATTATTCATTTGTTTGAACATAATTTTTTATTTTATTTAATATAAAATTTGTAGGCATTTGTGATAAGCATTTAACATTATAATACATTTCGGTTTTAGTTTGTAATATAAAATATATTTGTATTTTATATGTTTTTATTTATTTTGTTTTTTAAATATTGTTGTTGTTAATATTTTGTTTGTTTTTACATTTGAACTGACTGGAGTGAGAATATCATGGTGCCGATTACGATCCGGTAAAAAAATTCCCTGTACGACTCGTATCCGGTCTTTTTACCGTACGAATCGTACAAGTGCCGTACAAACTGCCAATTACGATTCGCATGGGAAAAAGTCCATACGAATCGCATTGGGAATTATTCCCCACACGTCCTCGGGTCGGAAAATGTGTCCGACACGTCCACGGACGATTTACCGTACAAATGTGAAAAGTGAAGTCCGACCGCGGAATTACGATCCATCCCGTGCGTCCGATGTTAAAACCGTATGGAAAAAACCCCGTCCGCACCGAACTCCCATAGCAACCATGGAGACATGTGCCCGCATACGCGCCCGACACTCCCCCCAGCCCCCGTACGTTCGAGTCGTACCCCCCCCAGCCCCTGTACGTTCGAGTCGTACCCCCCCAGCTCCCGTACGTTCGAGTCGTACCCCCCCCAGCCCCTGTACGTTCGAGTCGTACCCCCCCAGCCCCCGTACATTCGAGTCGTACCCCCCCGTGTATGTACACCCGTGTACGTGTCGAACCCCCCGTGTATGTACACCCGTGTACGTGTCGAACCCCCCATGTATGTACACCCGTGTACGTGTCGAACCCCCATGTGTGTACACCCGTGTACATGTCGAACCCCCCCGTGTATGTACACCCATGTACGTGTCGAACCCCCCCATGTATATACACCCGTGTACGTTCGAGTCATACCCCCACCCGTGTATGTACGGTGCGTACCCCCAGCGCTACGTGCTGGGGGTACGCACCGTACATACACGGGTGGGGGTACGACTCGAACGTACATGGGTGTACATACACGGGGGGTTCGACACGTACACGGGGGGTTCGACACGTACACGGGTGTACATACACGGGGGGTTCGACACGTACACAGGTGTACATACACGGGGGGTTCACCACGTACACGGGTGTACATACACGGGGGTACGACTCGAACGTACAGGGGCTGGGGTGGGGGCTCGGCGTGTACATGCGGGGGGCGGTCAGCGCGTACATGCGGGGGCTGGGGTGGGGGTCGGCGCGTACATGCGGGGGCTGGGGGGGTACGCCGCGTACCGGGCCACCTACTCTGGTCGTTTTGCGGCGTACTTTGCTTTTCCGGCACTTTTTGGGTGCCGTGAAAATATTGCCGTCCGGACTGCTGTCGGTTCGAATCGTACTTCCTGGGTTGTGAAACGCTGCCTGAAAGCGTCCCGACGTCACGTCGCAGCATTCCCGGATCACATTCGTATGTATATTTTCGTCGGTCGGTGTATTTTACGATTTGTACGGAAATGGTGTTTCCGTGCGAATCGTAATTCCATGTTTGTAAAGTTGTACAACTGGGTACGAGTCGGACGGAGAAAACGCTCCGACCGGCGGTTCGTACCCGGTTTTTACCGGATCGTAATCGGCACCCAAGTGTTACCCCCTTTGCAATCCTACATTTGCCCTACTGTTGCACTGATTGGAGTGGGAATAGTAAATTTTATCTTGCCACTATCCAACACTTTCCCTACTGTTGCACTCACTGGAGTGGGAGTAGTAAGTATTACCCCTCTGCTATCCAACACTTTTTCCTACTGTTGCACTGATTGGAGTTGATATAGTACATTTTATCTTGCCACTATCCAACACTTTCCCTGCTGTTGCACTCACTGGAGTGGGAGTAGTAAGTTTTACCCCTCTGCTATCCAACACTTTCTCCTACTGTTGCACTGATTGGAGTGGGAACAGTACATTTTATCTTGCCATATATATCACACTCGATGACTTGACTTTCCTCCCACTTGCAACGCTGTGCTGGAAATGAAAACCATGAACTCGTCTGCAGTTTGGGCAAAAGTTCTTTTATTCCACAATGGTAAGAGTCATTACGCGTTTCGGCCGATACAACGGCCTTGATCACATGTGGAAATGCTTTGTAATGATTGTGTTTATACCACCCTAAAGTGTCACATAACCCAAAAACAACAGTGAAAAAAGACTCAAATCCTTAAGTTTTTTCTTATTCGTTTGACTAAAAACTAATGGCTGAAATACATTGCTTAACTTGGTTATACAAATTGATGCCGGCCGGCAAAACTTTCTAATAAAAATAACAGCAGACTTTATAAGGCAGTGCATTATTTAAAATTTGAGTTAATAGCAGATAATGTGGCTTAAAAATGTATAAATTGTACAAAACTGGTTAAATATATAAATATAACATTATATATATAAATATTAAATACTCTAAAAACCAGCTTAGCACCAACATTGACAATGGAAATAATGTAACCCTTTGGTTTACTATCTGCATGAATGCACCATTGAATGTTTCACCTTAGTACCTGATTTGATCACTGTTATAACAGTATTCAATATATTCCACAATGCCATAATAATATGTTTCTGTAATATAGGTTGGTATATTTTTTTCAACCTATAGTCTGCGTTTTTTTGAAACAAAAAGCTGTTTGAAAATACCAATGGTAGCTGTTAAAATAGTAATATGTATTAAAGTGCAAACGCAAGTCAAAAGTGCTATGTGATATACAATACTAGTTACCTAAATGTGCAAATTATTGGCTAATTATAAAATATTAAAACACATCTAAAAAAATATTTTTGTAATTTTATGGGGTTGCATTTTTATTTAAAAAACATTAAAATGTGGTATAATCTGCGATATTGTGTGAGGCTGCAAAAAGCCATATTTAAGTGCCACATCCCTCTCTTCATTGTATATTTAGGTTGTCAAAATTGTAATTACAGACTGGAACATATACATCTATATCAGACCCCTATTGTCAAGAATCCATTGCAATGTTACCGAATTACTGCAAAACGAAAGCTGAAAAAGACCAAATACCTCTTTATCCGGCGATAACCCTTATGGAAAAAACCCTGCCCTTGGAGTAAGTTGCTATTCCACACGCTATTGAAAGGAGTGCAAGGACGTCATTGCATGAATTCCGAGATGACTGCCATTGCTTATATTGAAGGCCGCTGTGCGGTCTAGTTGTTGGGGACTGATCAAACCAATGTGGCACACTTCACCTGTAATTTGTGTGGAGAACGGTAGTGTCTCTTTGGCGCACATTATCTACGAGGAAAAAACTAAAGATCAGTGTCATTTTTTGCACATGTGCCATTGCATTTTGAGTAGTGTTCTGCTTGTGCACAGTGGCAGTAAAAGAAAAGCCTATAACCTGAAGAGGAGTTACCAGTGGGTAGCGTCTTTTCCCTCAGAGGTTCCGGAGTCTTGAGTAGAGTATTAAGAGCAAAGTAAGTGAAAGCCCAGCCAAGTATGCAATTCTGGGATGAAAGATTGTATAGAAAAAGAAGTAAGTGACACCTTTCTTCTTGAATTCTTTCCACAAAAGAAAGCCAAGACAGTACTATGAGAATAAACAATTAATTTCCTGAATAGACTTCATATTGGAAAGAGTGAGTCGACAACTATATATATAATTATATATAATATATGTGTATATATATATATATATATATATTCACAGAAAAAACCATAGGTTTCAGGCACGTTATAGTTAGGAATTAGCATTTAAAAAACCTCAGAAAATCACTGAAAAAACCATAGGTTTCAGGGGTGTTATAGTTAGCTGGACTTTTCACTTGTACAAAACCATTGAAATTCCCCCGTTATAGTTAGTTCAGCTAACTATAACTCGCGCGCCCGCAATGCACTGCTGATGATGTCACATATTACATCACTCATGACATGGTCAGTGACATCACTCATGACATCACTGATGACATCTCAAATGACATCACTGATGACATCATCCAGTGAATGTGTGTTTTTCTGAAAATTATATATGTTTTATATATGTATATCTCAAGGTCGATGGAAGAATAAATGGGTATCTAAGTGTCTAAATGGATGATTTATTTTTGAAAAATTGATTGTGTAACTGACTGATTAAGTGTATCATAGTGAATACATGGCTTAGTGAGCAATGTTTAAATATGCAAATATCTGTATCAGTCTCTCACTTTGTGTATAAGTGGCTGCATGGGTTGGTGAGTAGCTACATGGGTGTCTATATAGGTTATTAGTTGGTTTTTTGAGTATCAGTCTGAGTGTCTGCATGGTTCGGTGGGGGGTATTACGTAGTGCATAGGTGCATGAATCAGTGACTCACTCTTTGTATGTGTTGAAGACAGCATGTGTGCAGGACTGTATATGTGGATGAGTGTGTGTATGGGTGTGTTAGTGAGTGAATGACTGTCTCAATAGTGTCTTTATGAGTAACTACATATGTTTTAAACTAGTATATGTGACTATTGGTGTATATAAGTGAGTATATGTGAGAGTGAGAGATTGAAAGAGTTCCTGTATGAATAAGTATGTGTTTCTATAAGTGATTGTTTAAAAGACTAAGTATGTGTAAGTTTCCGTAGAAGTAAGTGTGGTGGTGTGTGTATAACTGTATATGCAAATAAATGTATGTTTGATTCTTTATTAGCATGAGTGACTATGTGTGTGAGTAACTCTATGGATGAGTGGCATTGTGTAACAGGATGTATAGGTGTATGAGTACATATGATGAGTGAATACATGTATGAGTGACTGTATAGGACTGTTGGTGAATGAGTGGATGTGTATGTGAATCTTAGAATTACTGAAGAGGTTGTTGTAACTGGTATTGGTATGTCCATTGTTTTGAAAAGTTTAGTCTCTATTTTTGAATTTGTGTATCAAAGGTTATATTAGGGTGAGAGGAGGTCTGCCACTCTATCACAAGGATGATGTCATCAGTGATGTCATCAGTGATGTCATTTGAGATGTCATCAGTGATGTCCTGAGTGATGTCACTGACCATGTCATGAGTGATGTAATATGTGACGTCAGCAGCAGTGCATTGCGGGCGCGCGAGTTATAGTTAGCTGAACTAACTATAACGGGGGAATTTCAATGGTTTTGTACAAGTGAAAAGTCCAGCTAACTATAACACCCCTGAAACCTATGGTTTTTTCAGTGATTTTCTGAGGTTTTTTAAATGCTAATTCCTAACTATAACGTGCCTGAAACCTATGGTTTTTTCTGTGAATTTCAAAGGTTTTTTAAATGCTAATTTCTAACTATGCCTACAGAGATAGGACATGTGAAGAAAGAAGAAAAAATGCACAGAAAGAAAAAAAAGAAGTGCAGAAAGAAGCAACAGAAGTCCTCAAAGACGAAGAAAAGTGCAGGAAGAAGGATAACATTCAGAAAGAACAAAAAGAAGAGCAGAAAGAAGCCTTGTTGCAAAATCATCCTGTACCCTCAACTTTTTCAGACGGATACTGGTGGTAACTGAGTCTGACTAACCAGTCCTAGAGCCAGTGCTATGTTAAAAGACGCTTAGAATACAGTGAAAACACCTACATACACTAGGGAACATTATGCGTCGGGGTCCCCCTGTGATTAGCATGACCTCCTCTGTAAGCCCCTAGTATATAATAGGGCAGGGGGATTAAAACTACCTCTTAAAACAGGCCACAGGGCGTTTTTGCACACGTTAACTCAGGCCCCGTCCCCTCCCTTCACCACTGTGTAAACACGCCCTGTGTCCGTTTTTAGTTGGGAGATTAAGTTCATTTGAATCCTGAGGGTCCCTAGGGTCCAACTAGCCCACTAGGTAACTCCAGTAAGTGCCACAGAGCTGCGTTGCAGAGTGGTGTAAAAAGTGGCACGGCCTGGACCACCTCTCTGCAATGCAGCTCAGTGGCGCTTACTGGAAGCACTTGGTGGGCTAGTTAGCCCCCAGGGGCCCTCAGTATTGAAGGAAAATGATATCCCCAATTTAAAACGTGCCATAGTGCGTGTTTGCACACGTCACCTCAGGCCCCGTCCCCTCCCTTCACCACTGTGTAAACGCGCCCTGTGGCTGTTCTAAGTTGAGAGATTAAGTCCCCTTGAATCCTAAGGGTCCCTAGGGTCAAACTAGACCACTAGGTACCTCCAGTAAGCGCCACAGAGCTGCGTTGCAGAGAGGTGTAAAAAGGGGCTTGGCCTCAGAACACCTGTCTGCAGCTCAGCTCCCTGGCACATACTGGAGATGCCTGTTGGGCTAGTTGGCCCTCAGGGACCCTCAGTATTGAAGAGGAATTAATTCCCCAACTTACAACTCGCCAGGGGGCGCGTTTGCAGAGTGCTGCAAGGAGGGGGCGTGGCCTCCACCACAATGCCAGTCTTTTATTTATTTTAATTTTTTAAGAAGGGGGGCTGTGTGGTTCCCCTTCTTATTCTAATTTATTGGCCCTGATGACCCCATCCCCCAGGGCCTGTCTCCTAATTATATTTTTTTAACCCCAATCCCCAGGGCCGGCCACTGTTTTGTATTATTTTTAAAAAATATATATTTATAGACACACCTAGGACATGCTGGACAAACCGTACGTACCTATCACCATGACGATTTGCGTGATATTCATTAAAAGGCGACTATGCATACAATGAATCCACGTGGAATGTATTTACACCACTAGTGAAGCTCTGACATGTCTGATGCCCTACCGTGCCTAATCCCGGTAGACACCATTGTCGTTTATTTATACAAACATGGGTAGCTATTGACGGGCACATTTAATACACATGCACACCAAAAATTCAAAGGGGATTCGACAAAAATTCGACCAAAACTATGCAAGAAACCCCCCTCACGGTTAATAAAACACACATCCACTGCCGGATGTGTAATGCTTTTTATTTTACTCTCTGGAAAGGGGACGAACATCACTTGAGAGTTACAGCAGAGCCCAATGCTGTGTTAGACCCACCATTGCCTGCTGAGTGCCACACACCTATGTGTTGTATTCCACTAGCTAGTCCATATGCTATGACACTCTCTAGCCCATGTGCACTGTAACACCACCCCGTGAATATGTCATGCCACACTTGTCTTCGCACGGGTTATATTGCCCCATCTAATGTGCCTTCCTCGATGCCTATGTTATAACGCACAGTGCTATGCCATACATATTACAATCTGGGATCCATATCTTTTTCACAGTGCATATGCAACGTTACACTCCCCAGCACATATTTTATATTACAACTTTAGAGACTAGTTAGGTTACACAACACTGCCCTGTGCATATTACACTCCAAGGCGCATATCGCATAGCACCCGCTAGTGCCTGTGCTATCTCGCGCTCTCCAATGAATCTGTCATTGCGCACAATGTATTGCATATTATATTTCACGCCCGGTTCATCTTATATCACACTTTTTGGTGCATAGTTAATACCATACACTAGATCTAGTTTTCATTTTCAATCGTGCTCTCAGGACTATGTTCTATATAACACTGTGTTCACCTACCCTTTTCACGGGCATTACATTTTGCGATAGGGGGTGGAGGGTCAGGGGGTGTTTCTGCCAAGTGAGCCCGGAGTCACAGTCACAAATGTCCTCTTCTTCCTGAATAAAAGTGAGATTATGCTGCATACTTGTTCATATTTTAAGTAGTTCGCACAGACACACGTTTTAAAAACAATAAAGTTCCTAATACCCGCCTTCTCTGAACAGTTAGCTTGCTGCCCCATCCCCCTCCTCCCTGTCCTCTGTTGTGTGAATCCATGGACTAGCCTCCTCCCTCCTGCCATGCATGGTCTGATGTGCTGCCACTGCCCTCAATTTAGTATGATGTACCAGTCCACTCCTCCTGCCCTCCATTGCCCAATTCTATGCCCCATCATTGACCTCCTGCTTAAACTCTGTGCTTATCTTGCTGCCCCTATTGTCCTTCCCCCTGCCCTCCGATGTCTTTGTGTATGCCCCTGCTCCATCCTTTTTGCCCACCATGTTCCATGGACCTGCCACTCCTATCTACTCTGAGTGTTCTGTTGAGCTGCCACTCCCCTCCCACCTGCCTAGCATTGTCAGATGACTGTAACCTGTCCCTGCCACCTCCACCCTGCCTGTCCACATGCCATGCCCCTATCCTCTTCCTCCTGTCCTACATGGTCCATTGTACTGCCACACCCTTCTGCCCTCCCTGGTCTGTTGTGCTGCAACTGCTCCTCCTGCCTGCCCCGTGCGGTCTGTTGTGAGGCCCCTTCCCCTGAACTTTCTTGTCTGTGCACAGGTCCTGACCCTCCCTTCTATCCTCCATCGTCCTTTGTGCATGCCCCTGCACCCTCCTTCTTGCCCATCATAGCCATTGTGCTACCACTAACCCTCCCACTTGCCATGCATGGTCTTCTGTGCTGCCATGGCCCTTCCCACCTTCCCTGTGTGGTCAGTTAGCTGCCCCTGAACCCCTCCCACCTTCCCTCCATGGTCTGTGTGTATGCCATCACAGTCTCACTGTTGCTCTTCATGGTGTGTCTTGCTTCTAGTGCCCATCCTGCCTGACCTCCATGGCTATCTTGCTGCTCCTGCCCTTCCCCCTTGCCCCCAGCCCTCTGTTTACATGTGCAGACCCCTACTCCCTCCCTCCTGGCTTGTCTGTTCCATTGTAATGCCCCTGATCCATCCCTCCTGCCCTTTATGGTCTGTTATGCTGCAGCTTTCTCTCCTGTCTGTCCATTATGGTCCTGCCTCTTGCCCCTCTGTTCTCTGTTGTCCATGTGCACAGTCCTGTCCCCTCCCTCTTGCTTTCTATGGATTGTTGTGCTGCACTCCCGTCCCGCATGCCCTGTGTGGTGTATTGTGCTGCTGCAAACCCTGATGCCTGCCCTGCAGGGTCAGTTTGGTGCACCTCTCCATGTCCCTCGTGTCCTCTGTTATCCAAGTCCATGTCCCTACCCCATTTCCTTCCATGATCCAATGTACCATACTTGCGAACATTTTGAACTTGGTAAGAGGGAGATTTTGAAAAAAAACTGGGGTATTGATTTTCCCCTTTGAGTTACATTGAAAAAGAGGAGATTGTAGACAGGAGACAGATAAAATAAAGCCCATTTGAGCTTAAAAACATTGGACGTTTCCTGGCTGAATCGGGTCTTTTGGCATGAATGGTTGTACTACCATTGCCTCTTCCTTCTGCCCACAATGGTCTATTACATTGCCACAGCCTCTCTTGCAAGTCCTGTATTGTTGGTTTGTTGCCCCTGCCCCCCTTTCCACTGCCCTCCATAGTCTGTTGTGCTGCCACGGCCCTTCCTGCCTGCTCAGTGTGGTTAAATTGTTGCCTTTGCACCCTCCTACCTGCCTTCAATTTTCAGAGTCCGTGCCCCTGGCCTCTGCCTCTCAACAGTATCCTAATGAACAACTAGATTGCTAACATTCTATATTTATTACAAAAGTGTGGAACGCCTGACGTCATCTTGATGTAATCAAAACTGTAATACCTAGAGCATTTCCTTTAGAAATTACATATATGAGAGGGTCTTCTTGGCATCAAAATTATGGTTAGTGCTCTAAAAGACTAAAATAAGGACATATTTTCTGAGTTTTCAAATAGCGAAAAAGCACTTTTAAATTATTTGTTACCTTTATGTTTTTTTATCCAGTTGACCACTTGATTAAATGTTGCACTTAGGGGAGAGGATGTGGTGTTACTTCCAGAACTGCAGACTTTGCAACTGGGGAACCAGGTTGGAGTTTCTGCTTCAGCTCGACATTCTGTGATTCTGGTCAAATCACTTAGTCTCCCCATGTCTACAACCAAAATGAATTTGTTCTTGTGTGATGTAACCAATGCTCATGTAAAGCACTCCAATACCTGACAAGTCTGCACTATATAACACTGCAAAAACACAAAATAATAAGTGTTTTGCACACTTCTGTCATTGGGCTATATTTGGGCTACATCTGGGTGATTTTGGGCTACATTTGGGCTCTTTTGTCTCCGGTGGCCATCTTGGGAGATTTATTTGTTATGAAGTTTCCTAATTTCCTCATGTACTGCAGTCTCCTCAGTAGGAAATGCTTTCATTTTTTTACTTTGATTCCATCATGAAGGTATTCAGATATGTCACACATTTGCCATAAATTCTGAATGTTAGCACTCTAGTTGCTCATTAGATCACTGTAGTAAAACTACTGTTCACCATGGAAGTCTGCTACTGGTATTAAAAGTGCATGTTTCAGTCTGCATGTCAGAATTTTTTTATGAAATAGAAGAGGATTTGAGAAGTTACTCAAAATGTGCCCTCATTTTCTTTCTTCAGCATTAATCATAATTTCTATGGCAAAATGAACCCCCTCATTGTGTTCCTTTTTAAATTAAATGTTTTAAGTGTTACCAGTTTATTCCAATCAAGATGGCTTCAGGTGTGCCATACTTTTGTCATAATGAAGACAGTAAGCGCTCTAGTTGTTTTTAAGAACACTCTGGGACATTCTGTCATTGGGCTATACTTGGGCTACATCTGGGTGATATTTGAGCTACATTTGGGCTCTTTTGTCTCTGGTGGCCATCTTGGCAGACTTATTTGTTATGAAGTTTCCTAATTTCCTCATTTACTGCAGTCTCCTCAGTAGAAAATACTTTCAGTTTTTTACTTTGATTCCAAAGGCATTCAGATGTGTCACACATTTGCCATAAATTCGGAATGTTAGCACTCTAGTTGCTCATTAGATCACTGTAGTAAAGCTACTGCTCACCAGGGAAAACTGCTGCTGGTATTGAAAGTGCATGTTTCAGTCTGCATGTCAGAATTTTTTAATGAAATAGAAGAGGATTTGAGAAGTCACTCAAAATGTGCCCTAATTTTTCTTTCTGCAGCACTAATCATACTTTTTATGGAAAAATGAACCCCCTCATTTTGTTCCTTTTTAAATTAAATGTTTTAAGAGTTACCACTTTAATCCAAGCAAGATGGCTTCAGGTGTGCCATACGTTTATCATAAGTAGGACTGTTAGCGCTCTAGTTGTTCTGTGGAACACTCTGGGAAGCTGCAGTAGAACACAAAGGAATCAACTGACAGTCTCTGCCCTTGTTGGATGTACATGTTTTACTGAGAATGTCAGACTTCATTCTCACATGACTGAGAAAGATAATGTGAATTTACAGAAAATAAGCTCTCAGTTTAGCTTATAGATCCCCTTCCAAACCTCTGTGGGAAAAGCATGAGAAAATATTTTTCATGATATCCCAGCAGAAGGCTTTTTCACATGGTGAAATCACCTTAGAACATACCACAATTCCTAAAATGAGTATGGTACCATCAACAAATGATTTATAATGTAACTAAAGTCTTAAAACCTTCTATTAACTGCAATGCTTTTTAATGAGGTGCTATCATGTATATTGGTCCCAAGATGGCTGCCAACACTTCTTGGATGAAGTGCTGACAGCCAATCAGATCTCAGGATGAGATGTGTGGTTAGGCTCCGCCCACATATATATATGATTTTACTTTTGATTTACTCAGGAACTACTGAACAGATTGACACCAGACCTGCAAAAGGCACATCCCTGACCTGAGGACTACCTCTCTGCCAAATTTCAAGTAATTCTGTTCAGCCGTTCGGGCTGTACCTTGGACTAAAGGTCCCTATGGAAAAGTGCATGGGGAAAACGCGTTTTGGGACCCCCTTTTTTCTCAGCCCCCGCTTGACGAATCCCCCCGAGACTTTCAGGGTAGGAGCGGAGCGGAGCGCCCCACCTATTTTAAAAATTTCGCGAGGATTCGTCAACCGGCGCCAAAGTTATTCCAAATAGAATGTTGCGGATATCCTATGGAAACACGGTCCTAACTATAACTATCTACTGGCGACCGCCAGTAGATAATATATATATATATATATATATGGGATTCAGTTTTTTCCCGTGGGGAAAGTTTGTTCCTCGTGCACTCCCGTGTATAGAGTTCAAGGAAAGTACCACCAGGTATTCGTTCGAATTTCCAAAACGTTTATTACAGCATCCAGCAAAAGAAAACCTTACGCGTTTCGGTCTCTACGGAGACCTTGCTCACAGGTAAAGTATATGATTGTGATTTTGCTTTTTTTTAAATTAAAAAAACCCCGCGAAAAAGCCCAATCGGGTTACATCACTTCCTGTCAACTATACAGGCATTATGGGACATGTAGTTTTTCAACTAAATACAAAAACTTTGTGCAAACAATAATTGTTAACATACGATGCTCTCTTTTGTTTGATAATCCCATATTTCACTTGAGCATTAATTCACAAAGCGATAAGTGTGAGTGATTAAAATTAAAAACAGATACAAAATTTAAGCCCTCTAGTGGGCAAAAACTTTGTGTAAATCATAATTATTAACATACCGTAAGACATAAGATGCTCCAATTTTTTGATAATCCCATGTTTCACTTAAGCATTGATTCATAAATCGATAAGTATGAGTGATTAGAATTAAATACGAATACACAAATTATGCCCTCTAGTGGGCAACATTATTCCACATCCAAATCTGTGGACTGTCCCAATTTCAACAATAAATTCAACCATGTCCCAATTGAAGAGGGGGTTTTTTTAAATTAAGTTAAGAAAGAGAGAGTCAGCATCATTTGCTCTCTGATGAATGTCATTAAAGGTGGCAGTGTAATTCTTCATCTTGATTATGGCCATATGGGCTCAAAGTCCGAAAATTCATGATGTGTTTGGATTCCTTTTGTCTCATTACCAACTCCCGATCTCCTCCTCTTTTGTTTGGTCCAACACTTTCAATGCCATAAAACTTTGGGGTTTTCCAATCCCCTTTGTGTTCCTTCTCCATGTGTCTTGCCATCGCATTACTGCGATCAGAATTAATTGTGGCACGGACATGCTCCAAAATTCGTAATTTGAGTTCTTTTTTTGTACTTCCAATGTGAACTCAAATTACGAATTTTGGAGCATGTCCGTGCCACAATTAATTCTGATCGCAGTAATGCGATGGCAAGACACATGGAGAAGGAACACAAAGGGGATTGGAAAACCCTAAAGTTTTATGGCATTGAAAGTGTTGGACCAAACAAAAGAGGAGGAAATCGGGAGTTGGTAATGAGACAAAAGGAATCCAAACACATCATGAATTTTCGGACTTTGAGCCCATATGGCCATAATCAAGATGAAGAATTACACTGCCACCTTTAATGACATTCATCAGAGAGCAAATGATGCTGACTCTCTCTTTCTTAACTTAATTTCAAAAAACCCCCTCTTCAATTGGGACATGGTTGAATTTATTGTTGAAATTGGGATAGTCCACAGATTTGGATGTGGAATAATGTTGCCCACTAGAGGGCATAATTTGTGTATTCGTATTTAATTCTAATCACTCATACTTATCGATTTATGAATCAATGCTTAAGTGAAACATGGGATTATCAAAAAATTGGAGCATCTTATGTCTTACGGTATGTTAATAATTATGATTTACACAAAGTTTTTGCCCACTAGAGGGCTTAAATTTTGTATCTGTTTTTAATTTTAATCACTCACACTTATCGCTTTGTGAATTAATGCTCAAGTGAAATATGGGATTATCAAACAAAAGAGAGCATCGTATGTTAACAATTATTGTTTGCACAAAGTTTTTGTATTTAGTTGAAAAACTACATGTCCCATAATGCCTGTATAGTTGACAGGAAGTGATGTAACCCGATTGGGCTTTTTCGCGGGGTTTTTTTAATTTAAAAAAAAGCAAAATCACAATCATATACTTTACCTGTGAGCAAGGTCTCCGTAGAGACCGAAACGCGTAAGGTTTTCTTTTGCTGGATGCTGTAATAAACGTTTTGGAAATTCGAACGAATACCTGGTGGTACTTTCCTTGAACTCTATACACGGGAGTGCACGAGGAACAAACTTTCCCCACGGGAAAAAACTGAATCCTTTATTCCGCAGCGGGTCCTGCTGCGCCTCGCGTGCACCGCCTGAGAGAACCCGGACGCCTCCGACCTTGGGCCAGACCGAATCATCATATATATATATATATATATATATATATATATATTCACTGAAAAAAACATAGGTTTCACACACGTTATAGTTAGGAATTAGCATTTAAAAAACCTTGCAAATTCACTTAAAAAACCATAGGTGGATATTTCACTCGTAAAAAACCAATGAAATTCCCCCGTTATAGTTAGTTCAGATAACTATAACTTGCGCGCCCGCAATCCACTGCTCATGACGTCACATATTACATCACTCATGACATGGTCAGTGGCATTACTCATGACATCACTGATGACATCATCCTTGTGATAGAGTGAAGTAGTTGTTTGTCAAACATGTTTCGATCATTGTCAAAAGCAATAAATATGCTAAACAAAATGAGTACCAAGCCCTATTGAAAAAAATGTCCAATAATGAAAACTGCATTGTGCGTAATGCGGACAAAGGGGGCAATATTGTCCTATGGGACAAACAGAAATATCTCACGGAAGCATACAAACAACTCAATAACAAAAAATGCTATGTACGAGTGGATGATAAAGTCATGCTTACCAGTAACAATGAGTATAATATTCAAATGAAGAATTGGTTAGATCAGGGTTTGCTCAATCATGATGAGTACAATTTTTTAAAAATTGATCATCCAACAACGGCAGTCTTTTACCTAATTCCCAAGGTTCATAAAGATATTTTAGAACCGCCAGGGCGCCCGATTATTTCAGCAATGGGAAGTGCTTTGGAAAACACTTCAAAATACGTAGATTCCTTCATTAATCCACTTGTTCAAACTTTACCTTCCTATATTCAGGATACAGGGGATTTCTTGAGGGGTATTTATGACCTGCCTTGGGAAGATGATTACCTCCTAATAACAATTGATGTGTCAACACTCTATACGAGTATACGACTGATGGGATAAGAGCTGTAAAATATTTTCTGGGAACTAGACCTATTACAATGTGGGCACACACCCAAATGCTTTTGACAATGATCGAAACATGTTTGACAAACAACCACTTCATGTTCAACAATGAGTTGTTCCATCAAGTTTGCGGTACTGCGATGGGCACCTGCTTCGCCCCCAGCTATGCTAATTTGCATATGGGCTGGTGGGAGGAGCAGGTGGTCAGGTCGCAGTACCAACAACAATGGGAGGATAACATTTTACATTGGAGTCGCTTTATAGATGACTTGTTTGTAGTATGGAAAGGCACAGAAGAGGAGGCCAAGTCATTTATCAACAGTTTACAAAGTAATGACCTCAACTTAAAATTTACAAGTGAAATAAGTAAAACCAAAGTAAACTTTCTTGTTTTGACAGTATACATTGAAAATGGTAAAGTAGAAACTAAACTGTACCGAAAACCGACCTCCAGCAACACTATCTTGCATGCAAAAAGTTTTCACCCAATAAATCTCAAAAAGAGTATTCCATATGGTGAATGTATACGCACGAAACGCAATTGCAGCAATGATCAGGTAATAAAGAAAGAACTGAGAGTACTTAAAGAGAGATTTAAGGAAAGAGGTTATCCAGATGAATGGATAGATAGTGCAATTTTCAAAGTGCAAAGAAAAAAGAGAGAAGACATTCTATTCGACAAAACAAAAGTTGATCAGGAGAAAAATAAGAAAATGGTTCTAAATCAACCAGGGAGATTCATCACAACATATAGCACACAGCATACTAAACTTAGAGGCATTTTAAACAAACACTGGCATGTGATTAAGAATGACCCAATCCTTGGAAAAACTGTCCCTCGGAGACCGCAAATCACATTTCGCAAGGCAAGATCGTTCAAGCAAACCTTGGTTAGAAATACTTTAAAAAAAACCCAACCCAAAACAACTTGGTTAACGAAGAAACAAGGATTTGTAAAATGCACCAAGTGCAAAGCATGCACACATGGTGTCAATACAGATAAGTATGAACCAGGTCTTAGCAAAACAGTGCGAAAAGTAAAAGGAAAATTCTCTTGTAAAACGGATTTTGCTGTCTACGTGCTTCAATGCCCTTGTGGCTTGAGGTACGTGGGCAGCACAATCTTAGAAGCACATAAAAGAGTGCTTCAACATTTGAGAGCAATAAAGAACGGCGACAGGTCATATCCTGTCGTTCGACATTTTGAGAAATTCCATAACAAACAAACAGAAGGTTTAACATATTATGTGATAGATGCCGTTGAAAAAAATCCCAGCGGAGGCAATAGAGAAAAGCAATTGAGGAGGTTGGAGTCGCGCTATATAATAGAATTGAATTCCAAACAGCCAGATGGTTTGAATATTGAAGAGGATATGTACACACATCTTTAATAATCAGTTCCTACAAAAAGTTTTTATAAGAAATGCTTTCATCATGCAATGTTGAGACTTGTTTTTTCTATGAATTATGCATTGTATTGGCAATATAAAACCCACTTGGGCTTAAAAGACAAGGTTTATCAAGAAGGCCCACTTGGGCATCATAAACGAAAGACAAATAATTAATTGTTTAATTGAGCATAAATGTGAAATTACAGTGGATTCATTTACTATTTTAGTTTGATGAAATAACACAGGATTGTGATTTCTATATGTTGCCAACAGCATACAATTGTGTATATATATGTAAAAACTACGAGTCTGTTTTCTTATACACTAAATTTGTAGTTGAAAAGTCACGTGTGAAGCAAAGTAAAATGGCCGCTGAATACTTTTCTCAACGTCAGTGAACAAGGGTGCTACGCACTCGAAACGCGTTTGGCGAACGGCTGACTGAGGAATAAAAGATTTGCTTAAAACCACACAAGGCTTCGTTTTTCTTCCGGATATATTGGGGAAGATTTCGCTGCAATATATATATATATATATATATATATATATATATATATATATATATATATATATTAAGATATATAGATATTTATACATATATATACAGATGCAACGCAGTGTTGTTAATTCAACCATACGCGTCGGAGGACAGATTCTGCCATTGAATTGTTTTTAACATGACAAGTGAATGGGAAGCAGTCAGGAAAGCCGTTGCCTGCTCCCTTTTTGATGAAAAATTAGAATCCGGACATAGACCCTCAGGCTCCAACAGTACACAAGGAATAATTGAGCCTTCACTGAAACAGAAGTTAAATTTACTCGAGAAATTATCGAAACAAGAACTGAATAAATGGTGGGAAATCACATCTCTCACTAATTACGTCAAAGTCAACAAAGTCCCTAGAGGCTTAAGGATTTCTATTATCCCAGTTTACGAGAACCCCAATCCAGAACTGTTAAAGGAATGGGCCACCTATATGGTTAAAACATGTAAGGGAATGCTCGAGATGCTGATAAAATACGCCAATTTGGATTTAGAAGCAACTCGCAAGGAATTAGCCGAATTACGTCAGGATTTAGATAAATCCAAAAACAGTAAGTCTGTGACTGAAATTATGAAATGATTGGATGGCAAGTTGAAAGCATATGAGGACGCAATAAAAGCCAAAAAGCAAAGGAAATTCTTAAGAGACTAGAAGGATTACGCAGAAGGGCATATCCTGACGTATGCCAAACGCTTCGATTGGGCCCAAAGGGATCTTCTAGCTTTTTATAAACAAAGCCAACAAGAAGTCCTCTCGACTGGCTCAAGCTCTGACCTCAGTTCAGACACTGAGGCTCAAAATCTGAGTGTCCCTTTAGGTGTGCACCCACTGACTTTCTTACACGAATTTCAGATCTTAAAATAGAAGAAGGAGCAGGGTCTCGATGAGAAAACCACAGCAAGGGGCAGAGGGAGAAGAAGAGGTAAAGGTCCCAAAAAAGGAAATGGCAAAGGAACCAAAAAAGACTCAGATTAAAAAAGAAAAGAGGAGGGGTACCCTTTACCAAAGCAATGGTGGCCTCCAATGAAAATGTGAACAGTATGTCAGTTGTTAAATTATCTTCCAGGACATTAACCAGCAAGGAGAAGTCTCTCCTACAACTAGGTTTATCATTCTGTCCGACATACAATATGAACTATGTGGATACTCTCATTTACCTTTTTCTCTATGTGCGCAAATTGAAATTGATGAAAATATATGAAATAACTGTTGGACAGAAGAAGAAGGAAGGCGGTAACAGGAATATGCTCGACATTGATTCAAATTTATCCCGGGATGATGAAAATTTGATCTTGGATCTACACCAATTGGAAGAGAATATAATGGAAATTCCCAAACAAGATAGGGGCAGGATACTCAAGGAACTTGTTTTTTTTCCCCAACTCAGCCAGCCACAGTGGTTTAAAACCTAAAATTGTCTTCAACCCCAATGTTCCCCTTGATAATATTGAAGCCTTTAATGCAGTGATAATCAAAGAAATCAATTCACTACGTGATCGGCCCCTGAAGAAACAACGTGACAATCTGACATCAACGCAAAGAAGAGCATTAACTAATTTAGCCAATGAAGCAACTATAATTGTAAAACCCTTAGATAAGGGAGAGAACGTAGTTGTAATGGATGTCACCCAGTACAATGAGGAAGCATAAAGGCAACTGGGAGATGTGGACTGCTATGAACCTATTGGCTGGGAGGAATACAGGTCTTCTATCACCACATACCATGAATGTTTAAGGGAATGGTGGGTAGCAGGCTTAATAGATGATGGGAAATATCACTTCCTAAAAACAGAAAGTCCACGGGTACCCTGCTTTTACCTATTACCGAAAATCCATAAGCATCCAACTAGACCACCAGGGAGACCCATTGTGTCTTCGATGGGTGGACTGCTGGAAAATACATCTATCTTTCTGGATCTCTACCTGTCCCCATTTGTACTGGGTCTGAGTTCCTACTGCAAAGACAGTACGGATTTTCTACGTTGTATCCACGATATCAAATGGGAAGAAGGTTTTTGCATGATAGCATTGGACATGTGCTCATTGTACACTTGTATCAATCAAATCCAAGGGGTGGAAGCCTGCATGTATTATTTTCGGGGTAGGCACATATCCTTATGGGAACACACAGCCATGCTTGAACAAATTATGCTTTACTGCCTGAACCAAAACATTTTTATCTGTGGTAAACAACTTTACCGCCATAAGTCCGGCACGGTGATGGGCACCTGCTTTGCCCCCAGCCTAGCAAATCTTTTTCTGGGCTGGTGGGAGGAGCAGGTGGTCTGGGATGACGAGAATGATCAATATACTGAACACATCCCAATCTGGATCAGGTATATTGATGACCTGTTCCTGATTTGGGATGGGTCACAAGACCTGTCACATCAATTTATAGAGAGATTGTCAAACAACAACTTGAATTTATCTTTCACATGTAACATCAGCAGTGATTGTTGTGAGTTCCTGGATGTCGCGATTAATTTAGTTGACAATCAATTGGTTACTAGCCTGTTTAGAAAGAAGACCGCTGGAAATACACTTCTCCACGCTGCCAGTAACCATCCCATTCCCCTCATTAACAGCATCCCCTATGGGGAATTTCTCTGAGCACGTCGTAATTGTAGCTCTGAGGATGTATACAACAAGGAACGTAAAATAATGGAACTTAGGTTTGCACAATGTAGTTATAACACCAAAACTCTGTCCCAAGCAGCTAAAAAAGTAGAGAAACTTAGTCGGAATGACGTATTATTCCAAAGTAAATCTTGTGCCCAAACCACAACTAAAAAGGTGGTTCCTAGTATGACCACCACCTATAATAAGAGGTCAGGTGATATTAGACGTATCATGAAAAAGCATTGAAGTTTACTAGAACATGACCCAGTAATAGGCAAATGTATTGGCAAAGCTCACCAAATAACATACAGAAAATCAGGATCCCTCAAGTACCGGCTGGTCCAGAGCTATCCCAGGGAAACCAAACATGAAAGCTGGCTAAGGTCCCCCAAGGGGTTTGTCAGGTGTTGCTCCTGTAAAGACTGTAGAAACAGCAGGAGCAGAGATCACTTCTTCAGTAGGTGCTCTAATATCAAACAAATTACCAAACTCATTACCTGCACCAGTGACTTTGTTATATACATCCTACAATGTCCCTGTGGTCTCAGGAATATTGGGAGCACCAAGTTGCAGTTAAAAACCAGAATTTTGCAGCACATGAGAGCAGTGACTAATCAAGACCTAAATTACCCCGTGGTGAGACATTTCTCAGAAAAGCACCAGAGCAAGAGTTTGCTTTTAGAATTCTGGGGCATTGATCGCATCATGCCACATCCGAGGGGAGGGGATCGAGAGAAGCAATTAAGGGTGACAGAATCTAAGTACATCATTGAGCTTGACACCAAAATGCCAGGAGGGCTAAATAGTGGAGGAGTTGGCCACCCATATTGGTGTAAAATTATTATCTATATACCCAGCTCAAACGTACTGCTCTTTCCAGGGTAATAGCTATTTGTTACTATGAGGCTGTACTGCTGTCTGCTAGCCGTGTATATGGTGAAGAAGCACAGCAGTGGCTGTGCAATTATAAAATGATTTCACTTTTAAATAGTAGGTTGTTAGGTAGTAAGGGAGGGGTGGCATACTTGGATATCATTATCATGATGATCCATTAACACTTGGTTGGTTTATCCAAGTAGATGGTATTTACATTTTTATCCCCACAATCGAATATCATTGGATTTCCCAATTTATCCCTCGACAATGTATCAATCTGACCATTGCCGTACCTGTTGCCCCCATATCTTTGCATCTTTTCACTGTAAATATTTTATTGCACTTACACACCTGCACTTTTCACTCACATTTGTTATGTGTAACATCTGCACACATGCTTAGTAACACTTTCTGCCCTTAATGAATATGTATATTTAAGACATTCTACTGCTACTTTTGTGATGGGGTACGTTACCTGTTGATGCTGGTGTTTCATGCTTGTCAAAGGGCACATTACCCAAGATTGATGAAGTTAGACGTTATATAATGTGGGTATTTTACCCTAGATTGAGGAACTAATTTGTCAGGAGATTAACATAGACAAAACTTCATGAATTTGCGTTATAAACATTCCTGGCAACATTGGGAGGCCACAGTCTTGAATTTTTATATTGCCTCCACATCAGGTGTATTGTGTGAAATTTAGGAGATTGTAATATCCTGATTCAACGCAAGTATGTCTTTCGTATATCTATCTATCTATCTATCTATCTATCTATCTATCTATCTATCTATCTATCTATCTATCTATCTATCTATCTATCTATCTATCTATCTATCTATCTATCTATCTATCTATCTATCTATCTATATATATATATACATAGATATAGATATAGATATAGATATAGATATAGATATATATATATATATGCACTTTTGTGGTCCGTACCTGTGTTCGAGTTGCCAATAAATGTGGTAATCCAGGAGCGTTTTGTTTCATGCTGATTTGGCGGAATACGGGCGTTTCCACCTTTACGAACCCTCCTTTCAAGTTGTGGCTGACTATCTGTGCGGCCGACATCGCGGATGCGATTTCAACCCAAACCCGGAAGGAGTAGTTTTGTAGCCAGCCCCCCAGCGGTCGAGACTTGCTGAGCAAGGAACGCGGCTAAACCTGGGAAGCCTTGGGATTTCAACGGAGTCGGAGGACCCCAGCGAGACAACCGAGGGACTTTGGGATAAGCCGTGACTAGCTTTCAAGCAGTACGAGTTGTTGTGGGTGAAAGGATTGCGCAAAAATAGACAGCACACACTTCATGAGAGTAAGGTGTGCCTGTATGCGTTAAATGACTTTGCCAGTCATTATGTCGACGTCAGCTGAAACGCTTCGGAACCGCGAGGTAGTGGCCGATGCTTTATTTTTGAATTTACCTAATCTGGATGAAGGGACTCAAAACACAAGCACAGAAAGTATAAGCACTAATTATATTAAGGCGACTATGTGGAAATTGGAGAAATTACTCCGTACCGAGATTACTAAGTGGTGGGAAAAGTGCTCACTAGAACAATACAGAGAAGCGGGTAGAGTGCCACGTGGATTGAGGGTTCTCGTAGCTCCATCTTTTGAGAACCCCAATCCTATGATGCTTAAAGAGTGGGCTACGAACAATTTGGAGGCCTCAATGAACATGGTTTCCATATTAATCAAATATGCAGAGATTGACCGCAATGAGATAATGAAAGAGATCGACAAAATTAATCAAGAACTAGATCAACATGAACTTAAAGATTTCATTAAGAAAAGTAGGGAAGAAATCAATGGCTGGTTAATCAAACATGAGGAAACAATCAAGTCACACAAGATATTCAAATTTAACGGGCAGAATATTCACGTTTGCGTGAAAATTTGACACAGTTAAAAGACAGGCATTAGTGTCTAAAAATCCAACAAATCCTGTAATCATGGCACAAAGTACATCGAATGTCATGTTATGGGATACTGATATTAGTTCAGTGGCGAGCAGTACCGGCTTAAATGATAATGGGTCCAACACGAAGTTGATTCAAACTCTCAACAAATATACACCATCTGAGGAACTCGGTTTTTTAATAGGAGACCGCCGTCAAACTTTACAGCCACGACTACAACCCTTGAAGAAAAACGTAGAAGGAACAACAAGCACAGGCAACAAAGGAGAAAATGCCAGCGCACAAGGATATACCAAGAGGGGCAGAGGGAAATGGTAAACACTTTCCCACAACCTACCACTCCTGACAACACAGTGGTAAATTTATCAGAGACTGTCCTTACAAAAGCAGAATCTCAATTGTTATCATTGGGTTTATCTTTTTGTCCACGAAACTCTTTCAATTATGTTCAATCTCGCATTGATGTTTTCAAGTTTATTGGCAAACTTAAATTGAAAAAACATTTTAAGTTGAATAAAGCACAAGAACAGGCCATCATGACTACCAGCACCAATAGACCCAATAGTAACTTTCAAGTTTCTGACACCAACCTATTACGAACTATACATGCATTAAATAAAGATGATGACAATGCTGTAGATTCTACCCAAGATGATCTATTGGCAATGGGTATTACAAGCAATCTTCCCTGTATTAGCCCTTTTCGGCCTCCTTCAACCTTCATTCGATTGATGCCGAAAGACGCTATAGATGCTTTTAATGACGTTGTGATTGAAGATCTTAATGTCCTAAATTTTAACAGGCTGCGCAAATGTAAGAAGTATAAATACATGGAAATACAGTATTCAAATTTGATGCGCAAGCTCATGAACAATTCCAACTTGATCATCAATAAAGCAGATGAAGGTGGCAACATCGTAATCTGGCCATGAAATTTATACATGGAGGAAGTAGGTCGACATCTCAATGACAACACCTATTATAGGAGAAGTACATTTAATGATATCAGATGTATAAAAGAGACAGTGATTAAGGAATTGGGACAGTGGAAAAGGGATGGTTTGTTAAGTAAACATGAATACAATGTTTTGAAAAATGATTTACTTGTTACTCCAACTCTATATTTCATCCCGGAAATACACAAAAAGGTAACACCAATACCATATATGGGATTCCAAAAATCCATAAGAGCACCACTAATCCACCGTATAGGCCTATTGTAACAACTGTTGGGTCAGCTACGGAAGCACTATCTAAATACGTGGACTCAATGTTACGACCGTATGTCCCTAAAATAAAATCATATATAAGGGATACCACAGATATCATCAACAAAGTGGAACAGTTATCCTTCTATGAAGCAACACAAACCTTGGTCACTATGGACATAGAGGCCTTGTACAGTAACATCCCCCAGACAGCGACATTAGTGTTGCTGCTGTCCTGCTGGGTGTCCCTCTGCAATTGGTGTTGCCGCATCGTCATTCAGCGGCCCCGGCGTGGGGAGACCACAACTCCCAGGCGCCCTAGCGCCATTTGACGTCTGCTAAGCGCCCGGAGGCGCTCAAAAGAACGCCGCTCCTTCGGTGGAGCGGGAGAATCGTTCCAGGAACCCAGAAATAGCACGGGGGTGATTGCTGGTGCCTTGCCCTGCCCTGAAACGCTCACCAAAGTGTCGCTGCTGTCCTGCTGGGTGTCCCTCTGCAATTGGTGTTGCCGCATCGTCATTCAGCGGCCCCGGCGTGGGGAGACCACAACTCCCAGGCGCCCTAGCGCCATTTGACGTCTGCTAAGCGCCCGGAGGCGCTCAAAAGAACGCCACTCCTTCCGCGTCGCGGGACGCGCGCGGGCGGGCGCCGGACGAAGCCCGGACCAAGGGCGGGCCCGTTTGAGCCCGTTAGAGGCCGTGTAAGGTCGGGTCGGGCCCACCGTCTGCGAAGAACCCTGGAGAACTCCACCAAGGTCAGTCACGCCAATGCAATCCTTCACAGTGTAATACATAGTCAAAGTGTCCTGTAAAAGATGTCTGCTGTTCCCGATTCGAGACGGAAGTCCCTGGTTGGCACACTTGATCAATTCCTTGTAAGGGTATCATCCATATTGGATAAAGAGATTGACTACACCGAAAAACGTTTGTCGCTGGGTTCTCTCACAGACAAACGCTCCTCACTGGGCCACCTCACCCATGCCCATTCCCCGGCGCATAATACAGACCAGACCCCAGATAATGATGTGAGCATAATGCTGGTAGCACCGGGTAATGTTGATGATGATCCCTCCCCACAGAGAAATGTACCTCATTGCATTCCAGCCTCTGAAGGAGCCAATCTCAATACCAGGAAAAAAAGGGGCCAACTAAAGTCGCCACGAGAAACTGGTGTAACTGAGAGTGTAAAGACTCGCTCCACTTTGAACCCTAAACATAAGAAAACTTCCCCAAAGAGTAAGGAAAGTATGAAAACAGAGAGATCCAAAAGGAAACGCACAGAACTACCAAATATTGGCCTACCCGCTAAGTCAAGGAGAATAACCCCAGCGGACATTGTTGAAAAATCAACCACATGCCTAGAAGTAGCCTCGGAGAATGGGAAAGAGAGTGACCAAATGTTTCATGTATCACCCCCCCCCCCAAGGAACAGCACAATGTGGGCGATGATTTCTGGGGGAAAATAGAGGCAATATTCTATAAAACGTGCCAACCTATCTATGATAGACTCGATGGGATTGAAAATAGATTGTCTTGTTTGGAGCTGCAGTATTCGGCAGCACAGTCTCGGCAGAATAAAACTAGTAAATGCCGGGCATGTGATAAATCACCAACAGTTATGCCCCCCAATAAGAATGCCACTATTACTAATGCTATACCCACCACCTCTATATCTAAAACAAGTACCAACCCACAAGAGCCGGGTCTGGTTACCCGGGATACCACCAAGACCATTACACTAGGCAGTATAGCGAGTGGGGGGAATGGTCCTGCAGGAGTACATAGTGGCCCAGTACTAAAAAATCCGGGTAGGGAAGCATGTAGAGACTCAGAGACAAGAAAACTCCCAAACATACACCTCCCTCTAGAGTCTAGACCCTATGTGATAATACTGGCAGGAGTAAAGCCCTTGGGTACTGATACTAGGGAGGATTACGGGGAATTGAGGAACAAATGTGTTTATTGGTTAAATTGTAATCGCCCCCTGCCTCCAAATGTCTCAACAGAAATCCTTTTTGTGCGCCGGGTAAACTGGGTTGGTTCATCGAAGAAAATGATAGAAGGCGATTGTATCATAATTAATTTTAGAGATACCAAGGCAGTGGAGCATATCTGCCAATGGCGAAACCCAAGTTCCTGCAGTCCAATCCTTTCACTGCCTTTGTCCTTCTTCTATTGCGACTACCAACCACGCAACTTAGTGGGCTCTGGTCAGAGAGATCATAACTGGCGGCCTAGTAATCCAAGCGAACCTAATATGCAGCATAAGACAATCGGGTCTTCCGGATTGGAAGACTGCGATTGACCACTAAACTCTCACCATAAAAAGAATAGTACATGTGAACCTGTTATAACCCTTGGGGAAAAGCGGGTAGTATGTTCTACATTAACAGAGAAAGGTGCGTTCAGCAAAAACCCTTCCATGGAAATACCACTGGACCAGCACCAGAAGGGGGTAAAACCCCTATTAATAAGTGAGTCTGGGGTGATAGTATCGCCTAGTTGCACTGTAGCCTTGGTTGACTTTGATGGGAAAGCCGTCTCTAGTGATACATTCAACATGAGTACTATTGGTAGCAATGACTTGGTCTACCTGCAGAGAGAAAGCCCAAGCTCATCACGATTGAGCATAGGATTAGATAATGGAGGTTGCATTGAGAGTGGCCCATTGACCATAATATCTTGGAATATAGCCGGCCTAGGCCCAAAAATAGCTGATCCTGATTGGTTAGGTTTTATATCCAAATTTGATATATGTCTCTTTCAAGAGACATGGCTACTAGCCCCCCTTATATGCAATGGATTCCTTAACTTTCATATCCCAGCCATAAAAAGCAAAAGAGGCCGGCCGTCTGGCGGGCTAACTATATGGCTAAAGCAAAACTTAGGATGCCGAGTAACCCAAAGTCCCCGCGTGAGTGATGATATCTTATCTATAAAGATTGTCCCGAAGTCTGGGATTAACTTAGAAATTTTTAATGTTTATGCGCGAGGTCTTCCCGGGGGAAAACGGTCCCCAGTTGTTCATTTACTGGAAGAAATAATCGATTCCCTACCCCCTAACATCCTGCCTATTATAGCAGGTGATTTTAACACATCGTTTGAACCACTGTACTTAGATGACATATCACAGCTTACAGAGGAAGAAGATGCTAAATGGGGAATTCCACCACTGGAGACTGTACCAGCAAAAAGGTGGACGGAGGCCGCAATCCAATTAAACGGCCTCTGTTTAGGCAATCACATGAGAGCAGCGAACGGCAGAAGTCCGTCCGACAAACTAGGTGCAAACACTTTTGATAACGGACGTAGGGTTAGCAGGATTGATTACTTACTGATCCATGTACAACTCTGGGCCCACTTTAAAGACATGGAGGTAATTAGTCGGCAAGAGAGCGATCACCATCCATTAGTCTCGTCTTTTAATGCGTCGTTGCTTGGTTGTTCTTCACCAGTGCAAGCTACGTATGAGTCTGAGCACCTTTTGTCTAATAATACACGTTACCTAAAATGGGACCGGATTGCTGAGGATCCAAAGACTGTGCAGGCAATAAATGGAGAAGCATTCTCTGCTCTAGAAGTATTGGGTGTACAGGCTGAGGGCCCAATCCCATCTTATCTAGTGGCAGAAATCCATACCAGGCTTTTTGCGGGCCTGCGGAAATACTTTCTTAAACCTATCTCCGGTAGAAATCCTAAACCCCACAAAAAAGAGGGCTGGTATAACAACGAGTGTCGGAAAGTCCGGATAGAGCTTGGCAGTGCACTCAAGTCGAAAGATGCATCGCTTGTAAGGACTGCCAGGACTCGATATGGGAAGACATTGAAAGAGGCAAAGGTAACCTGGGACACCGAAATGTGGAAGGACCTACTGGATGCTTCCAGGGATAAGAATAGTAAAGCTTTCTGGGATATATACAAATGGGACAGGGGTGGAATTGCAGAGCGGCCACAAAACAATGTGGCACAAAATGACTGGGTTGATTACTTTAAACCCCAGTATGCCGCACCATGTGAAACCAGCCCTTTTGAGACCTCTCCATCTGTATCTTACACAGTGGCCCCGTTTATAATAAAAGATGTAAATAGAGCCTTGGATAAAGTGGTCAGAGGAAAAGCCCCGGGCATGGATGGAATCCCTGCAGACATGTTTCTTAACAATAGAAGTCTTTGGTCTAGTTACATTTTGCAACTTGCAAATGCAATTGCTCAGGGAGCCGACATCCCGTGTTCATGGAAGGGCGCTGAAATCGTCCCAGTATATAAAAAGGGGGATAAAACAAAGGCAAGTAATTATAGGCCAATCAGTCTAATCGACTCGATCCAAAAGATTATAGGCCGCTTGTTCCTCCATAAAATTCAACTCTGGATCGACGACCATGACATTTTGAGCCCAATGCAGGCAGGGTTCCGTTCCCGGATAAGTACCATTGACCAAGTCTTCCGTTTTGCCAATATATACTGGAAGACTGTGGTCTTGGGGAGGGGTGCCCTTTATGCAGTATTCGTGGACCTAAGGGCCGCCTTTGACCTGGTCCCAAGGAGCAGGCTGTGGCAGGTTTTGGGGGAAATGGGTATTGCTCCTGAGCTCCTCTCCGTGATTGTCCGCTTACATGAGGGAAACGTTGCCCGAGTGCGGTGGGGGGGCATGGGGGAGGTGACCGAGGACTTCCCGGTCGGCAGGGGTGTGCGGCAGGGGTGCGTCCTGGCGCCGACCCTCTTCTCACTGTTTGTCGACGGGGTGGCCGGTCGGCTCTCCCTGACCCCGACCGATGCACCTGCTCTGGCCGGCGAACGCATTCCCATCCTCATGTTCGCGGATGACACGTTGATTATCTCAAAGACCCCCAGTGGCCTTTCGAAGGCCCTCCGGTGTTTTGAAGAATTCTGCACTGCAAGGGGCCTGGAAGTCAACACGGGAAAAACTAAATTTATGTCATTCAACGGATCAAAATCCTTCAAGGGGAAAATATTCATGAACAAGTTACCCTTAGAGGAGGTTACCTCATTTACGTATCTAGGGATTACTTTACAAAAAGACATGCGTTGGGATTGCCAACTTGACCGTGCCGTCTTGCAACACAAGCAAAAGTCAGGGGCTCTTCTATCTAGGTTTAAAAACTCACTAACTAAGCCAATCTCTCCAGCTCTAGAAATGTATGGAACGTCGGTCCTGGGCTCATGCCTTTATGGGGCCGAGCTCTGGGGCTTTGCCAATCTGAATAGGCTGAAGGTCCTAGAAAATGCTTTTCTCCGCAAAATCACAAATCTTCCACCCAGTACGCCATTGCGTCCCTTACTATTGGATCTTGGCAAAAAAACCCTAGAACATCTGGCGAGGCTACGTCCAATATTATATTGGCGTAGACTCTGGTGTACAGATGAACTCTTGCACTATAGGAGTGGTTTTGTGGATATAATTGAATCCGACAGGTCCCAAAAAATATCCTGGCTGCTTGAGATCAAATCCCTACTAGGCAGTTTAGGCCTGATTGAACTCTGGAAAAATCCAACACGTGCAGTTTTTCCTTCCAAAGAAAAGCTGAAAATGATGTACTGGGAATGGGTTTATAAACTAGAAATTGCCCAAGGCCTTTCCTCTCAACTAACGTCCCGCTTCCTAGAGTTTAAATTCCAACCCATCAAAGAGAAGTTCTGGGACATCATTGAAAAAACCACTGATCGCAAGCTATACTTTCAACTGCGGGTGGGTACACTACCCGTTGCAGATTTCACCTCTAGATGGGGGGGAGCAGGCACTAACAAGGATAGGTGTTTTAGATGCGTAGATGAATGCGAAAATATAGGTCATGTACTATTCTTTTGCCCATTGTATGCAATTCCGAGGGAAAAATGGATAAAACCAATTTGCAAGTCCATGGGCATTAAAAGATATGCTATTGCCCTTCGCATTCTATGCACCGACCCTGCACCTCCGATCTGTGTAGCTGTAGCAAAGTTCATAGGATGGGCCTGGGGCATAAGGTTAAAAGCTTTGAAACTTAATGTTAACTTCTTACCCATAAGTAACTCATCATCTTGTTAACATTACCCGCTGCTGTTATTATAATTAGGAAATCAAGGTGCCCATAATGTTATATTATGTTATTCCCTGTGTAATTTAAGCTGATATAAGCTGGTTCGAATTCTACGACTGTGGAGCTCATTTTTAACTTTTTCTTCTTAAAGCATGAATTAGCTTGACGGACATTGAAAAATTTAATTGGAATTTTATTCTCTTTTTAGGTAATTTATATAATTGTAAATAAATGTTTGTAAATGTGCTTTTATGTCTTAATTGCCGAATAAAGCTGATTGATTGATTGATTGATTTACTTGTTACTCCAACTCTATATTTCATCCCGGAAATACACAAAAAGGTAACACCAATACCATATATGGGATTCCAAAAATCCATAAGAGCACCACTAATCCACCGTATAGGCCTATTGTAACAACTGTTGGGTCAGCTACGGAAGCACTATCTAAATACGTGGACTCAATGTTACGACCGTATGTCCCTAAAATAAAATCATATATAAGGGATACCACAGATATCATCAACAAAGTGGAACAGTTATCCTTCTATGAAGCAACCCAAACCTTGGTCACTATGGACATAGAGGCCTTGTACAGTAACATCCCCCAGACAGCGGCATTAGAAGCTGTCGGTTGGTTCATTGAAGTTTTCAACATAGACTGTCCGAGTAAATTTATCTTGGATTGCCTCAATATTGTACTGCGAGAAAATACCTTTGAATTTAATGGGCAACTATTTCAACAGACCAAAGGAGTCAGTATGGGGGCTTCATGTGCCCCCACAGTGGCAAATATTTTCATGGCACATTATGAGCACAAGTATATTTACAATGATGTTGCACCATTCAGTGAATCTATTACAAACTGGTCTAGATTCATTGATGACGTTTTTTATATCTGGAATGGAACGGACGAGGAACTTACTGAGTTTATATCATGGCACAATCTTTGTGATACAAATATTCGTTTTGTATCAACCAGAGACAAATACAGTGTAGAATTTTTGGATGTTACCATTAAAGTCAATGAACAAAAACTCTCAGTTGACCTTTTTACGAAAACCACTGCTCGCAACACTTTGTTGCACTTTTCTAGTTATCATCCGAGTTCTCAAAAGACCACCATCCCCTTTGGACAGTTCCTGCGTCTCCGTAGGAACTGTACCAATTTGATTGATTATGACAGGCAGTCGGATGTCATGAGAGCCAAATTCATTGCAAGGGGCTATCCCAGAAGATTGGTTCGTGACTCTTATAAAAGAGCACGATATTATGACCGTCAATTCTTACTCACGGAAAAGAATCCCAAACAACAAGATCGTTTGGTATTCATTACACGACATTCGACTATGAATGACACTATACGTCAGATTGTCAATTCTAATTGGCACATCCTGAACGCCAAAAGAGAAAAATCTGACCATATAGCAAAACCAATGTTTGCATATCGGAAGAACAAAAACCTTAAAGATCTAATAACACGATCGCGCATGACGAAGACCCCAACAACTATGACACAGACCACCTTGAGTGGAATATCCAATCTGAAAGGCAACTATAAATGTATGTCTTGCATTGCCTGCAGATTTGCCGTGGAGGTTAAACAATATTCCATCAATGGGATTAATATAGATCTACAAAGCCTAACAAATTGTAAGACAACCAACATTGTCTATGCATTAATGTGTCCCTGCAATAAAACCTATATAGGTGAGACATCGCGATCAATGGCGACACGCTTAACAGAGCACAGGTCTGCCATTAGGATGAAAAAATTGCAAGCACCCTTGACACAGCATTACGTGGATCTGAACCACACCACGGAAGATATACGATGGTTGATCTTAGAGAAGATTCATACTAAAAGGCCAAAAGGGACAGAAATTCGCAAACGAAGGGAGGTGTTTTGGATTTTTTCTTTAGACACCTACAAAAAAGGTTTAAACAATGAAATTCCGTGGAGTCAAGCAATCCGTTACAATAACTAACTGGTTGTTACCTCTAGAAGTAAGGGTCCTTCATATGCAATGTTCTTCATATCCGAGGTGGCCATGGGATATCTGTAACTGGAAGTTTATATGATCTGGCGCATGACTATATGTCACTGGCCATGCCTATGGATACACTTCCCCGATGGTCGAAAGAACTCAGTCTTTCTATAATTCGGTTATCATGACCTGATATACAACTTTTTCAATGTCAAACTGTAATGCCCTGGATTATAGTAAGAACCAGCATTTCGGGAATATGTAGAGTAACTATTAATATCAAATAGGATGATTGATGTTAATATTCCTGTGATATCATTTTTTGGAATGGATAGCATACCATATGACTTGGTTTACTGCACGGTAACCCATATTAGAGGTCTACAATACTTAAGGGCAGATTTATGAGCCCCTTGCGCCACTTTTGCGTCACTTTTCCCATGTTAAAAGTGACGCAAAAGTGGCGCAAGGGGCTCATAAATCTGCCCCTTAGTTTGGAGATTATATCCATCTGGTTTATTTCCAACTTGTGGTGAAATGACAACTATTCTAAATCTCCACAGATTTTCACCAATGTAATTGAGAAGATACCTCAGTTAATTAAATGTATCGCTCGTTTCATTTAGGAAACGGCTGATACAACACTAGTGTAAGATGGCGCCCGTGGTTATATTCCATTGACATGGTTATTTGTATTCACTCCGCACGCATCATTGGACGCGTCATTATGGGCGTCAGCAACATACTAATACTAGGCACCAAACACCGACCAGCGTCAATGTTAAAAAGTGGACACTGGCGACTCAATGCCGTTTGAACTTTGACCACGGAAGCGGAAAGAACCATACAACTCTTTGATGGACGACTAAGGAGATCGCACAATGAAACTGAACCTACAACATTAGTTTGTATGCTGTTCCCCTTGACGACTGTGTCAGCCAAAACGTTATATCAGGTATGCACAGGATACGAGTAGAAAATAGAAGTAGTGGGGCATTGAATTTATGACGAATTGTAGTGGTCCCTTTGATGGGTTGAGAATGATTGATACACGCATAACTTTACATCAGATATGCACAAAATGCAAGTAAAAAATGGAAACAGTGGGGCATTGTATTTATGACGAATCGTAGTGGCCCCCTTGACAAGGTGAGACTGGTGGATACAGGTCATGATAATGAGCATTCATTCTTAGGATGCATCTATAAAATTAATTGAATTTAGGGAGTTCAACAATTTCCAACCTCAATAGCTAGGGTCCCTTAGAGCTTTAAATACCCTCTACATCGACATGCAGCAGCTGACCTCTAAGTGTACATACATATTTTACATCCTCATTTTAGATTCGGTTGCCGCACGATCATATGGGATCACCACTTATACATTAGACTTCGTGGTACCAACAAACAGGCTTATGGTCGAGACGCGTCCAATACCAATAGTAAGTGCCGAACATATAATTTTCTTTATCCTAATTGACTGATTACCTTGACGTTAATATTTGGCATATATGATTTAGTATTAATACTAGTCGATTTCCCAATTTCAGAATTCATTGGGGTCACCGCTGGCTATTTCGCGTGAGGTTACGTGACTTGCTTCACCTTTTACTACTGACTCTGTATTCTGTACCATTGGATAGGAGGCTACCCATATTGAAATATGTGAGTACTGCATTGACCGACATTACTTTAATCTGGTAGCCCTAGTAGCAAAAGGTTCGTGTATAACCAATTTATTTCACGAATGTAAAATATGGAACATACTTGGGTCAATATAGATAACACTGTAGGTTCCTTTACCTTGCATTCAGGATTGAAAATGGTATGATATGCCATGATCTATTCGGCAATGTCCATGAGACTATTGAACTGGAGATTCAATATGTAAATTTGTAAATCGTAAGAGTAGGCATTTTTCTTTTAAGGTGTCTGTATTCTAGTCAATTATGTATATAAATATTATAGCTTGTCCTTTTTTTATCACATTGAAGGAGTTAAGAAATCATGGCCACCTGAGGAAGGCTGAACGCCGAAACGCGCGTAGTGTGATTAAGTCTAGCCATGTTCAATTTATGAAATTTACTGCACTGGAATTGGTAGACCAAAGTGGAAGGATAATGTGTTAATAATTTATGTCTATTGTTTATTTTTACTTGTCCTTTTTGTTTTTCTCCCCATGTCGGTTGCAAAATATATGGGTATATGATCTAAATGAAATCGCCAATGTGTAAATCTATGCACAATTGTAGTGATTGACATAAGAATAATTAAATGTAAAATTTGGAAATAAACTGAGGTATAAGAAACACATTTAATAAGATCTATTTACCCACAAGACATTGAGAAAGCTAAATAGATACGCTGTTTATATGTGCACGAGATTATAGGTTTGTATCAATAATAAATAATAATGATTTGTAACACTTTGGGGTTGTGATCTGTTTACATGACTAGTAATGCACTTTTATGTATGTATGAATAAGTCTACTTTGTCTAGATAAGTTTCCTATATATTCACTCGTAACGACATCTCAATGACAACACCTGTTATAGGAGAAGTACATTTAATGATATCAGATGTATAAAAGAGACAGTGATTAAGGAATTGGGACAGTGGAAAAGGGATGGTTTGTTAAGTAAACATGAATAGAATGTTTTGAAAAATGATTTACTTGTTACTCCAACTCTATATTTCATCCCGGAAATACACAAAAAGGTAACACCAATACCAGGTCGCCCAATAATATCAGCCCAGCAGAGTCTCCTTGAACCTCTATCTAAGTATGTGGAGCACTTTCTCCATGAATATGTGGAAAACCTTCCATCTTTTATTAAAGATACAGGACATTTTGTATCCAAACGCAATACTATTCAATAGGAGAATGACTATGTACTTGTTGTAATGGATATTTGTACCCTTTATACTAGTATCCATCATGCGGACGGACTCAGGGCAGTAAAATACTTTTTAGATAAACGCAATATCAAGTACCGCCAACGCAATGAAATGATTTTGAAAATTAGAGAATTGTGTTTGAAGAACAACAATTTTTTGTTCAATAGGGAAGTCTTCCAGCAACTTTGTGGTGTTGCGATGGGGGCATGTTTCTCCCCCAGCTACGCACGCTTGCATGTGGGTTGGTGGGAGGAACATGTCCTCAGGGGCACCCATGGAGAACTGTTTGACTCTCATGTGGTGGAATTCTGGCGTTTTATTGATGACGTATGCATGATTTGGAAAGGATCTCCTGAATCTGCCAATGAATTTGTGAAAATCATTAATGATAACAATCTAAATTTACAATTCAGTGCAGATATCAGTCAACATAGTGTCCAATTTCTTGATGTTGAGATCTATATAGACAACAATACAACACAGACCAAATTGCATAGAAAATCTACAGTAGGCAATGCTATTACATGCGAGTAGCTCCCATCCAGGTCATTTAATCAGAAGTATTCCATATGGGGAATTTTTAAGAATGCGGAGAATTTGTAGCTCCGATAAAGATCTTGTTGAATGCCAAACGCAAGCACAAAGTAGATTTATAGCCCGAGGATACTGTCCTAAACTGTTAGAACAGGCTAAGATAAAGGCTAATAAATACACTAGAAAGCAATGTTTGGATCCTACCTCTAAGGAGAGAAGAAAATAATTTGTATGTGGTAATATGGATACTGGCTCAGGAAAAGATCAAACAAGAGTGATAACTACATTTAGATTTAGTAATGAGGAGAGAAAAGTCAGGGGCATTATTAACAAACATTGGCCCATACTTAAAACTGATATAACTTTATCTCCGATTTTACCTGATCACCCTCTTATCACCTTCAGACAGGCACCCTCTATGAGGGATGCCCTGGTTAAATCTAGTCCTGAAGTGACAAACTTCACTAACTGGTTATCAAAGAAAACAGGTTTTCACAAATGTACCACATGTCGGGCTTGCAAATTTGGCATCAATACAACAGAATATAGCAGCGTGTTTGACCCTTTTCCAATCAAAATCAAAGGACTGTTCACGTGTCGCACAGAATTTGCGGTGTATGTACTAGAATGTACCTGTAAATTAAAATATATTGATAGTACCAAATTACAGGTATTTAACCGCATTTTGCAACATTTACGGGCGATAGTGAATTCAGACCAGAGCTATCCAGTAGCTCGTCATTTTAAACTAGTACATGATAACAAGGTAAATGATTCGAGCTATTTTGTTATTGATTCAGTGCCCAAAAATTTGAGAGGAGGAAATAGGGAAAGACAACTAAGACAACTGGAATCGAAATATATTTTACTTCTTGATACTAGGATCCCAACGGTTTAAATACGGGAGAGGATCTCCATAATTTTTTGTTAACAAGAAACAATATAAGTTTTTGAAAACAAGTAACAAACTAATTCCATTTTTTACTGCTATTTGTAAAATATTATGCATTCTAGTTAATGAAAACGGATTGGTTTTTAACAGTTTTTTAGAGCGGCTCCTATGGACTGGTCTGGGTCTCGTTTTTACCTTAATTTTAATCTTGGTTTTAGATTGTGGCGACTTCGAGTACTCTAGCTGGCTTTTTTAGGGGTAGTTTTTTTAGACTGTTTTTAAACATTCTCCTTGGATCTCAATTTAGTGACTCTGTTACACATGATGCATCATTTATTATTTAATCTGCTTAACTTGATTCATGTATACGATCTGCATGAATTTAACTTATCTGTTTTAATAATATGCATTTATATGTAAGATTCTCTTCAAAGGATTTATCCAGTCAGTACATCTATATCGAAATGAAATTGTTAAAATGTATTGCACAGGCACTTTAGAAATGTTAACACTTTTTTGGAAAAGAAATGATATTAGCATCGGCCATTTGCCTTTTTTACACATCTGTTTTATCATTTTATCCATCATTAGATATGACGTTAATATCTGCCACGCATGGATAATTTTGCACATATTTAATTAATTTTATGCACTTGCACTTTCTCTTGACATTTGTGATCTTTGACATAAGGGCTTATTAGAATCGAGCAGTATTTCTCATTTGACATATGGAGCAGAATAATAACCATTTGGTTTTATTTATGTTTGCTAAACTGTCTATATTTGTCTAAATATGGTATTTAAACTATTTATGATAATTGTTTACAAAACATTGATTGTAAATCTAAGACGATTTTATAGCATAGTAGTATGTTGTCTAGCTCTACTATTAGCCTCAGTCAATGTGACCTTTGGTTGTTAAGGGAATCACTATAAATAGCCCATTTTGGTTCCGGGGTGTCATGTGATCAAGGCTGTGGTGACGCAGCCGAAACGCGTCATGCTGACTGACTGACTGGGCAAATAAAGCTTAAAGAACTTAACTTGCACTTTTGTGGTCCATACCTGTGTTCGAGTTGCCAAGAAATGTGGTAATCCAGGAGTGTTTTTTTTATATATATATATATATATATATATATATATATATATATATATATATATATATATATATATATATCCAACAAAACAGGTTACCCAAACGAAGCACTGCCACAGGAAGTTCAGTTAGCTCTTCAATTTATTGACACCCTGCCTGCAGGCGCCATACCAGGGACAACCATCGAAAATACAAAAGCCAGACGCGTTTCAGGAGTTCAGTTCTCCCTTCTTCAGTGGCGTAGTTTTCAGAGGAATGAAAGCACCATCATTGCACATGTTGTAATTGTAGACACCTGCCTTAGTGGGCGTGGCCATGAACTCGCACGGCCTTGTGGATGCCGTAGTGTACAGGTCAGTATTCCCCCAGTGGGTGTGCAGTCATGCCAAAAATAAAAACAATGTTCCCCAGTGGGTCGATGCTGTGTCCTGGTGAGAGCCTGCCACGCTTTCCAGGTGTCAACTCGAGCATTGAGCTGGCGTCACCCTGCAATATCGCCAGCTCCTTCCTCCCATGATGCCGGCACCGCCGTGGTGCAAGCAAGGACCCGCAAAGCGATGGGCAGCTCTTCACGGCCGGGACAGCCGTAATAAATCCAACAAAACAGGTTACCCAAACGAAGCACTGCCACAGGAAGTTCAGTTAGCTCTTCAATTTATTGACACCCTGCCTGCAGGCGCCATACCAGGGACAACCATCGAAAATACAAAAGCCAGACGCGTTTCAGGAGTTCAGTTCTCCCTTCTTCAGTGGCGTAGTTTTCAGAGGAATGAAAGCACCATCATTGCACACGTTGTAATTGTAGACACCTGCCTTAGTGGGCGTGGCCATGAACTCGCACGGCCTTGTGGATGCCGTAGTGTACAGGTCAGTATTCCCCCAGTGGGTGTGCAGTCATGCCAAAAATAAAAACAATGTTCCCCAGTGGGTCGATGCTGTGTCCTGGTGAGAGCCTGCCCCGCTTTCCAGGTGTCAACTCGAGCATTGAGCTGGCGTCACCCTGCAATATCGCCAGCTCCTTCCTCCCATGATGCCGGCACCGCCGTGGTGCAAGCAAGGACCCGCAAAGCGATGGGCAGCTCTTCACGGCCGGGACAGCCGTAATAAATCCAACAAAACAGGTTACCCAAACGAAGCACTGCCACAGGAAGTTCAGTTAGCTCTTCAATTTATTGACACCCTGCCTGCAGGCGCCATACCAGGGACAACCATCGAAAATACAAAAGCCAGACGCGTTTCAGGAGTTCAGTTCTCCCTTCTTCAGTGGCGTAGTTTTCAGAGGAATGAAAGGACCATCATTGCACACGTTGTAATTGTAGACACCTGCCTTGGTGGGCGTGGCCATGAACTCGCACGGCCTTGTGGATGCCGTAGTGTACAGGTCAGTATTCCCCCAGTGGGTGTGCAGTCATGCCAAAAATAAAAACAATGTTCCCCAGTGGGTCGATGCTGTGTCCTGGTGAGAGCCTGCCCCGCTTTCCAGGTGTCAACTCGAGCATTGAGCTGGCGTCACCCTGCAATATCGCCAGCTCCTTCCTCCCATGATGCCGGCACCGCCGTGGTGCAAGCAAGGACCCGCAAAGCGATGGGCAGCTCTTCACGGCCGGGACAGCCGTAATAAATCCAACAAAACAGGTTACCCAAACGAAGGTAACATTGTTTTTATTTTTGGCATGACTGCACACCCACTGGGGGAATACTGACCTGTACACTACGGCATCCACAAGGCCGTGCGAGTTCATGGCCACGCCCACTGAGGCAGGTGTCTACAATTACAACGTGTGCAATGATGGTGCTTTCATTCCTCTGAAAACTACGCCACTGAAGAAGGGAGAACTGAACTCCTGAAACGCGTCTGGCTTTTGTATTTTCGATGGTTGTCCCTGGTATGGCGCCTGCAGGCAGGGTGTCAATAAATTGAAGAGCTAACTGAACTTCCTGTGGCAGTGCTTCGTTTGGGTAACCTGTTTTGTTGGATTTATTACGGCTGTCCCGGCCGTGAAGAGCTGCCCATCGCTTTGCGGGTCCTTGCTTGCACCACGGCGGTGCCGGCATCATGGGAGGAAGGAGCTGGCGATATTGCAGGGTGACGCCAGCTCAATGCTCGAGTTGACACCTGGAAAGCGGGGCAGGCTCTCACCAGGACACAGCATCGACCCACTGGGGAACATTGTTTTTATTTTTGGCATGACTGCACACCCACTGGGGGAATACTGACCTGTACACTACGGCATCCACAAGGCCGTGCGAGTTCATGGCCACGCCCACTGAGGCAGGTGTCTACAATTACAACGTGTGCAATGATGGTGCTTTCATTCCTCTGAAAACTACGCCACTGAAGAAGGGAGAACTGAACTCCTGAAACGCGTCTGGCTTTTGTATTTTCGATGGTTGTCCCTGGTATGGCGCCTGCAGGCAGGGTGTCAATAAATTGAAGAGCTAACTGAACTTCCTGTGGCAGTGCTTCGTTTGGGTAACCTGTTTTGTTGGATTTATTACGGCTGTCCCGGCCGTGAAGAGCTGCCCATCGCTTTGCGGGTCCTTGCTTGCACCACGGCGGTGCCGGCATCATGGGAGGAAGGAGCTGGCGATATTGCAGGGTGACGCCAGCTCAATGCTCGAGTTGACACCTGGAAAGCGGGGCAGGCTCTCACCAGGACACAGCATCGACCCACTGGGGAACATTGTTTTTATTTTTGGCATGACTGCACACCCACTGGGGGAATACTGACCTGTACACTACGGCATCCACAAGGCCGTGCGAGTTCATGGCCACGCCCACTGAGGCAGGTGTCTACAATTACAACGTGTGCAATGATGGTGCTTTCATTCCTCTGAAAACTACGCCACTGAAGAAGGGAGAACTGAACTCCTGAAACGCGTCTGGCTTTTGTATTTTCGATGGTTGTCCCTGGTATGGCGCCTGCAGGCAGGGTGTCAATAAATTGAAGAGCTAACTGAACTTCCTGTGGCAGTGCTTCGTTTGGGTAACCTGTTTTGTTGGATATATATATATATATATATATATATATATATATATATATATATATATATATATATGTATTCACTTTTAATGGGGTACTTTACAAACAAGTACAAGGAATTTCAATGGGCACCTGCTTCGCTCCTAGTTATGCCAATCTTTTGGTCGGCTGGTGGGAGAAGCAGGTGCTCTGTAGTGAATTGATTGAACACTGGACCAATAAGGTCAGTATCTGGCTGAGATTTATTGACGATATTTTCTTTGTATGAGAAGGTGGAGAACAAGAACTATTTATGTTCCTGAAGGAACTGAATGAAAATGCTCTCAATTTGAAGTTTACTATGCAACACAGTCAAGAAACCGTAGACTTCCTAGATATTAGACTTACTGTGAAGGATAACAAACTAGAGACAGATCTATTCAGAAAAAGTACTGCAGGCAACTCAGTACTGCATGCAGCAAGCAGCCATCCTCCGAATTTTAGGTGGAGCATACCCTTCGGTGAGTTCCTCCGTGCCAAGAGAAACTGTAGCACGGGGGAATCATATGAAAGGAACAAAAAGGAGATGTCAGAGAGATTTCTAGCCAGAGGGTACCCCTATGCAATGCTCAAAATGGGTGAAAAAAGAGCAGATGAAATAAAAAGGAATGAGGCACTCTACAAAGCACCCAAGAAAAAACAGTTAGAGACAGATTCACCAATTAGACTCATTACAACATTTAACTCCCAATCCAATCTATTCAATCAGATAATTAAAAAGAGATGGGACATCTTGACACAAGACAGGATTCTTAAAGAGAAGCTAGGCCCGTACCCTGCTATAACATACAGAAAAGGCACCTCTATTAAAGATATGATTGTCAAGGGCCATTTTAGTAATCTTAAACCAACATGGTTGGATAAAGTGGGAGGATTCCATCGATGTGGTAAGTTTAAGGCTTGTAGCCATAGCGAAAATGTTAAAGAAGTCATCCTAGAGAGAACGAAGAGAAAGTGGTACATTCGCAAAAACATACAGTGCAGTACAGACTTTGTAATCTATGTGATCACTTGCCCTTGTGGCAAGTGGTATATAGGTTCAACAACTTTTCCAGTGAAGAAAAGAATATTGGAGCATTGGCGTGCCATTACCAACAAGGATTTCAGCTATAGTACAGCAAGACACTTCCACAATGAACATAATGGAGACTGGACAAAGGCAACAAATTTTGCCCTTGATACCATCTTGAAAAACCCCAGAGGAGGTAATAGAGTCCGGCTCTGAGCAGAACAGAATCTAGATTTTTCCTGCAGGCTGGAAGTGTAGCTCCTTTTGGGATGAATAATGATGAAGAGATGCACGTACATCTCTAGATTAACCAATTAAGATAAATGCAGCCCCCGCTTTCCACCCTTTAGAAACTCCGGTTCCTTTTTTATAGTTGTTTGGTTTGGGTTTTTTTCTCTTTTATTGTGAATATATTTTATCTGTATATTTCTGTATTTGTACACATAATCTTCTGCAGTTGTTCCTTGGACTTCATTTCCTCGATGTATGAACATTTTTTGTGATTTTTGTATTCCTTTTTCATGTATTTCTTCATATTTGACTTTATCTTCAATGACCTTGAATTTAGTAATTCTTTTAGATGCGCTCACCATGTCTTATAACTTAGAAACAGAACATCGTTTTATGATTATGAGCTATGGACCTTTATTATGAATAAACATTTGTCCCCTTTTTCTTTCCCCATAGACTGGACGTGTGAAGCCCACAAGCACTACCGTTACCGTTAAGTGATACGAGCACGGAGTTACAGGTGTTTGTTTCACAATCACCTTCTCCTCTTTGCATTTATTTTTGCACTGGCCCAACTTGTTTTTTGTATTATCATGACTATTTATACACGTATATATCCTTTGGTACTTCCTGTGGGGACGTTTATAGGGATAAATATTCATCGTATTCTTTCCTTCACATTGAGCACTCTCATTGTGAGTTGGGGTACTATACCCTCAATTTTTGAATTTTTTGGTTTCATAGCGAAAAAAGAGATGGTTTTGATGATCACTATAAGTACTTGACCACTTAAAGGTTTGCATCTATTTAAACTAAGTGACAACTGTTGCACTATGAATAGGTCTTGACTAATTTTGAATAATGAATGTTAAATGAATTTACATCTCTGAAAATTACATACTATGACTTAGATTCATTTGATATGTATATATAATTTTTGAAGAGAAAGGTTCTTTGTTTTTCACAAAATGCGCCATATCATGAGAATTTGTATAATTTAGTATATCTTCTGATGTGCAGGATTTTGTATGAACGTTCTATCCATTATTCACAGGAGTGAGAGATAATGTGAAATTGCAAGTCTTTTGTTTATTTTCATTGAATTTCTTTAAAAAGACTGAACTTTGAACTTATGGCCATGTGACCAAGAGCTGGATAGCTCGAAACGCGTCTTGTTTGCCCTAAAAAAATAAATCTGCATATTATCTAACTTGATTTGTGTGGCTCGTGCTTGCATAGGAAGTTTGCGAGCTGTTGGTGGATATATATATATATATCCAACTACCACTCCAAAGCGCTTCTCGGCACCATGAACAGAGAGACGGACACCTTCTTCTTCGTAGAAAACTGCAGCCGCGGTATCGTCTTTATTCAAATCATAAATCAGTGCAATGAAACGGAACGACGCGTTTCGGCCAACTGTGTGGCCTTGCTCACATGATTGCGTTGCAAATAGGTAACATTTTTATACTTAACAGTAAGAAAGGGGAGGTGACATAGCTTTCCTTGCTATTGGTTGGCTACCCACTACACAATCATAGACATAGAAGAAATATGCATAAATGTTACAAAAATCAAGAGGTGGTCATAGGCTTAGTACAGGAACCAAAATGTTAACCACAATATAAATAAATGTGTTAACCAAAATGTAACCTCAATGAATTTCATGAATAATCAGTCTCTTGTGATTTTTAAATTCCGAAAAACAAAAAAAGTGCCGTAACTGAAAAAAGGCATTGTGGGGCCAATGGTTTCGTTTTATAACAGGTACAAATACTGGGAGGCAACAGGTAATAATCCACAACCATTGAAAAATTCATGTATTTCATAGGTAGCTCACTGATAGCCAACCTCAACAAAATATGCGTTTTAAAATAGCAGGTCTAGTCTATGCTGTGAGATACGTGAGGATACCAAACAAAAAATTGTAAATATAACTGGCCTTATGAAGTGCAAAGTGTTAAAAAAATCCTAAATCAAAAGTGGGGCGTGTATTTTATGCCAATCCCCTATCTTAGTAATGTGACCCGTGTATAGGTATTAAATGAGACAAAGTGAGTTGATGAATTAATAGCAGAAACAACCCTAAACATACAATCACGTTTTTTGAGGTTATTGGAGTAAATACAAGAAGGAAGGAACAACGAATGCCATGTGTGGACCCAGATTCTCAAACTATCCACAAAAACAAATAAACATAAGACCCGCTGAACAATACAGTTATTTACCCTCAGACAAACTACATCCCAAAATCGGAAATATTAACAGTCAACGTTTTCAATTGTGGAAAAACACTTAAAGATAGTAAAACAGATCTTCACATAAATTCAACCCTCTTGGAGCCTTGGAATCTAATTCCATTATATATTTAGTTTCCAATTGTCTGAGTTGTTTTTCACGGTTGCCCCCCCGTTTGTTTAATGGGACATTGTCTATCACAAAATATTGCAAGACATTGAGATTATTACCATGTTCTGTTTTAATATGACGGGCCACCGGGTAGGAAGGGTCGGAGTTAACTATGGCCCTTAAGTGCTGCAAAATGCGCACATAGACCTGTAACTTTGTGCTGCCGACATAGCGAAGGCCGCAAACACATTGCAGAATGTATACCGCATGATCTGTCCGGCATGTAAAGTGTCCTCTGATGTTGATGGATTCATCCGAAAACGGAGTGCAATAGGATTTGGTGTTGATCCCAAACTTGCATGCCCTGCATGTGCTGCATTTAAAAAAAACCTTTTTGGGGGATAGCCAAATGCTCTTGCGATCTAGTTCCGGACTAGTTTTAACCAGATCACTTCTCATAGAGTGTGCCCTGCGGTAGGTGAAATTAGGCTGTGTGGGCAGAAATTGAGAAAGCACCATGTCAGTTAAGACAATAGGCCATTGGGTTTTTATGATGGAGCGAATAGTATTGGCCTGTCTAAATATATATATTTTTGTCTGCCAAATAAACCCGCAACATTGAGAACACAGAACTGGAGTGGCTCGTCTTTTCTACAATTATTTGTTGAAATCTTTATGTGTATATATATATATATATATATATATATATATATATATATATATATATTACCTACTGGCGGTCGCCAGTAGGTAGTTATAGTTAGGACCACGTTTCCATAGGAAATCCGCAACATTCTATTTTGAATAACTTTGGCGCCGGTCGACGAATCCTCGCGAATTTTTCAAAATAGGTGGGGCGCTACGCTCCGCTCCTTCCCTGAAAGTCTCGGGGGGATTCGTCAAGCGGGGGCTGAGATAAAAAGGGGGTCCCAAAACGCGTTTTTCCCATGCATTTTTCCATAGGACCTTTAGACAGGGCTACAGCCCGAACGGCTGAACGGAATTACTAGAAATTTGGCAGAGAGGTAGTCCTCAGGTCAAGGAAGTGCCTTTTGTAGGTTTGGTGTAAATCTGTTCAGTAGATTCTGAGAAAATAGCCTTTAAATCAATATATATATCTGAGCCAGCTTACGGTGCGCTTACGGTACGCTTACCGTACGGGTACGGTGGCGTGCGCGAGCGCGATTCTGATTGGCTCTTAGATCTTAGTAAACATTCGAATCGGTCGAAACCAGGAAGCGGCGGCCGCCATTTCGTGTGTTTCACTCAGAAAAAAAAGAGTGATATCTTGAAAAGGGGGCAAGGAGGAGAGTTACAGACCCCCTAACATTTGTAAGGGGGTCAAAGAAGGACAGAAAAGTACAAAGAAAACATTTATTGATTTTAAAAAAAATCGCGGGGTACGCGTACGGTAAGCGTACGGTAAAAAAAAAAAGAAAAAAAGAAATGAAAATCAGATTTAAGTGTTTAGATATTAGGGGGCTCTAAAAAGAGCCGTTGTGTTTATGAAGTGATTTTTTAGTGGTACCTACAAGTAAGTACCGATGCAGAGTCTAAGATTCAAGAGGAAGACTCTGTTCCCTTCATCATTGAAGTGCACACCATCTCCTCTATAAATGTCTTGCATGTCGTAACGCAAGTTGTTGTGGTAAATGGAACCCATACCATAGTCACGGAGGAAAGCAGAAACAGATTTGTTGACGTGCTTTCTTGCTTTGTCAATCTGCGGACAGAAATGATTGGACCAGTTCCATTTTTGCCTTTGGCATATGTTAGAAAACACAAAGGCAGTTTTAGGGAAAAGTGAAAACAGTTGTGCAAAGGTGTCCTTCATAAGCATTTCCAGACCTACCCCAGTCAAAGTGCCTAGGTCATTGCCACCACAGTGCACTATTATGAGGTCAGGGTGTTGGATGTGCATGAAGGATTTCACCAATGGCATCAATTGGTGCCACTTTAACCCTCTCTGACCAATCCATTTAATGTCTACATTTGGCAAAGCAAGGTCTCTCACCATATCTGTTTTCTCTGCATACTTTTCACTCCAGAAGACATAGCTGTGCCCTACAATCCACACTGTGAACATCTTCAAAGGAGAACTGGATGCACTCAGGAGGTGTCTTTCAGTAGAATGGCAATATGAAAAGAAAGACAGTTTGGAAATGGAGGCATACATATTTTTTTTTTAAAAAAAAGAACTGATTGGCTGTTTCATACCATTCTAGAATAAAAACTAGGCTGTATGTGTAAATTAATAGAAGCATGTTTTGTATTGGTACAGAAAAATGTGTTACCAAAGAACAGTACTATGGATTTGCTGTTAGGTTTGAAAAGTCAAGCACTCTTGCTCTGTGGAATTGAAACATTGTTTGGTGAACTTCTGACCTAACTCCACACAGCAGTGTTCCATGAGCTGTTGCTATGGTAGCAGGCAGAAGTCAAGTTGGGGGAAGGGTACTAGGCAGAAGTCAAGTTGGGGGAAGGGTACTTTTGGAAAAGGGTTGGTTTTCAACCAATAGAAATGTGTGATTACATTTGAAAAAAAGGGGCAAGCACTGAGATTTGAAACTAACATGTATATGTGTGGAAAAAGAGAGGGAAAGTTTGCCATTATCTGGTTCTGCTGAGAGGAGAGAGGTGTAAAGAACAGAGATCCTGGCTCTGATAATCTGCTGTTTGAGTGCCACATTTCTTTCACAACTAACTAATTTTAAAGGTGAGTTTAGAGTTTGAGAGGGGATGTATATGGTAAATTAAGAAATGAATAATAGAAATGCAATTCTTTTTGTTGAAGTTGTGTTTATTATTTTCTGTTTTGGGAGAAATTTAAATGTGAGGAACAAGTAAAATAATATGGACTATGTTTTCACAATAAATTAAGGTGTACTGGCATAAAAAAAGAATAGTTTAAGGGTTTGAGGTTGGACTCAGTAATGCAAATACATTCAGCATCACTAAGGCTGGTTGCCCTTGCTGGAGTGTAGGCAGTCACCCAGGTTACAAATGGTGCTGGTCTGAAAAAGCAGTTTGGACATGTGCTTTTTAAAAAATCTGAAAAGTGGATTCATAATGTGTCAGTCTGTAAAAGTGTTTATCACTTGCCAAAAAAAAGAGCAGTAAGTGTGCTTTCAAATTGGCAAAGAAATTTCGTTTTGTGACTAATGTGAAAACATGACTCTGTGTGCAAAGAGGAATTATAGGCAGAGATTTATTGCGTATTGCTCTGGTGATTTCACAGTTGCATTAGATGGAAAGGGGGAGCCATTTTTTGGTGCAGAAGCAGACTCTTAGCACACACCTAGCTGCTTACTATGTGGAATCATGCACAGTATTCACAAGCGAGTGGGGTTTGAGGTTTCAGTCAGTAATGCAAATACATTCAGCATCACTAAGGCTGGTTGCCCTTGCTGGAGTGTAGGCAGTCACCCAGGTTACAAATGGTGCTGGTCTGAAAAAGCAGTTTGGACATGTGCTTTTTAAAAAATCTGAAAAGTGGATTCATAATGTGTCAGTCTGTAAAAGTGTTTATCACTTGCCAAAAAAAAGAGCAGTAAGTGTGCTTTCAAATTGGCAAAGAAATTTCATTTTGTGACTAATGTGAAAACATGACTCTGTGTGCAAATAGGAATTACAGGCAGAGATTTATTGCGTATTGCTCTGGTGATTTCACAGTTGCATTAGATGGAAAGGGGGAGCCATTTTTTGGTGCAGAAGCAGACTCTTAGCACACAGCCAGCTGCTTACCATGTGGAATCATGCACAGTATTCACAAGCGAGTGGGGTTTGAGGTTTCAGTCAGTAATGCAAATACATTCAGCATCACTAAGGCTGGTTGCCCTTGCTGGAGTGTAGGCAGTCACCCAGGTTACAAATGGTGCTGGTCTGAAAAAGCAGTTTGGACATGTGCTTTTTAAAAAATCTGAAAAGTGGATTCATAATGTGTCAGTCTGTAAAAATGTTTATCACTTGCAAAAAAAAAGAGCAGTAAGTGTGCTTTCAAATTGGCAAAGAAATTTCGTTTTGTGACTAATGTGAAAACATGACTCTGTGTGCAAATAGGAATTACAGGCAGAGATTTATTGCGTATTGCTCTGGTGATTTCACAGTTGCATTAGATGGAAAGGGGGAGCCATTTTTTGGTGCAGAAGCAGACTCTTAGCACACACCCAGCTGCTTACCATGTGGAATCATGCACAGTATTCACAAGCGAGTGGGGTTTGAGGTTTCAGTCAGTAATGGAAATACATTCAGCATCACTAAGGCTGGTTGCCCTTGCTAGAGTGTAGGCAGTCACCCAGGTTACAAATGGTGCTGGTCTGAAAAAGCAGTTTGGATATGTGCTTTTTAAAAAATCTGAAAAGTGGATTCATAATGTGTCAGTCTGTAAAAGTGATTATCACTTGCCAAAAAAAAGAGCAGTAAGTGTGCTTTCAAATTGGCAAAGAAATTTCGTTTTGTAACTAATGTGAAAACATGACTCTGTGTGCAAATAGGAATTACAGGCAGAGATGTATTGCGTATTGTTCTGGTGATTTCACAGTTGCATTAGATGGAAAGGGGGAGCCATTTTTTGGTGCAGAAGCAGACTCTTAGCACACAGCCAGCTGCTAACCATGTGGAATCATGCACAGTATTCACAAGCGAGTGGGGTTTGAGGTTTCAGTCAGTAATGCAAATACATTCAGCATCACTAAGGCTGGTTGCCCTTGCTGGAGTGTAGGCAGTCATCCAGGTTACAAATGGTGCTGGTCTGAAAAAGCAGTTTGGACATGTGCTTTTTAAAAAATCTGAAAAGTGGATTCATAATGTGTCAGTCTGTAAAAGTGATTATCACTTGCCAAAAAAAAGAGCAGTAAGTGTGCTTTCAAATTGGCAAAGAAATTTCGTTTTGTGACTAATGTGAAAACATGACTCTGTGTGCAAATAGGAATTACAGGCAGAGATTTATTGTGTATTGCTTTGGTGATTTCACAGTTGCATTAGATGGAAAGGGGGAGCCATTTTTTGGTGCAGAAGCAGACTCTTAGCACACACCCAGCTGCTTACCATGTGGAATCATGCACAGTATTCACAAGCGAGTGGGGTTTGAGGTTTCAGTCAGTAATGCAAACACATTCAGCATCACTAAGGCTGTTTGCCCTTGCTGGAGTGTAGGCAGTCACCCAGGTTACAAATGGTGCTGGTCTGAAAAAGCAGTTTGGACATGTGCTTTTTAAAAAATCTGAAAAGTGGATTCATAATGTGTCAGTCTGTAAAAGTGTTAATCACTTGCCAAAAAAAAGAGCAGTAAGTGTGCTTTCAAATTGGCAAAGAAATTTCGTTTTGTGACTAATGTGAAAACATGACTCTGTGTGCAAATAGGAATTACAGACAGAGATTTATTGCGTATTGCTCTGGTGATTTCACAGTTGCATTAGATGGAAAGGGGGAGCCATTTTTTGGTGCAGAAGCAGACTCTTAGCACACACCCAGCTGCTTACCATGTGGAATCATGGACAGTATTAACAAGCTAGTGGGGTTTGAGGTTTCAGTCAGTAATGCAAATACATTCAGCATCACTAAGGCTGTTTGCCCTTGCTGGAGTGTAGGCAGTCACCCAGGTTACAAATGGTGCTGGTCTGAAAAAGCAGTTTGGACATGTGCTTTTTAAAAAATCTGAAAAGTGGATTCATAATGTGTCAGTCTGTAAAAGTGTTTATCACTTGCCAAAAAAAAGAGCAGTAAGTGTGCTTTTAAATTGGCAAAGAAATTTCGTTTAAGGGCCTAATGTGAAAACATGACTCTGTGTGCAAATAGGAATTACAGGCAGAGATTTATTGCGTATTGCTCTGGTGATTTCACAGTTGCATTAGATGGAAAGGGGGAGCCATTTTTTGGTGCAGAAGCAGACTCTTAGCACACACCCAGCTGCTTACCATGTGGAATCATGGACAGTATTCACAAGCGAGTGGGGTTTGAGGTTTCAGTCAGTAATGCAAATACATTCAGCATCACTAAGGCTGTTTGCCCTTGCTGGAGTGTAGGCAGTCACCCAGGTTACAAATGGTGCTGGTCTGAAAAAGCAGTTTGGACATGTGCTTTTTAAAAAATCTGAAAAGTGGATTCATAATGTGTCAGTCTGTAAAAGTGTTTATCACTTGCCAAAAAAAAGAGCAGTAAGTGTGCTTTCAAATTGGCAAAGAAATTTCGTTTTGTGACTAATGTGAAAACATGACTCTGTGTGCAAATAGGAATTACAGGCAGAGATTTATTGCGTATTGCTCTGGTGATTTCACAGTTGCATTAGAAGGAAAGGGGGAGCCAGTTTTTTGGTGCAGAAGCAGACTCTTAGCACACACCCAGCTGCTTACCATGTGGAATCATGCACAGTATTCGCAAGCGAGTGGGGTTTGAGGTTTCAGTCAGTAATGCAAATACATTCAGCATCACTAAGGCTGGTTGCCCTTGCTGGAGTGTAGGCAGTCACCCAGGTTACAAATGGTGCTGGTCTGAAAAAGCAGTTTGGACATGTGCTTTTTAAAAAATCTGAAAAGTGGATTCATAATGTGTCAGTCTGTAAAAGTGATTATCACTTGCCAAAAAAAAGAGTAGTAAGTGTGCTTTCAAATTGGCAAAGAAATTTCGTTTTGTGACTAATGTGAAAACAAATGTAGTAATATATTTAATTAAAATAAAGGAATTTTTTTTTAGTTTTTTTCAGGTATTGCTGAAGAGCAGTGAACAAAATTTAAGATGCCTACAAAATCCAGAGTAAAAAAAGACCACAAAAAAAACCTATATTTGAAGACAACTGGAGGACCTAAGTTAGTTGAAGATGCTCATGTTGGGAAGAAGAAAAAATCTTCTGGTAAGCAGACAAAACATTTTCTAAAGAACATATTCAAAAAAAGGAAAAATGTCTAAAATGTCTGTACTGGAAAGAATGATTTCAATCGAAAAGCACAGGAAAAAATTGAGAATTTAGTTAATGCAAATATACCTTCTGCAACTAAAAAGATAAACTTAAACAGAAAAACAGCGTTTAAAGAGATACGTAGAAAAATGTTTCAGAGAAGAGTTATGTCCAATTTGATAAAGGATGTGAAGAAATATAAGCAAAAGGCTAAGTTTTATAAGAGAAAAAAAGAAATTGAAGCCATTGCAGCAAAGGCATTAGAATTAAAAAGGAAACTATTCATTTTAATTTTGAATAGGATGCGTACATTAGACAAAATGGTTAATGTACTGAAATCACATAGCAAAAGGAAAAGAGTAGTGAACAGAACAAACTTTTCTAAAGTGTTTTTAGGAAAATGGATGCATAGTTCAAGTAGTGAACCGTTTTTTAATGAAGAGAGTTATTTTCAAAGTAATAGTTTGCTGCATGCAGTTGACACCAGAGGTCGTGCTTATGAAGTGAAAAATGGTTGCATAATGGAGAAGGAGATAATGGTTCCAAGAGATGAGGTACAAGTGATGGCGGATGAGGCTATGGGGAGAAGTCCTAAAGCCCCAGTGTACACTTGGAATTGTAGTAGTATTTGCACTGTGCGTCAGGAATCTATTGATAAATTTCGTGAGTTTCTAAGAGAATATAGTAAAAAAAAGTGTAAAACAGAAGATTAAGGTGCTTCAAAGTTGGGATCCATGCAGAGTGAGAGAGAATACTGGTTTGCAGGGTCATTCTCTGGCTTGTCTATCTAGAAAAGTGTGTAATAGTGTTTTCCATCATTTTAGGATGCTGGCTGTTCATCATACTGAAATGAGAAAGTTTGTGAGACGGTTGTATTTTGCTAAAAGTCCAGCAATAAAGTTAGATGAATTGAATAGGGCTCTGTTCCGTGGAACGGTATCAGATGTAGAGAAGGTTGTTGATGAAATTCAGTTTTGTTACTTTGGTCCTGAACAAAACAGTGCAGAGAAGGACACAGTAAATGAGGAAGAAGTGGAAGAGAATGTAGAACCCTCTGTAAGTAAGACATTTAATGATCACATAACAAAATTTGCAATAATCTCTAATGAAAGACCAAATGTTACTTGTATTTGTTGCCGCAGAACTCATTATAGAAAACAAACCAGGTATGTTGATCTCTACAGAAAGAGTGAAAATGAAGATAATTATAAGTGGAAGGATTTTGCCACATATATATTTCTTGAAAATTGTTTTGAATTGGGTGAAGTTCAGCGTATTTGTAAATACTGTTACAACAAGTTAGAGGAAAATAGAATGCCGACCAGAGCTGTACATAATAATTTAGAATTGGATGCTATTCCTGCTGAACTTTCTGAATTAAATACATATGAGTCTATACTCATTCAATGTGTTCATCCGTTCCAGACCATAGTACGTATGGAGCCCAAAACTGGTAAATTACCTCCTTCAGATTTACTGAGAGGTTTAAAAGGTAGAGTGGTGTATTTGCCCTTGGATTTGAAAAAAAATATGGAAACTATTGATGCGGATACTTTGGAAACTGAACCATTAATTATTCTGGTTAATGGTGTACCTACAAAGAATAAGAAGATTTGGCAGGAGCTGGTAGATGTACGGAAAGTACAAAGAGCAAATTTGTATTTGAAAAGGAATAACAAATGGTATGAATCAATTTATATAGAAGAAGAAGAAGAAGAAGATTTACAAGAAGACACAGAAACACCAACTGGACAAATTGAAAAAGTGGACAAGTCAAAGGAAGAAGAAATTTATGAACATTTTAGTATACATCCTCTTCATTCAAAAGAAGTTATGGGAGACAATATTGATCTATTTCAGATGAAGAAAGCAAAAGGAACTCCCGTGAGTGTATGGGAGGAGAGCTTGGAAGCTCGATGTTTTCCCCAGCTGTTTCCTAAAGGAAAAGGAGGACGATACGATGAACGTCCGGAACAGATTCCAGCTTCTGAGTATCGGACTACAAGACTATATGCTGAAGATCCCAGATTTCGACAAAGTATTCCTTATTTGTTCCATCTTTTATTTGAAAGCGACTTGTCTGCACTGTCTTATGCAGTAAATCACATTTTAAAAAGTGGAGTACATTTACAAAATGTGTCTGCTAAGGATTTTATGGAGAAAGTGCAGCACCGAGATGATCATTTGGAAACACAACTGATCAATCTGATGGCTTGTCAGCGTGGGACAAATGAATATTGGTACCGACGCCATGGTGAATTAAAATGCATGTTACGGAATTTAGGAACACCAACATGGTTCCTTATCCTAAGCTGTGCGGTGTACGCTTGGGATGATTTACTGGATTTTCTACGAGAGGCAAATTCAAACATTAAAAACATCGAATACAAGACAGCAGGAGAACTGTGCTCATTGGATCCGGTTAATGTTTGCAGATATTTCAATCATAGATTTGAGGCTATGATGTCCTTCATCTGCAATAACAAAAATCCACCTCTAGGAGAAGTAGTGGATTTCTTTTGGAGAAAAGAGTACCAGGCAAGAGGTGCTCCTCATATTCATATGCTGTTGTGGATCAAGGATGCCCCAAAGTTTGGAACAGATACCGATGAAGCAGTGTTATCTTACATTGAAGAATATGCAACATGTGCTATACCAAAAAGCACAGAAGAGAAAAAGTTAAAGGAGCAAGTTTTACGTTTCCAAAGTCATCGGTGTGGAAAATACTGTCGACGGAAATACAAGAGCAAAGATAAATACTACACTAAATGTCGATTTGGATTTCCTAGACCTGTTCTTTCAAATGGAAGAGTTAACAGTTTTATGTCATCTGTGAGACATACTATCACAAGAAAATCACCTAAGAATACCTACAACCTTAAAAGAAAAGAAGAATCAAAAAATATAAATGACTACAACCCAGTGATTTTATCCATGTGGAACGCTAACATGGATATACAGTATGTAGCTGACAATTCCATTGCTGTTGCTCGATATGTAACGTCTTACATTACGAAATCAGAAAAAACAGAATTGAAGGAAATGTGGGAAGAGATTTCTCACGAGAAAACTGTCAGTAAGAAGCTGTACAGTTTCAGTTTGAAGATGTTATCGCATCGAGAAATTGGATCCTACGAATGCTCAGATAGGTTATCTTCTGCAAGTCTCTACTCGAAATCAAGAAGAATAATTTGGGCAAGTTTAGGCCTTGCAGCAATGAGAAATCGGGTACTGAAATCTGTTGGAGAAATTGAATATTTGGCCGAGAATGACCCAGAAAGTACAGATATTTTGAAATCAAACATGTTGGACACATATTATCCCAAGAGAAGTCATCATCTGGAGAACATGTGTCTCTATGAAGTGCTGCAGAACTACATTTATTCATGGAAAGCCGCAGAAGACATCAACAATGGAAAATATAAAGTCATTGGTGAGGAAGGATGTTTGGTGAAGCAAACAAAAGGAAGTTTGATAAATCACCGGAAGCTGAGTTGCGACACTACTGACAAAAAGGAATTTTACTACTTGGCTCTTTTACAGCTGTTTAAACCATGGCGTACAGAGGATGAACTACTGGGAGAATTTCAAAGCTATGAAGATTCTTTTAATGCTTGCAAAGACAGCATACAATGCAATACATTCACAACTTATCTGCAAATGTTAAATGAAGAAATTGAACAGGAAACTACAATTGCAGCAGAAATAGCTAGAGACAGTTCTCAGGACAGCCAAAGTTCAGGAACACTCAGTCAAGATCCCCTAGGACAACCAATCGTTGAAAATGAAGCATCAATAGCCATGAATGAAGTGGAAACGGCTATGAATCAAGCTCAAGGAGAATTTATAGACTTACAAAATTTGGAAAGACAACTGAACGAAGAGCAGCAACAAATTTATGAAGAGATCAGAAAAAAAATTGATCACGGATTTCTACATGAAAAAAAAGAGTGCTCATGCACATCATTTCATCCAATCAGGATGTATGTAAGCGGACAAGCTGGAACTGGAAAAAGTTTCCTAATAAAAGTCATCAGAAGCTACCTACAGCAAAAAACGGATTCTACTTTGTCTTGTGTGGTTACTGCTCCAACTGGGTTAGCAGCATATAACATAAAAGGAATCACTTTACATCGTTTGCTAATGATACCAGTGGAGCATGAGAACAAAATACAATACAACAAGCTAACTGGAGAAGCATGCTTGGAAGTTTCAAGAGTATTGAAGAAGATGCAAGTTCTCATTATTGATGAGGTGAGCATGGTATCAAACTTAATGCTTGCCTTTGTGCATTTAAGAATGCAGCAAATTCTGAAGACAGACTATGACGTGTTATTTGGAGGAAAACACGTCATAGTTTTTGGAGATCTATTGCAACTTACTCCAGTTAAAGGACAACCAGTGTTTAATACTGTGACACATGAAGACACGAAGAAGTCATTGGGAAGCATCGGTAATACAAATATTTGGTCCTTCTTTGAGTACAAGGAACTTACAACTAATATGAGGCAAGCAAACGATGAAGAATATGGAAGTATTCTGAAAGATATCAGGATTGGACTACTCACAGAAGCTGGCAAAAAAGCATTACAGAGTCGGCTGCTACATAATTTATTTCCAAAGGAAGAAATAGTTGCAGAGAAGATATACAAGAACATTGCAGAAAACAAAAGTGTCATCTGCTTAATGCCAACTCTACGTGAATGCTCAATATTCAATGAGGAGCTTTTGAAATTGGAAAAGGAAGATATCAGGAAATTGGAAGCAGTGGACAAAATTGAGGATGGAAGAATTACTGTCACATTAACAGGCACACTGAAAAATAAATTGGATTCACTAGAGAAGAACATTTCCAAAACAGCTGGATTAGAAAAAAATCTATATGTTTGCATGAACTGTAGAGTATTTTTAAGGAGAAATTTGGATGTTGAAAAAGGTTTAGTTAATGGAGCTATGGGAAGAGTTGTGGGTTTTATTAATTATCAGAAAAAAGATGGAATTGAATGTTTAAAAATAAAATTTGATCAGATAGAAGAAGTTAAAGACATTTGTCGTTGTTCAGTTCGTTTCATGCTTGTGAAAGATTTATATGTACATAGAAAGCAGTTTCCGTTTTCGCTAGCATATGCTGTAACTATTCACAAGTCTCAAGGATTGACTGTAGATTGTGCATTTGTGAACATTGGTTCAACTGTGTTCAAAGAAGGTATGGCATATGTTGCTTTGTCACGAGTGAAAACATTATCAGGTTTATTCATGATAGACTTTGATGATTCAAAAGTTAGTGCTGATACAAATTGTGTAAAGGAGTATAATAGATTAAGAAGAAGCTATGCTCCTCATTTAGGTCAGTATCCTGTGTTGGAGAAACGTGTAGTTTCTCGTAAAAGGAGAAATGAGAATATCTGTAATGAAGATGTAGAGAGGAGGAAAAAAAAGAGGAGTGATGTAATTGCAAGCAAAAAGAATAAGGAAAATGAAGAACAGGTTGTAGGATGTTATTTTGAAAATAGCTCTGGTGTCAACTGCTACGCTAATGTAGTGCTGAATGTTGCATTTTATCTGGAAAGTTTGCAAGAGCAGATAATAGTAAATCAGGGAAAAAGATTCTGTTCTGTGCTGAGTCTCCTTTTTGAAAAGCTGAGTAATGATAAAACTCAAATAGAAAGTGCTACTGAAATTAGAAAAGTTTTAGATGTATGTTCAGGACGAACACAGTTTTCTCAAAATGTACAGCAAGACGCACAGGAATTCTTGATTTATTTTCTTCAGGTACTGGAAGAAGAAGGGGTTCCCATTGAAAATGTATTTGGTCTCTCTTATAAATGGGAACATAGTTGTGAAAACTGTTATAATATATGTGGCTCTAATGTTGATTCTGAAAGGTTTATTTATTTAACATTGCCAGAGAGTAAAACAGTCACTTTTGCTAAATTAGTTAAAGATGCTAATCATAGCATGCAATGCGGTGAGTGTAAATCTGACATGTTTTCAACATTAATTTTAAAGGAATACAGACAGTATGTAATTTTAATGATGCAACGATGTAGAGCTGATGGTTCAAAATTGGATACTTTAATAAAGAAGTTTACAGGACAGCAATTATCAATTTCAGGAAAAACTTTTGTAACAGTTGCAATAATTTTCCATGATGGACCTACTGTAACTTCTGGTCATTACACAGTTTATCTTAAATGTGAAAAAGGCTGGACACTGTGTAATGATTCCCAATTGATTTTTAAGCAACGTTTGCCTTTTGATTTAGCAAATTCCTATCTAATCTTTCTGAAACCTAAATTTTAGAGAGATTTGGCAACATCTGGACAAAACAATTTTACCATTTTATTGGATTACCATTTGGAATTTACAAATAAAAAGATTTAACAAATTATCATTTGGCCTAATGGAAAGGTAACCAATTGTAATGTGGAATTTTTCCATTTTTTAAGGAAACTTTGGAAAACCAAAAATTTAGAAAAAATCGGTAACATCTGCACAATTTAAATTTTGGAATGTTATTGGATTGCCATTGGAAATTTTTTCAAAAAAGATTTTTAAAATTACTATTTGGCCATGCGGAAAAGTAAACAATTCTATTGTGGACTTATTTAATTATTAATTAATCTTTCGGAAACCAAAATGTTACAGAGAATCGGTGACATCTGTACAATTTAAACTTTAGATTTTTATTGGATTACCATTGGAAATTAAACAAAAAAAGAATTTTAAAATTACTATTTGGCCTAAAGGAAATGGAACCAGATGTATTGTGGAGTTATTTGAGATATATTATTGTGATTATACTTCTGAAACAAAAATATCAGACGGTATTTTAAAGAAATAAGTATTGATATTAGATGATATTTTTTAAGAATATTATGCATTTCTATAAAGTTATGTTTATGCAAAAAGAGATTGTGGGCTTTTTTAAAACAATCTTTGAGATTGTTAATTTTTTTTTTGCCTGCTGTTAAATGATGAATGCAATTGCTTTCACAATTTATAGTGAAATGCAATATTTTCTGAAAACAGCAAAAAAAAGGCAAAAATATTTTTTGAAAAATATGTAAATATGTGTACTGTATTATAAAATGTTTTATTAAATATTAATACTTTTTTCTTTTTTTTCAGATTGAGATAGAAAATTTTCGAAAACTAGAACTATTTTTAAAGCAATTAAAAAAAAATTTAAATGAATAAATCTTTTTTTGAGTGGGTATGGTAAGTCAATAATGTCATGGTCCCTTTTTTCCACTTCTCTACAATCACATTTTCAGTTTTTAATTGTAGTCTCTCAAGGACCTTGTAATATGATAATTGATTTTTAGTGTTTTTAAAAAAAAAAAAAAAAAATTACGCGTACCGTACGCGTACGGTAAAAATAAAAATAAAAAAAGTTTAAAAAAAATATATAAAAAATAGATGAAAGGTAAGGTTGGCTCTTAAAAGAGCCGTTGTGTTCATGCAGGGACAGAGGAAAGAAAGATTGGGAATATTAGACGGTACGACAAGTGTGCTGATCTATTTTACAGTTCACTAGGGAAATACTGGTCTCCCTATAAGTAATTAGATCGTGACAAGTGGCGCACCGTACTTCAACCCTCGCAAACCGAGGGTTAATTTCCAGAGGACCAGAAAAAGGAGATGCTCCCCCCACAGATGAAGGGCTCACCTGACCTGCAGAAGAAGGACTCGGCCCTGCAGATGATGGTCCAGGCTGAGCTGCTGTGGATGTGCTTGGTTTATTTACTGAAGGGTTACCTTCAGTAAGTCGAGCATGTGTCCTTCTGTGTACATCCTTAAGGTGTCTCATCATGGTGTGATTCCCAAAGGAATACTTCCTGTCAGGATTACCTCTTGAAAGTACACGCTTACACAGCTTGAAAGTCACTAAGGGTGCATTTACCTTTTGCTGGCCTTCTGTAAAATACTCCCATACGTAAGAGGTCTTTTGTTTCCTCGCTCTCTGCCTCAAGGTAGTGCTGCTAGCCTCACTCTCAGAAGAGCTCTGCTGTTCTGCCATCGTATCACAAAGACAACCCAGCTCCTTCTCCTAAGGGATCACAAGCAGAAATGAGGGGAATGGGTGTGGTGTAGGAGAGTTCTAGAACTGAAAGTAGTTTCAACCAATCAAAAGTTGTGTTTCATGATCACATGACCCACCGTACGCTTACGGTGCGCTTACTGCAAAAGTACGCATGCGCGTAAAAAAGACACGCGCTCGCGCGCATGCGCATAACAGTCACTCCCCGACACTTCCGCGTAACGTGCGCGTGTAGCGTACACGCGTACGCGCCCCACGCGGAGTACGCGCGGCTACGCAAATTGCGTAACTATACGCAAACAGCGTAGATAAATTACGGACATTGCGTAAACCGTACGCTTACCGTAAGCTTACCGTACGCGCAGTAAAAAAAATTTAAAAAAAGGAAAAAATGTATTGCTAATAAATTTTACCTGTTTCTTTTATAAAAAATTTAAAATAAAAACATATTGTAGAATTTTAAAAATTTAACCATAGTCTTTAAAAAAGGATAGAAAATTAAAATAAAAATATGTAAAAAAAAATTAGCATTTAAAAAACCTTGCAAATTCACTGAAAAAACCATGGGTTTCACACACGTTATAGTTAGGAATTAGCATTTAAAAAACCTTTGAAATTCACTGAAAAAACCATGGGTTTCACACACGTTATAGTTAGGAATTAGCATTTAAAAAACCTTAGAAATTCAATGAAAAAACCAAAGGTTTCACACGTGTTATAGTTAGCTGGACATTTCACTCGTAAAAAACCAATGAAATTCCCCCGTTATAGTTAGTTCAGCTAACTATAACTCGCGCGCCCACAATGCACTACTGATGACGTCACATATTACATCACTCATGACATGGTCAGTGACATCACTCATGACATCACTGATGACATCTCAAATGACATCACTGATGACATTATCCTTGTGACAGAGTGGTAGACCTCCTCTCACCCTAATATAACCTTTGATACAAACATTCAAAAATAGAGACTAAAATTTTCAAAAAAATGGACATACCAATAACAGTTACAACAACCTATTCAGTAATTCTAAGATCCACATACACATCCACTCATCCACCAACAATCCTATACAGTCACTCATACATGTACTCACACATCATATGTACTCACACACCTAAACATCCTGTAACACAATGCCACTCATCCATAGAGTTACTCACACATAGTCACTCATGCTAATAAAGAATCAAACATCCATTTACTTGCATATACAGTTATACACACACCACCACACTTACTTTTACAGAAACTTACACATATTTAGTCTTTTAAACAATCACTTATAGAAACACATACTTATTCATACAGGAAGTCTACCAATCTCTCACTCTCACATATACTCACTTATAAACACCAATACTCACATATACTAGTTTAAAACATATGTAGTTACTTATGAAGACACTATTGAGACAGTCATTCACTCACTAACACACCCATGCACACACTCATCCACCCATACAGTCCTGCACACATGCTGTCTTCAACACATACAAACAGTGAGTCACTCATTCATGCATCTATGCACTACGTAATACCCCCCACCGCACCATGAAGACACTCAGACACTCATACTGATACTCAAAAAACCAACTATTAACCTATATAGACACTCATGTAGCTACTCACCAACCCATGCAGCCACTTATATATAAAGTGAAAGACTGATACAGGTATTTACACATTTAAACATTACTCACTAAGCCATGTATTCAAAAAGATACACTTAATCAGTCAGTTATACAATCAATTTTTCAGAAACAAATCATCAATTTAGACACTTATATACTCATTTATTCTTCCATCGACCTTGAGATATACATATATAAAACATATTTAATTTTCAGAAAAACACACATTCACTGGATGATGTCATCAGTGATGTCATTTGAGATGTCATCAGTGATGTCATGAGTGATGTCACTGACCATGTCATGAGTGATGTAATATGTGACGTCATCAGTAGTGCATTGCGGGCGCGCGAGTTATAGTTAGCTGAACTAACTATAACGGGGGAATTTCATTGGTTTTTTACGAGTGAAATGTCCAGCTAACTATAACATGTGTGAAACCTTTGGTTTTTTCATTGAATATATATATATATATATATATTTATATATATATATATATATATATATATATATATATATATGTATATATATATTATCTACTGGCGGTCGCCAGTAGATAGTTATAGTTAGGACCGAGTTTCCATAGGAAATCTCAAAACTCTATTTTGAATAACTTTGGCGCCGATTGACGAATCTTCGTGAAATTTTCAAAACTAATGGGGCGCTCCGCTCCGCTCCTACCCTGAAAGTCTCGGGGTGATTCGTCAAGCGGGGGCCGAGAAAAAGGGGGGGTCCCAAAACACGTTTTCCCCATGGATTTTTCCATAGGGACTTTAGTCGCAGCTACAGCCCGAATGGCTGAACAGAATTACGTGAAATTTGGCAGAGAGGTAGCCATAAGGTCCGTTTGGTGCCTTTTGTAGGTTTGGTGTAAATCTGTTCAGTATTTTCTGAGAAAATAGCATTTAAATCAATATATATATCTATACGCGCGCAGCGTGCGCGCAGGGTGCGCGCACTCGGCCGCCCGCGAGCGTACTTCTGATTGGTTGTTACATCTTAGTAAACATTCGAATCGGTCGAAACCAGGAAGTGTCGGCCGCCATTTTGTCTCTCGCACTGTGAGGGTGGTGAAACACAAAGGAGAAAAACATGTAAACGGGGCACGCTGGACAGTTCCTGACTGCCTAGCAGGGGTCAAGGGGTCCCAAGAGGTCCCCCAAGGGCAATTAAAATTTTTTAATTTTTTTCATTAAATTGCCGAGTGCGCGAAACGTGCGCGCACTATAGGAATGAAAAAAATTCCATGAGGTTCGCGCAGCGTGCATGCACGGTGTAAATGCTTTAAAAAAAAATTCCAATGTCACTCCCCCCGTGTGCGCCTGCTGCGCGCAGCGCAGTGTGTGTGCATGGCTTATTAATGTTTAACAGTTTATGCCTAAACCCTTAACAACAAAGCGTATCATGTGTCCTCCTTGTGCGGACGGTGCGCGAAGCGCACCGTGCGTACATGGCCCATTAAGCGTAACGTGGGCGCGCGGTGCGCGTAGCGCACTGTGTGCCCACCGTGCATGCACGGTGCGCAAAGTGCACCGTGCGTGCACGGCACTAACTGCGTAAAGTGGGCGCGCGGTGAGCAAAGCGCACCGCGTGCTCACCGTGCGCGCACGGAACGAACTGCGTGAAGTGGGCGCGCGGTGCGCAAAGCGCACCGCGTGCCCACCGTGCGCGCACCGTGCGTGAAGCGCACCGTGCGCGCACGGCACGAACGGCGTAAAGTAACTTAGCATTTAAAAAACCGTACAAATTCACTGAAAAAACCATAGGTTTCACACACGTTATAGTTAGAAATTAGCATTTAAAAAACCTTGCAAATTCACTTAAAAAAACCATAGGTTTCACACATGTTATAGTTAGCTGGGCATTTTCCTCGTGAAAAACCAATGAAATTCCCCCGTTATAGTTAGTGCAGGCAACTATAACTCACGCGACCGTAATCCGCTGCTGATGACGTCAGATATTACATCACTGATGACATATGTGTCTTTCTGAAAAAAAAAAATATATATATGTATAGCTAAAAAAAAAAGGAAGAAGACATGGGTATATAAATGTGTAAATACAGTGATGTAATATCTGACAGATAAGCAAGCACCTGGCTTCACCCGTCCTCGTTGGGGCAACAGGTTGTGGATGAAGACGGACTAGCAAGCGAGGGGCTCATCCAGAGCCTGAATTAACGACAGATAAGCAAGCACCGATTCACGGCGAAATAAGTGGACTCTCTTTCCCATAAGGCAGCAAGCATGGAACTCATTTGGGCGGCCCATCGAGGGGCGTGTCATAGTGCCGATAAATGGAGGGAGAGTGTCCGCAATTGCAACCATCAACGTCCAGCCTCTGAAGAAGAGATTTAACTCGAAACGCGTAAGGCAAAGCGTTGGGACTGCTCGTTTTCTTGCCTGCTAAGTTCGCCTGTACCGAAGATTAAAGGTTGAGAGGTTAACCTTACCTGCTCTCCGAGTGCTTCCTGCATGTGTGGCAAACCTCATGAGCATTGATCTATAGGCGGCAGCCCAGCTGCTAGGAAGGCACCACCCTATGATGATTAGGGGCCGGAGGGGACCTGGCTTCACCCGTCCTCGTTGGGGCAACAGGTTGTGGATGAAGACGGACTAGCAAGCGAGGGGCTCATCCAGAGCCTGAATTAACGACAGATAAGCAAGCACCGATTCACGGCGAAATAAGTGGACTCTCTTTCCCATAAGGCAGCAAGCATGGAACTCATTTGGGCGGCCCATCGAGGGGCGTGTCATAGTGCCGATAAATGGAGGGAGAGTGTCCGCAATTGCAACCATCAACGTCCAGCCTCTGAAGAAGAGATTTAACTCGAAACGCGTAAGGCAAAGCGTTGGGACTGCTCGTTTTCTTGCCTGCTAAGTTCGCCTGTACCGAAGATTAAAGGTTGAGAGGTTAACCTTACCTGCTGTCCGAGTGCTTCCTGCATGTGTGGCAAACCTCATGAGCATTGATCTATAGGCGGCAGCCCAGCCGCTAGGAAGGCACCACCCTATGATGATTAGGGGCCGGAGGGGACCTGGCTTCACCCGTCCTCGTTGGGGGGCAACAGGTTGTGGATGAAGACGGACTAGCAAGCGAGGGGCTCATACCAGAGCCTGAATTAACGACAGATAAGCAAGCACCGATTCACGGCGAAATAAGTGGACTCTCTTTCCCATAAGGCAGCAAGCATGGAACTTATTTGGGCGGCCCATCGAGGGGCGTGTCATAGTGCCGATAAATGGAGGGAGAGTGTCCGCAATTGCAACCATCAACGTCCAGCCTCTGAAGAAGAGATTTAACTCGAAACGCGTAAGGCAAAGCGTTGGGACTGCTCGTTTTCTTGCCTGCTAAGTTCGCCTGTACCGAAGATTAAAGGTTGAGAGTTTAACCTTACCTGCTGTCCGAGTGCTTCCTGCATGTGTGGCAAACCTCATGAGCATTGATCTATAGGCGGCAGCCCAGCCGCTAGGAAGGCACCACCCTATGATGATTAGGGGCCGGAGGGGACCTGGCTTCACCCGTCCTCGTTGGGGCAACAGGTTGTGGATGAAGACGGACTAGCAAGCGAGGGGCTCATCCAGAGCCTGAATTAACGACAGATAAGTAAGCACCGATTCACGGCGAAATAAGCGGACTCTCTTTCCCATAAGGCAGCAAGCATGGAACTCATTTGGGCGGCCCATCGAGGGGCGTGTCATAGTGCCGATAAATGGAGGGAGAGTGTCCGCAATTGCAACCATCAACGTCCAGCCTCTGAAGAAGAGATTTAACTCGAAACGCGTAAGGCAAAGCGTTGGGACTGCTCGTTTTCTTGCCTGCTAAGTTCGCCTGTACCGAAGATTAAAGGTTGAGAGGTTAACCTTACCTGCTGTCCGAGTGCTTCCTACATGTGTGGCAAACCTCATGAGCATTGATATATATATATATATATATATATATATATATATATATATATATATATATATATATATATATATATACACACACACATTCTACAGTACATTTAACAGTAGAGATTTATTAGTCTACTCTTCAAAGTCATATTTTTGTAGTGAGTTTCTAGAAAAATCGTCTTCAAAGACTTTTCCGTGTTCACGATGACGCTCGGCATCGCGATGATGTTGGTACTCGCGAAGACTGCATATTTTTTTCGAAGTAAAAAATGCAGAAATGTGTATAATATATGGGATATTTAAGCATAGGTACAAATTTAAAATTGATAAAAAATAATGTTTCTATATCAATTTTACTGTAAATTGATTTTTATTTCGATTAGCCGCGATGACATTGGTCATTGTGAACGTCATGTGATTGGAACATACAGTAATATCATTGGTTAACAGTCTTTTTACCTATTCTAACTGGAAGACTCCACCCACATCTTTTTTCTGCAACCTTTATTTCATTGCAGCAGCATTGAGAGCAGGTAGCTAAAGTTCGTGAGAGAGGAAAGTTGCAGTTTCAGAAGTTTTGAAGTTGTACATGGCTACAGAAGATACAGAAGAGGAGCAGGTGGTTCAGGAGGCACAAGAAGACGTGCAGGAAGTCCATGGAGAAGATTCAGGTGATGAAGAACCAACCCAAAAGATGACCAGTATTGCCTGGGTCTTTTTTACAATCCTTTCTGGGGAGTCTAAAACTGTAGCAAAATTGGTGAAAAACTCTCTTTGTGAAAAAAGTTTTATCTAGAGGCTCTAGTAAATATTATAGCAGTGGCACAACATCAATGCTTTACCACCTTCAAACATATCACAGCAACCAACTTAGAGGGGCAATGCGACAAAGAGAACAAGCAGGGCCATCAACAGCAGTGCCCAGAACATTTACACCTGGCCAGAAGATTCCTGTGGAGGTGGAAAATCAAAGGGAAGAAGTGGCTCCAGAGTTCTCTCATGTCGCCATGTACTGCATGGACTGTGGGGTAATTCTAAGTGAAGGAGACAGGTCATCTCAGCTATGCGTGCTGCAGCCAAAAACCACAAATGTTAATTTTGTATTCAAATTTACTTTCTGCGTTTTTGCTTGAGTGCATCTTCTAATTTTCCATCCAGTTGTTGCTGATTATTCTGCATCACAAAGACAAAAAAAGTTTTTAAAAGCAGCTAAAAAAACAAAAAAGGTTTTTTTAGAACCGCATTTTATGATTAAAAAAAGAAAAACTGTCTGGGTGAGTGTATGAGTTCATAAGTAGTGCATGGGTGATTGGATAAGTGTATGATTAGTGGCTGGTGATTGCATGAGTGTATGAGTAGTGCCTGAGTGATTGTATGAGTGCATGAGTTGTGCCTGGGTGATTGAATGACTGGATGGACACTGCTTGGATGATTGAATGACTATATGAGTACTACTTGGATGATTGGATGAGTGCATGAGTCATGCCAGGGTGCTTGGATGAGTGCATGGATAGTGCCTGACTGATTGGATGAGTGCATGGGTAGTGCCTGAGTGAATGGATGAGTGCAAGTGCAGTGACTGGATGACTGCATGAGTGCAAGTGCATTGCCTGGGTGAAAGGATAAGTGCAGGTAGAGTGCCTGGGTGATTGCATGGCTGCATGGGTATTGCCTGAGTGATTGAATGAGTGCAAGTGCAGTGCCTGGATGAATGGATAAGTGCAAGTGCAGTGCCTGGGTGAATTGAGGAGTGCAAGTGTAGTGCCAGGGTAACTGTATGACTGCATGTGTAGTGTCTGGTTGATTGGATGAGTGTAAAGGTAGTGCCAGGGTACATGAGTAGTGCCTTTGTGATGTAGTGCCTGGGTGATTGGAAGAGTGCATGGGTAATGCCTGAGTGAATGGATGAGTGCATGGGTAGTGCCTGTGTGATTGTATGTGTGTATGAGTAGTACCTGGTTGATTGCATGAATGCATGGGTAGTGCCAGAGTGAATGGATGAGTGCATGGGTAATGCCTGAGTGAATGGATGAGTGCATGGGTAGTGCCTGTGTGATTATATGTGTGCATGGGTAGTGTCTGATTAAATGGATGACTAAAAGGGTAGTGCATGGGTAATTGGATAAGAGCATGGGTAGTGCATGGGTGATTGGATAAGAGCATGGGTAGTGTCTGGTTGATTGGATGAGTGCATGGGTAGTTCATGAGTGATTGAATGAGTACATGGGTACTGCCTAGGGGATTGGATGAGTGTATGGGTAGTACCTGGTTGATTGCATGAGTGCATCGGTAGTGCCTGAGTGAATGGATGACTGCAAGAGTAGTGCCTGGGTGATTGAATGAGTGCATGGATACTGCCTGGGTGATTGGATGAGTTCACAGGTAGTGCCTGGGTGATTGGATGAGTGCATGGGTAGCGCCTGCATTATTGGATGAGTGCATGGGTAGTGCCTGGGTAGTTGGATGAGTGCATGGATGGTGCCTGTGAGATTCGATGAGTGCATGGGTAGTGTCTGAGTAAATGGATGAGTGCAAAGGTAGTGCCTGAGTGATTGGATGAGTACATGGGTACTGCCAGGGTGATTGGATGAGTGCATGGGTAGAGCCTGAGTGATTGCATGAGTGTAGGGGTAGTACCTGAGCAAATGGATGAGTGCATGGTTATTGCCTGAGTTAATGGAGGAGTGCATGGGTAGTGTCTATTTGATTGCATGAGTGTATGGGTAATACCTGAGTGAACAGATGAGTGGAAGGTTAGTGCCTGGGTTATTGGATGAGTTCATGGGTAGTGCCTAAGTGATTGGGTGAGTGCTTGGGTAGTGCCTGATGGAATGGATGAGTGCAAGGATAGTTCCTGAGTGAATGGATGAGTACATCAGTGGTGTCTGAGTGAATTGGTGACTGCATGAGTAGTGCCTGAGTAAGGGATAAAGGCATGGGTAGTGCCTGAGTGAATGGATTAGTGCATGAGTAGTGCCTGCGTGACTGGATGAGTGCATTGGTAGTGCATGGTTGACTGGTGGGTGATTGGATGAGTGCATGAGTAGTGCCTGAGTGAATGGATGAGTGCAAGGGTAGTTCCTGGATCATTGGAAAAATGCATGGGTAATGCCTGCATGAATGGATGAATGTGCGGGTAGTGCCTGAGTGAATTGATGAGTACATGAGTGGTGTCTGAGTGAAAGGGTGACTGCATGAGTAGTGCTTGAGTGAGTAGATGAAGGCATGGGTAGTGCCTGAGTGAATAGATGAGCGCATGAGTAGTGCCTGGGTGATTGGATGAGTGCATGGGTACACCACTCTAAACAACACTCCAAATGGCAACCTCTTCAACTTTCCACTCTATCATCATGAGAAAGGCAGCAAAAGAAATCATGTCTTTCATTTTAGACTACTCTACCTCCACTTGTGATTGTTTAGCATCTATTAACCCTTTTCCTCTCTCTCAAAACGAAGTTCCTGTTGTTGCATTTTCGCGATGTATTTGGGATGAACGCGGAGAAATTGCACATAAAACGGGAGTTCAAACTTATAATTAGCTTCATTTGTTCAAAATTTAAATACTACACAACATTTTATTACATAGTACCGATTTAGAAATTAAAGCTTGCCTTTATCTGAATAGTGCAATCACTCCTCAAGTTTTAATCACTCCTCAACTTTAAAACTGTTCTGTCTCGTTAACACCCTTCCCCTCCAATACACTCTTTGCTTAGTGTACCTAGCAACCCAGTTGAACGAATAGGTTACAAGTTCACAGCACAATCTAGAAGGAACATGCTACTTCCAAATAAGATACTGCAGGTGTGCTTTACTCCATAGATTTAAAAGCATATCCATGTTTGTATTACATTTCTTTTGTTAAACAAGAGGCAATAATAAGACTTCTTTCTAAGGCATCCAACACACTACCTAATTTTATTCACTTTCATTCTGACAACTCCATTTAAACTGCTTTTCCTTTCATAACTGCCTTATTCAGCTCCAGAATTTCTTTACTATTGCTCCTTCACTTCAAAATGTTTAGAGTATGGATTGTGGGACACAGCTACATCTATTGGGCTGAAGAGACTGCAAAAGCGAGAGGTATTGACGGGGACTTGGGTTTGCCAAATGTGCAGATTACTTGGTTTGGCCAGAGTGGGTTAAAGTTTCATCAGTTGGTGGCTTTGGTTAAATCCATTGTGGATTCCCAAGCTCCTCGCCTCATGATTGTGATCTGAGGTGGCAATGACCTAGGCACATTGACTGGGGTAGGGCTGGAAATCCTAATGAAAGAAACCTTTGTAGAACTGATGTCGCTTTTCTCTCACACTGTGTTGGTGTATGCCAAAGACAGAAATGGAAGTTGTCAAATCAATTCTGTCCACAGATTAACAAAGCCAGGAAATATGTTAATAAAACTGTGTCTGCATTCCTCAGAGACCATAGCATGGACTGTATCCATAACAACAATCAGCGTTTTGACATGCATGGAATTTATAGAAATGATGGAGTGCACTTTATAGATGAAGGCAACAGGGTGTTTCCAAGTAACCTGAAACTCTGCATCCGGTCTTATGTGTAGCAGCCATATACACACAACCAGTGTTTTAGTTTTTGGGGATCTTCGCGACAATGTGTGATTCCTGCAGTCATCTCGCAAAAACAAAAAACAAAAGCAGACATTCAATGGCCACCAACACATCCAAAAGTAATATGTAAAAAGAATCCATTCAGAATATTGCCCTACACATATTACTAAATGCATACTACTTTCAAACCATGTTTAAACTTGTAGTTTTCTACTAAGTTTCTTCATAATTCATCTTTCATACCTATTTTCAGTTTTTGTGGTTATTCGGGACATCGTGATGACGTCGTTAACTGCGATGATCACGCCTTTTCCATAAAGTGAAAACATAAAAATGCACACAGTTAAAGTATTTAACACAATAGGGTTTTATAACTGTACACTTCAAACTCATGTTTTTCTAGTATATTTCTAGAGCAACCATCTCTAAAACCTATTTTCCATTTTCGCAGTGTGACCGGAGATCGCGATGACTTTGGTCTTCGTGATCCCCGCCGTTACGTCGCGAAGGCAGAAAGCAAAAGCAGGAATTCAATAGCCACCACCACATAAAAAAATTATAACTATATAATTAATTCTAACCATCACAGTAGATAACTCACTATATAAATAACTCTATAAAGTCATTTATCAATATCTCTATAACAATGCATACTAAGGATTCATTGATATATTTTTAAATATTTTCACCAATATTCTTGACGACGTTGATAGTCGCTATGTCCCCACAATGATACACAGGGGCAGCGCTGGCGGTCGCGTCGTCGTCGCGAATAGCTCAAGGTAATAAAAAAATATTTTTTTGACACATAACTTCTATCACTAACACCTCCATTTCCCAAACATGGGGTCAGAGTATCTCCACCCTGATCCCTTATGTGGGCTTTCACACAGATTTCCAGCCCCAGGAACCATTCCTGATAGCTAAAATTGTGGCTCCAACTTTCTATTCAGGTTGCGACCATCCAATTAGAGCATTCTCATTGGCGCGTACATTCACAATTCGTTGCAAAACCACCGCAAATTATCCGCAGCCAGAGATATCACTATAATTTTAAACTTACATTTCTCAAAAACTACTGAACAGATTTACACCAAATAAGCAAAAGACACTCCCTTGAACTGACATCTACCCCCCTGCCAAATTTGGTGTAAGTCTGTTCAGCAGTTCGAGGTGTAGAGGTGGCTAAAGGTTCCTATGGGAATTAACATTACAAACCAAACCGTCTTTCGCTCCCCAAATTCTTAGTCCCCACTGCACAGATCACCACCAAATGTTCCTAATCGATAGTACCCACCGTGACACTTTCTGGGCAAAAGTTCATGCAGATTGGTCAAACGACGCAAAGGTTATAGCCAAGTCAAATCATACTTTTCCTATGGAAACTAGGTCCTATCTAGTAGGCAAAAAAAACCATATATATATATATATATATATATATATATATATATATATATATATATATATATATATATATATATATATATATATATATATATATATATATATATATATATATATATATATATATATATTTATAATGGTGAAACCAACTACAGAGACTTGAAGGCATCTAATCACTCCTTTAATCCAAAATCTATTGAAGAAAACAGAAACCTTCTTAAACCAAAAAACACCAATAGAATTGACACCAATTACACACAGCATTGAGAAAAAATCAAGATGTAAATAACAAAATACGAGAGAGAAGCAAAACCTCAAAGGGGTTCAGGTAATAAGTAGAGAGAATAATAAAATGAGAAGCTGTTAAAATGTAATATTGCATGTGGGAGATATGAGAAGGGTTAGTGTGTCCCTAGTAACAAGTGTTGTAATTTCTTATAGGTTGCTCGGAGAGAAAAGATAATAAGAGGAGTCAATCCAGAGACAGAGCAGAAGCACCTGAGGTAGAGGAGTCTCTCTTTATCCACTTCTCCTTTCCCCAACATTGGTGCTGGAACAGATATTAGATAGTAGATGCGGGGACTGAGGACTATTCATCTGCTCCTGAGGGAATCAACTGCAAAAAGAACAATTGATGGACAGAATGCAGAACAATGTCATACATTCACCTCAGTACAGAGATCTGGGCCTAAATCCATAGTTTTTTTGCTCACCATGCCATTCCAGTTTGGAGCCAGGCATATGCAAATCAGTCTTGACCCTGCGCCCAATGGGAACAATCCAGCCCGAACTGCCAGGCCAGGTCCTCCCTGCACTGGAAACAAGCATCCTAGGACTGATTTTGGGCCTTCAGCCCTCATCAGCCAGGATAGCTTGACTCCAGTGGCATGGTGAGCACGGGACCCACCTCTGGGCATACCTGTCCCATTCAGGGTGACAAATGCAAAAAGAACAATTGATTGACAGAATGCAGAACAATGTCATACATTCACCCCAGAACAGAGATCTGGGCCTAAATCCATCTTTTTTTGCTCACCATGCCATTCCAGTTTGGACCGAGCCATATGCAAATCAGTCTTGACCAGGCACCCAATGGGAACAGTCCAGCCCGAACTGCCAGGCCAGGTACTCCCTGGACTGTAAACTAGCATCCTAGGACCGCCCTAAGTTGACAGGGTATGCCCAGACGTGGGTCCCTTGCTCACTTTGCCACTGGATTCAAGCTAGCCTGGCTGATGAAGGGTGTTACCCAGAAACCGGTCCCAGGATGCTTGTTTCCGGTTCAGGGAAGACCTGGCTTGGTAGTTCGGGCTAAGACTGTTCCCATGAGGCACAGGGTCAAGACTGATTTGCATATAGCTGGGTCTGAACTGAGGTGGTGAAGTAAGCTAAAGAATGACGATGGATTCAACCCAGATCTGTGACTGAGGGATGATAAGTGTCTGAAAAGTTTCAGTGCTCCGTCTATCATCTCCTTGTGTTTGCTTTGTTCGCCCTTAGTTGGCAGGGTATGCCCAGATGTGGGTCCCTTGCTCACTTTGCCACTGGATTTAATCTAGCCTGGCTGATGATGGCTGATTAGCCAGAACCCTGCCCCAGGATGCTTGTTTCCGGTCCAGGGAAGACATGGCTTGGCAGTTCGGGCTGGACTGTTCCCATGAGACACAGGGTCAGACTGATTTGCATATGGCCATGTCTGAACTGGGGTGGTGGAGTGAGCTAAAGAATAATGATGGATTAAACCCAGATCAGTTGACTGGGGGTGAGTGCTTGCAATGTTCAACACTCCGTCCATCATTCCCTTTGGTTTAGCTTTGTTTGCCCTAAGTTGGCAGGGTATGCCCAGACGTGGGTCCCTTGTTCACTTTGCCACTGGATTCAAGTTAGTCCATCATCACCTTGTGTTTGCTTTGTTCGCCCTAAGTTGGCAGGCTATGCCCAGACATTGGTCCCTTGCTAACTTTGCCACTGGATTCAAGCTAGCCTGGCTGATGAAGGGTGTTACCCAGAAACTGGTCCCAGGATGCTTTCCGGGTCAGGAAAGACCTGGCTTGGCAATTCGGGCTGGACTGTTCTCATGAGGCACAGGGTCAAGACTGATTTGCATATAGCTGGGTCTGAACTGAGGTGGCGAAGTGAGCTAAAGAATGATGATGGATTCAACCCAGATCCGTGACTGGGGGGTGAGTGCCTAAAAAATGTCAGCGCTCCATCCATCATCTCTATGTGTTTGCTTTGTTCGCCCTAAGTTGGCAGGGTGTGCCCAGACGTGGGTCCCTTGCTCACTTTGCCACTGGATTCAAGCTAGCCTGGCTGATGAAGGGTGTTACCCAGAAACCGGTCCCAGTATGCTTGTTTCCGGTTCAGGGAAGACCTGGCTAGGCAGTTCGGGCTGGACTGTTCCCATGAGGCACAGGGTCAAGACTGATTTGCGTATAGCTGGGTATGAACTGAGATGGCGAAGTGAGCTAAGAATGATGATGGATTCAACCCAGATCTGTGACTGGGGGTGAGTGTCTGAAAAGTTTCAGCACTCCGTCCATCATCTCCTTGTGTTTGCTCTTGAGGAAATCAACATCAGGTATTTTGACACCTATATAACTCATCATCTGAGAGGCTTTGGTCTTTCCTAATCTTGAGTGAGTGCCTTGGTCACTCCTGGATAGTATTCTAGTTCTCAAGAACATGCATGGGGGAGGTACTATTCAACAGTCTTTCAGCTTGAGTTCTATTTTTACGTAGCTACCACCTCACCCACGGTATAGGGCGACATAGTGCTTTATTTAAAGAGAACCTTTCTTTTGTCTCCTACAAGGGCTAGTCTGCTATCTTCCTCCTGGATCTATCATGAAATGTTCCCTCAGACATTCACCTTTATCAGTGCATTGCCTCACCATCCTTCTGTACGGCTCCTTCTTCTGAGGTAGATGTCAGACTCACTTTCTAGATGTGGGTCAAAGAATGAGGGTTTATTTTAAATGCACCGTTTTTTACTCCAATTCCCTATTTGTGACTTTTGGTTTGACGCATCCAGGTCGGAAACACTTGATCTTAACAAGTGGATATATGCTCCTTATATATCTCTATCATGTGTGGCACAGGGGTCCATTTTGCTGGTTTACATTGGTGCTCATAGCATCCTGTCCACACCACTGACGTCTTGCTGTGTCCTCAAAGACAAGGACAATCATAAGGAAGATGGATAAAGTGGGAATACTCTGATCACTTACCAGGAACCACAGCAATCCATGGCCAGATTTACTAATATTTTAGGCAAAATGCTAGTAGATATTTACAAAGCCACGCAAGGGGCGATTTACGCCGCCTTGTAAAGAAATGTAACAGAAGGTAGCTGCTTGATCTGTGTTGTGTTGTATTTTGTTCTGGGAGGCGTTTCATGAATGGAGCATGGATGTTCCTGTGTATCCACCCATGGATTTCACTCAATCCTAGATTCATAAAGGTTTCTAAACCTGGGATTGCATGATATTCAAACGCCTTCCATGGGGGGGCATAACAAGCAGGGAAATCTTTTATACTTCTCATTATTGCTTCTTTCTACAAATGTGCTGCATTCTGCAGTGCGCACAGAAAGAGGAAATTCTCTCAGAGGATTATTTTTGTGCAGGAAAGTGCACCTTCATGCACAAAACAATACACTTTGTAATGTATTCACCCTTGCACCTGAGGGTGCCTGCATTGGCACTAAGATATGCCACATTTTTGCTCTCTGCCTTTGACGCAACGTGGCGCACCAAGTTGTCTTGCTGCACTGCATTGAGTGAAAGGATAGTATATCTGGCCTTCAGTTCTATTCTTCCTTTTGCGCGGCGTAATGGTGAATGTGGCTGCCTGTACAGATGCTCAATATGTTGTTCAGGTGCCTAGCTACAGAGGATGACACTGGGTTGTCGATTCTACCGCCCCCTTTCTTGTCCTGGTTCTGGATCCAGTATGCACACAGCAGGATTGCCCCAGGATCTCCTGGTGCGCCTGGGTTTTGGAATCTTCTCCCTGTGCTCATGTAAACTTAGGTGGGGGCCTCTAGACAGGAGCATGTGGCTGGTTTTATATAAGTGGTAGTTACTGCATAAATCTGCATGTGGTAAACACGCAGTTTTATCGCATGATGATATACTGATACCATGTCACTTGATTGAGACATCAAACCACATCTCTCGGGTTCCCTTCCTACCTTTTAAAGAAAAGGACAAGGCACATACAAATACCAGCTTTACACATTCCACTACATTTTTGTTGTGGAGTTTGAGGAAATATGAATTTTGTGATCAGTTATGTCCCCTATCGTAGACCCCAACGGCTCCATGTGCATGCTATACGTACATGTATGTTCCCTCCAGTTCCAGTTTTGAAGACGCAAATATATGTGCGTCCACCGTCAACATGTCCTCTTTCAGATCCGCCATGAATGGGTCAGATATTTCATTCCTAAGTATGAAAGGCCACCGACTTTATGTGGTTCACTTTCCACATTTTACAGATTCAGGCGAGTAGGCCCTGAATTCTGTCATCAAGCCTTTTCCTGTCTTCTGCCTCTGAAAGCTCCAGTCTGAGCCTGCATCTGTATCCATGAACTTTGTCCTACTCCCTGCGCGGCTAACGGTGCCTGATCCAGCATATTGCCTGCCAAAAACTGTATTTCACCTTCAAGATTATCTACTCCGCTCCTCATCCGATGCATTCCTGTCTAGCAGCTTAGGTAAACATTCCTCCAGTTACCGTGCAAAGGGCCAGGCCTCGCTGTCCTCATGCAAGTAATTCATAGGCCCCGTTACCATGGAATATTCCTACCCCCTCGCATCTCATGTAGACACTTAGACGCTTGTACACGCACTAACAGTCAGTATAGAATAGATTCTATCCTAGAGACCTTTCCTTTTGGATAACCCAGTTCTTTAAACATAGGATATTAGATATGATTTGGGATTAGGTTGACATGACCCCAGACTTCTGTCTCCACATGTAGAGCTAAATGTCAAGTCCCCTTTACCCTCTAGTTGCACGTCAATCACACGTCATGCGGCTGCGCGCGCATCTCTGCCAAATATTTCTGCTGACATTGCAGGATTCTTTTATGGATCCACCCACTTGTGACATCATGTATAATGACGTTTATTAAATTACGCCCATATGACCGCCTCTATTAGTTACGTATGCACAGTTTATCTGTATTATCAGCTGTTACGCCTCTTGCATCTGTTTCACTGTAATGCATTTTCCTATAAAACCGATTATCTGTCAATAATGTATGCCCTTCCTTCCTGAACTTTTGTGGTGATGGAATAGAAGCCTGCAATTCGAATTGCATTCCTTTGTATAGGAATAAAGCCTTTTAGAACCTCTAATACCACGGATTCTGCCTCTTATATTTACTGAGTTATTCTTACTAGACTTTACCGCATAAAAATAGTACCGGTAATGAAATATTTACCACATAAATTGGCGCCCGAATAGGGACACTTTCTCATCTCACTCGCCGGCGGTGCGTTGCAGGCCCGGTCTCCTGCCACGGCTGAACGGACAAAAACGCGTACCTGCAGGATTTCCTGTATCTCCCTCCGGCCAAGCGGGGGTGACTGAGGCTGCAATCAACACCCAGACGAGGCGGTGAGAGGTGCGAAGTATCCCGACCAGAGCCTAGCTGAGAGAGCAAGATCCGAGGTATACAGAGGCCCACCAGGTTCCGAAGTTTCGAGTCCAATCAAGTCGAGTCCAGTCCGGTCCAGTTTCAGTTCCGTTCCGAGGCCTTCCGTTCCGAGCTACCCGGTGAGTACCATTACCGGGGAGGCATTTTACGTGCACATAGTCTGTGCCGGTCAAGACGGGTTTGGGTACACAAATCCGGTCTGCACTGTTTCAGCAGTGTATCTGTACTGTTTAGCAGTATATATAGTATGTCTTGCATATAAATAAGTATTATCTAGTGTCAGTATTATGTCAGTAACTAGTTTTCTATTAGTTATCATTGTTCGTTAAAACTGTTAAATATTAAATGTTTTAATACGTTCTATACATTGTGGTGTGAATGACTGTTCATTATTGTGTTTATTTGTATTAAGTGTGTTTAAGATTAAGTAACCAGATCTAAAAATGCCGCTCTTTTCGAAATTAAGACAGATCAAAACTAGAAAAGGGGTACTCGAAGAAGCTGTTCCCATCCCACCTAGGGACACTCCCGGGTATTTTATGTATCATAAGCATGGTCTAGATGCCGTATTATTTCTGGATTTATGGGTGGACTACACCAAGGATTTGCCAGAAAATCAGAGATGGCCCGCAGCGGGGACCTGGGATGCAGATTGCATCATGAGAGTAGAAGAAGAATTATGGAAAAAGAAAGCCAGACAGTCACAGAAAGATGCCATTGAATTATGGCGTAAAGAATCATACAGACGTACAGAAAAAGCGCTCAGACAGGAAGAGAAAGGTAGAGAGAATTCAAATAAAACCCGAGAAAATCTATTAATTGAGGAAGGTACCCGAGTAAAATCGGAACAAGTAGATAGACAAAGAAACACTCTTATGAACGGTATGTATCCTCTTCTGGCCGAAGGGTTACCTAAGGCTATCCCGGAAATACCAAAAGACTTAACTCCTCCATTGCTCCCGATAAAAGCGCATCCCAAAACACATCCCAAAACAGCAAAGGACGTTTTCCTTTCCTCCTATTTAGATGACGTAGCTCCCGAGTATGCTAATGCCATACCACCCACACCGCTTGCCGATGGTGTTCAACACCAGGAGCATCCGTCTGTATCCCCGCAACTACAAACTCTTACACAAGTTCCCACGGGTCCGTCCGTTTCTACAGTTTTTCCCGCATCCACAATCTCTATCCTACGTCCAACGAATCCTTTCGTGCCTAGCGCCTCAGATGGTGCTGCAGGAGGTACGACAGACATGTTTGCCACCCCGCCGCGAAACAAACAGACCCTTAGAGATTTAGCACTCCAACGTACACCCCAATTAGCGACATCCGACATGTTTAAAGAACAGCTTGTGGATTGTAGATACGACCCAGTACCAGGTAGACAGGACAAATTGCTCATATCATCACTACGTATACGACGAGCTACATTATATTTAATGACGATACCCGGAATGGTTGAACACCTAGACAATATATATCGCTTTGTCCAAACAGGGCGAGGTTCAGAAAGTATTAACGAAGCTATGGAATACCAGAAAGTGGATGTACAAAGACAACTACTACGTTTTTTCATAAATTGTGTAATTAGGAATCAAGACCGGCCCGGGGCAGATCATGATACCATGCAAAAACTTGTCAAATGGGGTCAGAACATATCAGAAGAGAAACATGATAGACAGGCGTGTATAATCGCCATGTGTCGAAAGATCCGCAAGGAAGTAGAACGAATACATAAAGAAAGACGAGAAACAGACAGAGTAGAATCAGAAGAGGAGGAGGAGCAAGAATCAGAACAATTAGAAACAATAGCTTATGTAGGTAGAGGAAGACCCCATAATAATACTAGAGGCTTTAATGACCCGATACGTCCAATACGTCCAGAATATAATAGACATTTTTCAAATCCTATGTTAAATACAAAATCCCCCGAACACCTATTCCAAGCCGCTGATAAATTACTCCGAGATCGAAGGGGGTATCATATGCTCGATTCCATGGACGAACAAGAATTAGCCAGGTCAGCAGTACAATGGGCTGACAGTCCCAGCGAATACAATGATGATGTACTTGCACACACATTTCTGAATCTTGACCCCTACGAACAACGTTTAGCTAGTATATACATGATTCAACACCTCCTTATATTATATAAAAGCCAACACTCCGATCCAGGACCCTTACCTGACATATTGACAGAACTACTCACGAATATATGGAGAGGGTCAGGTACTGATTTGATTAAAGAGATTCTAGAATTCCGAAACCAATATTTAACTTTCGTATGCCCAGAACACGTTCCAGTTCCCATCATAGGAAGAAAAATGTATCACATAGATAGACAGAACCCGTTACGCGAAGTACACCCAATCAGAGGTGACGGTAATAACTTTACACGCGTGTTTGTGTACACGCCTATAACCAAACTGGAATTATTAGAAATGAAGAAAGTAGTACCCAGCCATGACAAGGATCCAGCAGGTTTCCACCGTGAAATAAAAGACATGTTACTCATGGGAGAGTATACCTACCCCGACATTATGAAAATATTAAAAGTCCTATTACCCGCCGGTATTTACGAGAAACTCAAAGAAAAGGAATGGGAGGTGGGAGACCAAAAGATAGATTGGACAGCATTAGAAAACGAAGAAAGGGCCCGAGCTGCAGGAGCAGGACTTGGGGAAAAGACTACAGCACTAGCAGGACTACTAGTGCAGGTACTGCCACGTTTATTAACTACGAAAAAGGAAGACTGGGGTGCAATATCAGCCTGTAAACAAAAGCCAGATGAAGACACTAGTGATTTCTATTCCCGATTTGAAAAATGTTTTGGTATAAATAGTGGCATAAAAGCAAGTAGTGAGTCATATCCACATCTGTTTGTGACAAAATTAGTTGAAAATTCTCTGCTGCAAGTCAAGAATAGAGTATTGAAATTCGAAAGTACCTGGCAAGGTAATACCCCATCACAGATGTTACAGATGTTACAATATCACCACAATAGAATTAGAGAAGAACAAGAACACGAACAAAGACGTATGAAAGATACAAAAATGAAAATGCTTGTTGCTCAGTCAGTCCCAGCTGATGGTCATCAAAAGGGTGATTCCGCAGGTCCTACGAAAGGGACATGCAACTATTGTAAACAACCAGGTCATTATATACACGATTGTCCAGTCCTGAAACATAATATTGCTACAGGTAGAACCCAGGAGAGACCACGTCCACCTAGACAGGATCAGAATCAACAACAAATCCCTCAGCATGCACAACCTAGGTTAGCTCCGCAACAACTAGCTCCGCAACAGGGAGCTCCACAACAGACCGTAGCACCACCACAAACGCAGCCTATTGCTGCAACACAAGCAACAACACAACAGATGTATCAGTATGCACAAGCAGATTATCCCGATTATCAGCGATATACATGACATAGCCTAGAGAGGGAAGTTGGCTTACCCCTTATTGAGGTTCCTGTAGACCAAGAGGGACCTTATGTACATAGTGAACTATTAGGGGAAGACAGAAAGTTTTTACTTGATACAGGGGCAAGCAGAACAACTATAAGACGCAGTGAAGTTCCAGGGGCACCCCTCTCAGGCTCACAAAATATTTCCCTTGGATTCTCAGGAAAACCTATAATAAATGACGTAACACAACCTCTTCCACTTACGATCGGTCCATTTACACGTACTACAGATTTATTGCTTACTAAATCATGTCCAGAAAACTTGTTAGGTATAAAAACATTGAAAGCTCTAGGAGCTATAATATGTTGTTCTCCGGAAGGAGTACGACTATTTCTACGTGACTTCAAAGGTCACTACGTGTCCAGAGACATGGATCACCGACTGCAGAATTTACCTACACATTTATGGGCACAAGGCCCCACTGATGTCGGTTGCATGAATATTACACCATATCGTGTCACACTAAAAACAGGAGTAATACTACCACGAATGCGACAATACAAGTTACCACCCGATGCTGTTGTGGCTTTGCTGCAAATCATTGACGAGCTCATTGCACAAGGAGTGGTTGTCGAAACCGACTCCAATATATGTAATTCCCCGATAATTCCGATTCTTAAAAGAACGGATCCAAAGGCACCACCAGTATATCGATTAGTTATTGATCTGCGCGAATTAAATAAATGTATTGTACCACAATACCCTGTGGTCCCAGATATCTCTTCATTACTAACAGCTATTGACTCAGAAGCAACGTTCTTCACTGTAATTGATCTCAAGAATGCTTTCTTTAGCGTCCCAATAGATCCGGAAAGTCAATATCTGTTCGGATTCAGTTTAAATGGACGAAGTTTTAAATTCACACGCGCACCTCAAGGATTTACAGAAAGCCCCAGCATCTATAGCCAAGCACTGAAACGAGAACTTGACAGTATCCACATGCCAGTTAACACTGCCTTGCTTCAATATGTCGATGATCTGTTGATCACCGCCCGAAGCGAACCTGAATGTGAAACAGCGTCACTGACGGTTTTAAAATTTTTGGCTGACAAGGGACACAAGGTGTCCCCTTCTAAGCTGCAATTCTGTGTCCAGCGAGTTGTTTACCTTGGGCACTCGCTGTCCAAGGAGGGAAGGCAGCTTACATCCGACCGCATCCAGTTAATTACTAACATGCCACCACCCAAGACACAAAAGGAGGTGCGGGCTTTTATAGGCCTCACTTCATACTGTAGGCAGTGGATCCCTCAATATGCATTTCTAGCAAAACCACTCATCCAGTTGACAACACAGGAGGCAGCCACATCGACTGTCCTCCCTTGGACTCAAGAACATACACACGCCTTTGAAAGCTTAAAGAAAGCTTTATGCCAAGCACCTGTTTTAGCAACACCATGTTACAGTAAACAGTTTACACTCTTTGTTACAGAACGCGAAGGTACTGCCTTGTCAGTACTCACTCAGGAACAAGCAGGATCACACAAACCATGTGCTTATTTCTCTAGTACATTAGATCCAGTAGCTCAGGCTCTTCCTGCGTGCCTGAAATCGGTGGCAGCAACAGCTTTAGCTATCAGACAAAGCGATGCCATAGTGTTAGGACACCAATTGACAGTACAAGTACCACATGCAGTAGAGGTTCTCTTGAACCGCACACAAACACAACACTTGACTATAGCGAGACTCACTGGTTACGAACGGACATTGTTTCAGCCACATATAGAAATCAGACGTTGTAATACGTTAAACCCTGCCACACTGTTACCAGTGGGCGGAACAGATCCATTGGCACATGATTGTGTCGAAGTCATTACTATCACGACGAAACCCAGACAAGACTTGACAGATATCCCTTTGTCAGATCCAGACTTGACATTGTATGTAGATGGGTCATGTATGAGAACAAGTACAGGAGAGTTAGTGGCCGCTTACGCAGTCACAACAGACACTGAAGTCATTGAAACAAATTGTATTAACACTTTGTCAGCTCAAGCAGCAGAGCTCATCGCTCTGACACAAGCCTGTATTCAAGCCACAAATAAGAAAGTCAACATATACACAGATTCACGTTATGCATTCGGAGTTGTCCATGACTTCGGCGTACTGTGGCGAGAGAGAGGTTATTTAACTTCTCACGGTGCCCACATCCAACACGGACCCCTCATTCGAGCCCTATTAGACGCGATTCATCTACCTACTGCAATATCGATTATGAAATGCAAAGCCCATACAAAAGTTACCGATATCATTTCTCAGGGTAATGACCTAGCTGACAGAACAGCTAAACAGACTGCTCAGAATCAGACTCACACAACTGACATGACAAAGACAATAGTTCAGACACTAACACATTGCATGACAGTTAAGGATCCCGCCCTTGATGTAATTGACATACAGACACATGCTACACCAGAAGAAATAAAGAAATGGACTGAATTAGGAGGGATCCAAACGGATCAAGGATGGATGACGAAGGAAAAATCTATATGGTTTCTTCCCGACTCCATGGTTCAAGTCATCATTAACACAATACATAGTCCAGCGCACCTAGGAGAAAAAGCTATGCTAGACAGCATTCAACACATTTGGTTCAACAAACACTTGCGAGCAGCAGCTAAACAGAAAGTACGTACCTGTATGATATGTTGTCAGTTTAATCCAGGTAAAAGCATCCCCGTAGAGCAGGGTGGATTTCAACCTCCCGATCATGCTTTTGAAGTCCTCCAGATGGATTATATCCAGATGGAACGATGTCGAGGATTCAAATATGTTCTCGTAATTGTCTGTGCTCTTTCCCGTTGGACAGAAGCCTACCCGGTTTCAGATTACACTGCCCCGACTACTGCCAAACAGTTAGTTCGAGAATTCTTCCCACGGTACGGTTTACCACGTGTTGTCTACTCAGATAACGGCCAGCCGTTCTCATCCGAACTAATGAAACACGTTTCCCTTTTGTTAGGCTACCAATGGAAATTCCACTGTGTCCGGCATCCCGAGGCAGCAGGTCTCGTGGAACGCCATAATCAAACTCTGAAAATTATATTGTCCAAAATATGTAGGGAAAAAGGTGTCGATTGGATAGTAGCCTTACCAGTTGCGCTCTTTTACATGAGAATGGTAGCACATTCTCGAACAGGGCTATCCCCGTACGAGGTGATCTTCGGTAGACCACCAAATATGTGGGGGACGCCTATACCTCGCAAAATCACTGATGTTGACTGTAATATGCTGACAGATTACCTGGCTTCCTTGATGTCTGCACTACAATCTTGTCGTTCACAGGTAGCCGCAGCTTTTCCCGATAATACTGAGGTGAAGCCCCATGACGTGGTTCCTGGTGACCTGGTTCTGGTCCGGAATTTCGACCGGAAGACCCAACTGGAGCCTAGGTGGAAGTCGCCGAAGCTAGTTCTACTAACTACAAGGACAGCCGTGAAGATCGAGGGACGCAAAGGGTGGTTGCACTCGAGTCATATCAAGAAATTTTATGGACTACCATCCAGTGTGAATACTCAACCTTGTATTCCCTCACAGACAGACTCAAAGCTCCCCTTGGTTGAGCAGTCAAAACCAGAACTTTACAAACTAAAATTGAGGTCTAGCAAGTCAGACAATTTGATTGTTTAAGTCCTTTCCAAGGTGAATCGGTTGAATTTGTCTTTGACATGTCTCCTCTAGACCGGAATAGAGAAAGAAATCAACAGATGCAGCTTAAAAAGCATGCGTATTGTAAATCACTTCGTAGTCACTGCACAGTAACACTATTAATTTTGTTTTTTCTAAGTCTTCTGATCATTATTTTCAGCATACTATTGCATATGTATTACCCTATTCTTAAGCGTGCTTACAATGTAACTACAGAACATTCTTTTAGCGAATTACCTCCGCATGAGTTGTCCTATAGATTTGCGCTGCGCAACAACACATTCATTAGTATGTTACATCATTCCCATCAGACCAGCAATGCCACAAATTGTTGGATATGTGGTCGACTCCCTCCCTATCAGAACTATAAGGGAGTTTTGCCCCTCTTTCCCTATCCGTTCACACACAATGGCTCCTGTGGAGCATGGTTTAGTTTGATTAATTCCCTAGATTCAAATTCCGCAGTTTACCAAGACAACTGGGTGTGGGGAAACCTGAACCTAGTTTTGCTTAAAGTCTGCTACCCTAACAAGGAGGGACTCCCCAAAAGAACAGGAACTGATCTAGAAAATGAAGTATATGGATTAGGTAATTTTACACTTAACCTCATGATCCTGAACGTTGAATCTGAAGCTACACCAATCTTGCCTGTCATGTCAGTATTCCCAGTAAAAGGGGAATTATGTGTAAGAAAGAATGGTTCCATACACATGGGCCATAGTAAATGCAACACTGTAATAAAATTCAGTGATCAAGGCAAGTCTACATTTAGAGCTTCCCATCATTCCTACTTCATATGTGGCCAGACCGCATACATATGTCTACCTTTAGATTGGGATGGTACCTGTTACATAGCATTCCTTCTGCCACCTGTTTTCCTAGCTCCTCCTGATTATCACAGAAATACCCATTTAGTACACAATAGACAACAGAGAGATCTCCCAATTGTCGATTACACTGAAACAGCATGGGAAAAATACACAGATTTCAATAAAGGGTTCTTTCCCTATATAGGTACAGTCACTAATAGTAAGCTGATACGTAGATTAACCAGAACCCTTGAAGCAGTAGTGAACGAGACTATTTCCGCCTTAGGCAATTTAACAGAAGAGCAGTCTGCTATGCGGATTGTTGTGCTTCAAAATCGTCTTGTCCTTGACGTCATCCTGGCCGATAGGGGCGGAGCTTGTAGGGTCATCGGATCAAGTTGCTGCATTTTCATACCAGAAAATTCGCCGTCAGTATATAAAGCCATAACCCGCCTTCATAAGATTATAAGCCAGATACACCAGAGTCCAGGCACCTGGACTTGGTCCGGTTGGTTCTGGGGCGTGTTGTCAGCCTGGGGATGGAGAATCCTATCCTTCCTAGGTATTGGCTTTCTCATACTATTCAGTTGCTGCTTATGTCTACAATGTGGGCCAGCGATTTGTGGTCTGTGTGCCACATCGTGTATCCCACATCCACGTTTTCGTTCAAGATCCCGGAAGAAGAAAGAAGAACAAATGATGCTATATGAACAGATCGATGGATTGATGAAGATCGATATCTCCTGAGGGTCCGTAGGGGACAAGGAGGGAATGAGGAAATATGAATTTTGTGATCAGTTATGTCCCCTATCGTAGACCCCAACGGCTCCATGTGCATGCTATACGTACATGTATGTTCCCTCCAGTTCCAGTTTTGAAGACGCAAATATATGTGCGTCCACCGTCAACATGTCCTCTTTCAGATCCGCCATGAATGGGTCAGATATTTCATTCCTAAGTATGAAAGGCCACCGACTTTATGTGGTTCACTTTCCACATTTTACAGATTCAGGCGAGTAGGCCCTGAATTCTGTCATCAAGCCTTTTCCTGTCTTCTGCCTCTGAAAGCTCCAGTCTGAGCCTGCATCTGTATCCATGAACTTTGTCCTACTCCCTGCGCGGCTAACGGTGCCTGATCCAGCATATTGCCTGCCAAAAACTGTATTTCACCTTCAAGATTATCTACTCCGCTCCTCATCCGATGCATTCCTGTCTAGCAGCTTAGGTAAACATTCCTCCAGCTACCGTGCAAAGGGCCAGGCCTCGCTGTCCTCATGCAAGTAATTCATAGGCCCCGTTACCATGGAATATTCCTACCCCCTCGCATCTCATGTAGACACTTAGACGCTTGTACACGCACTAACAGTCAGTATAGAATAGATTCTATCCTAGAGACCTTTCCTTTTGGATAACCCAGTTCTTTAAACATAGGATATTAGATATGATTTGGGATTAGGTTGACATGACCCCAGACTTCTGTCTCCACATGTAGAGCTAAATGTCAAGTCCCCTTTACCCTCTAGTTGCACGTCAATCACACGTCATGCGGCTGCGCGCGCATCTCTGCCAAATATTTCTGCTGACATTGCAGGATTCTTTTATGGATCCACCCACTTGTGACATCATGTATAATGACGTTTATTAAATTACGCCCATATGACCGCCTCTATTAGTTACGTATGCACAGTTTATCTGTATTATCAGCTGTTACGCCTCTTGCATCTGTTTCACTGTAATGCATTTTCCTATAAAACCGATTATCTGTCAATAATGTATGCCCTTCTGTAGCGTGCTGGCATCACACGAATCCAAAGCCAGGAAGAGTTACCAAAACGGAGATTTATTCCATAAGTAAAAAACATAAAGAGCTCACGGCACAGGAACACCGCCGTAACTCAGCCAAGTGAAATACATCTGACGAGCACGTAGAACCATAGAACACACACAGTGGAAAGCATGACATACGATAATTCTAACACGATAATTCTAACCTACAGGGTTCTGCACTTAAAGGTACAGATACAGCATACTACATACCCCCCCCCCCATTATAGCGAAACAAAAACTACTAGCAGAAAAACAACAACATAGTTAATATAAAACATAATCTTTCAATTTTACAGGTGGCCTACAAACACGATGATGACGTGCATTCAGATCAGGTGCCGGAGAAGCAGCATCTGAAACAGGTGAAAAATCTACATACGAACTAGAATCTACATACGAACTTGGAGTAGAAAGAACATTTCCAAAATCAGGACCAAAAGAGAAATCAGAGACATCATCAACATTCCTGTTAGTATACACTCTGTTGAAGATATTAACTTGAGGTTCAGAGATTTTGACCACACTATTCTTACTCCACCACCCTCCATTTCCTAAGAACAGTGACGGTTTGCTAACTTTAATGACTCTAACAGGTAAAGAAAATTTGGACTGTCCCTTGCAAACTCTAAACGGTTTTTTAATTAAAACCCAATCACCAGGTTTAAAATCAACTAAAAACCTTGAAGCTTTATCATGACACTGTTTTTGTACAAGTTGTTTCCTAGACACAGTTTCTCTAGTTATGTGACGATCAATTGGCATGTTCCTTCTTTTCTCCAAATCAGAACCAGCAGCCAAATTGTTAAACCAATTAGGCATCAAGTTTGACTTAGCTTCTCTACCTCTGAGAGCTTTAAACGGGGTGACATTGGTAGTAGAATGGGGTGTGTTGAGGTATGCCCAAACTTTGTTTTGTATGAAAACGCCTACATCAACATTAGAAGCCAAAGCAGTTTGTACACCTTCTTTTATGAAACGGTTAGCCCTCTCTACAAGGCCATTTGAAGCCGGGCAATACAAAGCAACTTTGAGATGTTGTATATCATTGCTATGTAAAAATTCAGCAACCTGATTTGAAAGAAAATGTTGTCCATTGTCAGTAACTACATAATTTGGATTGCCTTCAATCTTAAAAATATTTTTCAAAAACAAAACAACCGAATTTGAATTTTGGGCATCCACAAAGGAATAATAAATCCATTTAGAGTGATAATCAATTGCAACAATACAGTACCTTTTCTCTGCAGGAAGTAAAGAAAAAGGACCTGAAAAATCAATGGCAATTTTATCCCAAGGGAGGTTTGGAAATGGGACTGGGTATAAAGGCTTACTATGCAACTTCCAATGTTTGTCCGAAACAACACAAACCGGACAGTTCTCAATGAATGTTCTTACTTGTGTGTCTAAACTAGGCCACCAATAAATACTCCTTAGTTTCTTACATGTCGCTGAAATGCCCAAATGGCCCTCGTGTGCGAAATTAATAAGTTTATCACGTAAATCCGTTGGAGGAATGAAAAGCCCATTCCTAAGACAAACTCCATTATCAAATGAAAGTTCTTCACTGACTTGTGCATAAGACCTAAGCTCATTGTCTAATTTCTTAAGATTTGGCCAACTAGTTTTAATGAAAATTTCAACCTTCTCCAAAGATTTATCCTTAGACATAGCAGATGTCCATTCATCCTGTGAGATCTTGTTGGAGCAAGTAGCAACAGCATCAACTAAACCAACTACACAATCTTTTGAGCAATTGTTCTCGCCTTCGCTTGCATCAGGAAGAGGAATGCGAGATAAACAATCTGCCCGTACATTTTTCCCACCTTGAATGTATTTGACAATGAGGTTATACTCTTGAAGTTTGGAAAGTAATCTAACCAATCTGGCAGACGACTTGCCTAAGCCATTACCAGATAACAAAGAAACCAATGGTTTATGGTCTGTAAAAATTTCACACGATATACCCCAAATATATGTTTTAAACTTTTCAGTGGCCCATACTATAGCTAGTGCTTCCCGTTCAATAGTGCTATAGTTTGTTTCAGTAGGTGTTAAAGCTCGGGATGCAAAAGCAATAGTACTCTCCTTGCCATCCACCCACTGGCCAAACACCGCCCCAAGACCTTTTTGACTAGCATCTACACACATGAAAGGTTTGGCATTTGGTACAAAAGGGTGTAGTGCAGGTGCATTAATGACTAACAGTTTGACTTGATTAAAACACTCTTGGAGTGTGTCATCCCATGTGAATTTTGAACCTTTCTTGAGTAAGGCCCTCAATGGCTGGACAATTTGTGCGTAACCAGGAACGAACCTAGCGTAATATTCACAAAGGCCAAGAAAAGAACGCAACGCGTCTTTGTCTGTTGGAGGAGGGGCATTCCTTATAGCTTCAGCATTACAAAATTTGGGTCTGATGCCTTCGTTGGAAATGAGATGACCCAAATATTCAACCTCGTGGACTAGTAACTTGCATTTACTGGCCTTGACAGTCATACCTGTGTTTTGCAATATAGTGAAAACTTTATTAAGGATAGCTGTGTGTTCCTCTTCAGACTCTGTGTGGACCAAAATATCGTCTTGGAATGCCTGGACTTGTTGCAAATCACCAAATAGGCTGTCCATGAGCTTTTGGAACACACTTGCAGCCGATGCTAAACCAAACGGTAATCTCAGATATTTAAAAACACCGAATGGTGTTACAAACGTAGTAAGTGGTTGAGAAGTGGACGATAAATGAATCTGATGGTAAGCTGAATGTAGATCTATCGTAGAAAAGAATTTAGACTTACCAATGTTTGCTAGCATTTCATGAATGTGTGGTAACGGGTGACAGTCTACAAGAATGTTCTGGTTGAGGGATCTAAGGTCAACACACAACCTGAGGTCGCCAGTTTTCTTCTTCCGTAAAACTACTGGAGAAACCCATTCGGAGGCATCTATTGGGGCAATGATACCTTCCATTTGTAGGTTAGATAAAAGCGTTTTTAAATCCTCTCTGACACTAATAGGAATTGGCCTTACTTTGTGTACAACCGGGATAGCATGTTTCTTCAAAATTATAGAATGTTCAAACCCCTTAACAGTACCCACACAATTTTTTAACACATTAGGAAATAGTTGTGCAAACCTGTCAATGATGGAAATCTGATTGGTAATAGACAAAACATCAGATGGTAGATCTCCTAAAACAATAGGGGGGTCTTGACCCGGACGTAAAATGATACCTAACAAAGCGAGATCCTTCCACCCAACAATGTCTCTGCCCTTGATTGCTACGTAAATTTTGGTCTTAATTGATCTGCCTAAACAAGACAGCGTATCCCAGAAATAACCAATCAAATCAATATCTTGTTCTCCAAATGCTTTTGGATTTATGTCAGGAGGAAGCAGAGGGAAATTGTTGGGCCATAATCTATAAAATGTAACATCAGCTAAAATGGTGACTGGTGCACCTGAATCTGCCATAGCCAAAACAATTTTGTTATCAATGCATATATCTGTAAATGGCCCTTTAATGGGTTTGTCAGAATTCTCAGGAATGTCAATGGTAACCACTATATTAGAGAACTGGGAAGTGCAATCTTGAATTTCAGGAGAGTCAAGAGTGACATTTGAGATTCTAATTCTATTGGGGTGAGTGTTAGTATTAGGTGAGGTATAATTTGACCTTTTGTTGCAAACACTTTGCAGGTGTCCAAATTTTTGACATTTACCACATTTTTTCCCTAACGCCGGACATGAAGGGTTATTACCAATGTGATTCTTTGATCCGCAACGGAAACAAATTAATTGCGTTCTAGGGTTTTGGTTTCTCATGAATCTTCTATCAGTGTATTGCCTTGGATTAATGGCACAAACAGTATTCTCATCAGAAATAAAATTCGTGGTTTGTGGTAAAACTTGTTGAGGAACACCTTGTGTAAGCGACTGCATGGGTTGAACACTAGATAAAACTTTGGACGTAACAATTGACCTCTCAATGCTTTTCGCAATATCAATTGTCTCGCTCAAAGTGGGATTACAAGAAGTGAGCAAGCGTTCCTGTATTTTCTTGGAAAAACAATGAAACACAAATTGATCTCTTATGTGTGTATCAACATTTGCACCAAAATCGCATTTCTCGGCCAATACTCTTAAATTCGCAATATAATCTTCTACTGAGTCATCTGAAGCCTGTTTACACATCGCAAAATTGAATCTCTCTAGAAGAACACTTGTTGAGTCAGGGTATTGTTTCCCCATACGTAGTTTTGCTTCAACAAAAACATTCCAAATGGTGTCTTCGGACGTAGGAGCCGGATAATGAGGAAGGTTCTCGAAGACTCTGCGTCCAGCAGCACCTAAATGGTTGAGGAGTAGTGCTAATTTCCTGGTAGGGGCATAAGCATCCGCACCTATGGCAGTAAGGTAATTCTCAAAGTCCTTTAACCATTCAGTCCATTTTAACTCAGGTTTGCCTGGTTTTAGAAGAAAAGGAGTAGGCTGAATGACTCCTTGAGCAGTTGCCATTTTAAAATATTGAGATAAAATAATGCACTTGAGAGCAAAAATCAACCAGGTCTCCTAATAATAAAAAAAAAAAAAATAAATAAAAAAAAAAATGTGTAAGTTTTTGAAAATGAAGCTCAAAAAGTAAGTTTCGCCGAGATTTGGGCATAGAACAAGAAAAAACACATTAAAAACACCAAAACGAGTGTTGTGCTGAACTGATCGAAGAAAAACTTCGAAACTTAACCAAAATGGCCGCCGGCGTATGACGTCATCACGCTCCCATGAGGCTTTGCGGACTCTTCTTGAGGTAAACAGACTTGACACAGCAGAAGGACGGATCGGAATGTAGAACACCTCCGCGTATGAAATTCTGAAGAGGCTGAACACTCCAACACACCAAGAGAGCTCGAGGCGAACGGCGCGAGCATCCAGTGACACGCAGGTTAGAAAGAATTCAAATGTAACTGACGAAATGACAAAGTCTCGAAAGCGCTTTTTATGCCAAAATAAAGTCAGGTAGCGCTAGCGCTTAACCCACCTCAATGATTCTGTACTGTTCCGGTGGGCAGCGAGTAAGAATGGGGACAGCCGTGAGCCCTTTTCAGTTGGTCAGAGTGCCAACCGACGAAACTGCAATTTTGAAATAATTGACCCCACTCCTGGTACCAAGAAATGTAGCGTGCTGGCATCACACGAATCCAAAGCCAGGAAGAGTTACCAAAACGGAGATTTATTCCATAAGTAAAAAACATAAAGAGCTCACGGCACAGGAACACCGCCGTAACTCAGCCAAGTGAAATACATCTGACGAGCACGTAGAACCATAGAACACACACAGTGGAAAGCATGACATACGATAATTCTAACACGATAATTCTAACCTACAGGGTTCTGCACTTAAAGGTACAGATACAGCATACTACACCTTCCTTCCTGAACTTTTGTGGTGATGGAATAGAAGCCTGCAATTCGAATTGCATTCCTTTGTATAGGAATAAAGCCTTTTAGAACCTCTAATACCACGGATTCTGCCTCTTATATTTACTGAGTTATTCTTACTAGACTTTACCGCATAAAAATAGTACCGGTAATGAAATATTTACCACAAGTTTTATAGTGTATATGGAATCAGCGCCCAAGTGGGTATTTTTCTTTTGAGAACAACATGCTGCTGCAATAGGAGAGAAAGAGTTTCATACTGTCAGTACTATCAACTGTGAAATCTGTGATGTGCCAGCAGCACCATCTAGTGGTTCAGTTCAAATATAACGCTTTCATCAGTTATTTAAAAACAGATTTCCAAAGTGTACATTCAACATGAGTCAGAGGTGAAAATCAATACACTATATGCAGATGAATGCATAGAGTAGCTGCTCATTATAAACAGAATACTGTAGATATATGTGCCTCTTTATTATTGGGAAAGCAATTATTTTCAGTATTTTACAGCCTTTCGTATCATAAAATAATTTGACTGGAGATTAATCAATCAATCAGTCAGGGAATTATAAGCGTGCTACTCACCCATGAGGGTCTCAAGGTGCTGGGGGGAGTGGGGGGGGAGGCGAGGGAGTCCGCAGATCTGTTTAGCCGAAGAGCCAGGTCTTGAGGGTCTTCCTGAAGGTGTTCAGGGAGGGGGCGCGTTTGATGTCTGCCGGTTGCTCGTTCCAAGTCTTGGCTGAAATGTGAGAGAAGGATCTTCTGCCTGCTCTGTGGATGCGCGTTGGCCAGTGCGAGGTTGGTAAATCGGAGGTTTATTTTGGGAACGTGGAAGTTGATTCTGTCGTTTAGGTATTTGGGTCCGTTGTTGTGTAGGCATTTGTAGGCGTGAGTGAGGATTTTGAAGGTGACTCTTTTCTCCATGGGGAGCCAGTGGAGTCTTCATAGTTGTTGGCTGATGTGTTCGTGCCGGGGGATGCTGAGGACGAGTCTGGCGGGGGTGTTCTGTATTGTCTGGAGTTTGCGGAGTAGGGACTTGTTGATGCCGGCGTAGAGTGCGTTTCCATAGTCCAGTATGCTGGTGATGAGTACGTGGGTGACTGTCTTCCTTGACTAAGGGGGGATCGATTTGAAGGTCTTGCGGAGGTTGCAGAGGGTGTTGAAGCAGCTAGAGGTGACGGCTTTGACCTGTTGGTTCATGGTGAGTGATGAGTCGAGTATGATGCCAAGGATTTGGCGTGGTAGGTGGGCTTCTGAGGGTGGTCAGCCACCAGCTGTTGTCCCACGCTGATGGGGTGGTTCCAAGGACGAGGACTTCTGTCTTCTGGGCGTTGAGCTTCAGGCAGCTGTTGGTCATCCAGACTGAGACGTCTTGCAGTCCTTTCTGGAAGTTGAGTTTGGCATTGGTGGGGTCTTTGGTGAGGGAGAGGATGAGCTGTGTGTCGTCAGAGTAGGATACGATGTGGAGGCCGTGTTGTCGAATGATGGCTGCGAGGGGGACCATGTAGATGTTGCAGAGGGTCGGGCTCAGTGATGACCCCTGTGGGACTCCACAGGTGATTTTCGTGGGATCAGAGAGAAATGGTGGCAGTCTGATCCTTTGGCTTCTTCCAGTGAGGAATGATCGGATCTAGTCCAGGACTGTTCCTTGTATGCCGGCGTTATGTAGTCTGGCGACTAGTGTGCGGTGGGAGACGGTGTCAAAGGCCGCTGATAAGTCAAGTAGGATGAGGGCTGCGGAGTGTCCTTTGTCCAGGAGGGTGCGGATGTAATCTGTGGCGGCGAGTAGGGTGGTCTATGTGCTGTGGTTGCTTCGGAATCCAGATTGGGACGGGTCAAGGACGACGTTCTCTTCAATGAATCGCGCCAGTTCCCTGTTGACTGTTTTCTCTGCGACTTTGGCTCCGAAGGGGAGGAATGAGATGGGCCGGTAGTTCTTGAGGTCGGTGGGGTCAGCTGTGGGCTTCTTGAGCAGGTGCTTGACTTCTGCGTGCTTTCAGTCGTCTGGGAATGTGCCTGTTTTGAAGGTGGTGTTGATGGTGCATTTTAGTTCGGGTGTGATGGCGGCCGCGGCTCTGTGGTAGATGTAAGGAGGGCAGGGATCGTGGGGGCCCCCGAGTGGATGCCTTTCATGTTCGAGGTGGTGTCTTCGGTCGTGATCGGTGTCCAGTTGGAGATGGTGGGCTAGCTGGTGTCTCTGGGGGGAGAGGGGCCAGCTGTGGCATCTGGTAGATGGTCGACAAAGTTGTTGTAGAGGTTTTTGATCTTGAGATGGAAGTAGGTTCCAAGCTTGTCGCAGAAGTCTTGGAACGGGGTGATGTCTGTTGCTTCGCTGCGTGGGTTGGTGAATTCCTGGATGACACTGAAGAGTTCCTTGAAGTTGGTGGAGTTGGCGAAGATTTTGTTGTGGATAAAGTTCTTCTTGGTGGTTCTGATTTGGTTGTGGTAGTCCGTCATGGCATCCTTGTAGGAGGAGTAGTGTTCGGTTGTCTTGGTGTTTCTCCAGTTCTTCTACAGGATTCTGCAGATGCGCCTGGCTTCTTGAAGATCGGTGATGAACCAGGTGGCTTTCCTGGGGCGCTGTTTGTCGGGGTTACGTAGCAGGGCGAGCTTATCTGTGCAGTTGGAGATCCAGGTGTGGAGTCCTCTGGCTGTGATGTTTGCATCGGGTGCCCAGGTGGGGTTGTCTTGCGTGAGGGTGGAGTTAAGTTGCTCGTCGGTGACCTTGCTCCAGTTCCTTCATGGTGGGCGTGGGGCTGGTTTAGGTGCCTTGGTTTGTCGACGGTGAAGTGTACGCAGTGGTGGTCGGTCCATGGCGGTTGCATTGTGTGGCTGAAGTGAACGCCTTTTCCTGCAGAGAAGATGGGGTCGAGGGTGTGTCCTGCTCTGTGGGCCGGTGTGGTGACGAGTTGTTTAAGTCAGATTTTATCGAGGTTGTCACGAAGGATGGTGGAGTTGGGGTCACAGAATAATTGTGACCACACCTTTGTAAGGCAAACTAATATATGCTTGAATAGATCTTGATAGGGTTTTTCCAGTTTTAAATGTATTTATGTTTGAAAAGATTTATTTACAAATTGTAGTCTTTTCATATATTTCTTTTAGGCATATGCCTTGTTTTTGGTGGACATAGCCATGATACATTATAATTATTTATATTTATGCAGCGCATGTACACTGAAATTTCTTGGCGCTATTGATACACACATATGCACTTAGACCACTGCTGACACCTGTAATGTTTCTTAAGGAACATGAAAAACTTCAGATGTCGCCTGTATCGAAGTAATAATGGTTCGATACATATGGACATAGGCAAAGAATTCCACATAGGTGCAGCTGTGTCCGAAGATCAGCAGTCACAGAACCTAATTGTCATTGTTCTGAGAATACTTAAAATAAAGAGATCACCTGATATTAAGTTACGAGTCTCTCATGCCATTTAAATTTGGCAGCCATCAAGTCAAGAAATTGTATTACAGACCACGAGATACAATTGCCATTACTTTAACCCCTTCACTGCTAGGCCTTTTCTCCTAGAATGCTAAGCCTGTCTTTTTTTGGCTATTTGGGGCACTTTGTGCTCAGGCCGCCATACCTTTTTTCCACATAAGGTATTCAAGACAAATTTGCGGAATTATTTTTCCAACATCCTAGCGATGATTCTAAAGGTACCCAGGGTTTAAGGACCAATTTGAGTTTTGGGGGCAAAAAAGGCTCTGCAAAAAAGTGTTTTTTTCCTAAAAATGGCATCAACTGTGCTGTGCCAAAGTCAACATGTTCCTAACTTTTTAAAGAGGTAGCCCATTTTTCCCAAAGTGTGTGCTTTTAACCTACTTACAGTTTGTGGGGGAAACTGGCATGAAACCCATGGGTGATCTGGAATTCTAGACAAAATACTGAATTCAGCTAGGGGTCATTTGTGTAGATACCTCAAGGTTTACCCAAAGAAAATAACTGTTATATTAAAAAATATATAGAAAATGAGTAGGAAAAAAAATCCATTTGTGTCCATTTTCATCTGTAACTTCTTGCCACGGTGGGTGGTTTACAAAAGCAATATACTGTTACACCCGGTAGAGACATCTAGATATGGGGATATATAAGATTTGTAGGTTCACCAAGAACCCGGGGTACCTAGAGCCAACAACTGAGATGTATAAAAGAAACCTATGTATTTCTGAAGTGAACACAAAATACTGAGTTTAGGAGCAATGGTTATTTGCACATCTTTGAATTTGTGGGTACCCACAAAAGCATGTTATTCAGAGGGTATTTTTCAAAATGTATTTTTTCTTACACACTGGCTTACATTTGGAAGGCACAAATGTGGAGAAATACGATTGGTAACAACAAATGTTCTAATATTCTGTATTCCCACGTGTCTCACCAGATCATTTTACTAAGAAGCCATTGTAAATCTCAAACTTTGGCTATAACACACATTTCCTCTCATAGCTGTGAAGAAAACCTCTGGAATCTACAGGGAGACAATTGCCCTGCATGGATCCCACAAAGTTTTCCTATACAGAATACCTTGTACACCTTATTCTTTGCCTGAAATTGCAAATTGTTCTTGTATTTCTGTAGCTTAAACTTCCAGAATCCGCAGGAATGCACAGCATTCTTATCACCCTGTGTTCCCCCACTTGTCCCAATAAAAATGCTGCCCCATTTGTGTGGCTGGGCCTAGTGCCTGCAACAGGAACGGATCAAACCAAGATCAGTGAGAGTCCCTTTGCAAGGAACACATTACACACGCAAAGCACAGACAAGAAAAACCTTTTGGTAGGAGATGAAATATCAACTATGACTGCATACACAAGAAGTAGAACTAAACACATCATACTGCTGCCAACTAGGTATGTAAACAGAAAATATATAGCAATGCAGACTACAGTCAGTGCCCTTTTAATCTCAGAGTTGCTCCCAATACTTCAATTGCATATGGTACAATTTAAAACATGTGGGCAGACATGGGCCTGGATTACAAGGACACTTGGGGCAGTATATATGACCCTCCTTTTGGACTCCTCTACAGACACAGATGGTAAATCTTTGACAAGGAAAGACTTTTTTGGGTGTTGGAGAAACGTATTCAGCAAAGTGGTGATTTTTCAAATTAGCTACATCCTTCACAGCTCCGATACTAGGAACACTTGCCTCCAACAAGACTCCCTTTTGAAGCATTGAAGGATGACAAATGAAACAAATGTACAGCCAACATCTTGTACCAGATGTATGACTTTCGAGCAGCATTATGAGGCTTCAATCTTTGATCTACTCTATCTATACTTCCCATGTGCTTTTTGTGGGCTAAATCGTCACAGGCGAAGTGCTTTCATAGTGAACAGCTATGAGCATGTGGACATCTCTTCTTTGTGAAAATTTCAAAGCAAGAACTTCATTACTATGCAAGGCACTGCTCTGTCCCCTTTCAAGTTTTTTACACACAAGCTCTTTAGGGTAACGTTTACGGCTAGAGGAAAATGTGCAACATGCTGCAGTGCCCACTTTGAACAATTCCTTAAATAATTGCACACCTATGTAGAAACTGTCCAAAAATAAATGGTGCCCTTTATTAAAAGTCCTCTAGCATGTTCCTACACAATTTTTTCACTGACTACAGATGTGTAAAGGCAACTGGGGGAGGGGAGTCAATTGAAGAATCCCTACCAGTATACACCCTGAAATTATGCGCATATCCAGTGGCACTTTCACACAGCAGACACAGCTTAACATGTTCTCTTGCTAGGAATGTGTTGTTCGAAAACTAAACAGCCCTTGAACAGGACCAGAGACACATCCACCAATATATTTTTCCCTGGAACTGAGAAACAATTTGCTAAATAGTCAAGGACAGGCCAAATCTTAAAGAGACATTCAGAATCAGGGTGCTCTAGTAGCAGTGCTGTAGTATCAGCCACAAAATGCAGCATCCGCTGCAGAAGCAAATACCGATCTCACCTCATGGTTGCTAGAAATATAACAGTTGCCATCAAGAGACTAGTAGACCAATATAAAGACAGTGAAACAATCCCATCAAAATGGTAAACCCCAGAACTGCTTAATCTCATGGAGCTTTCTGGGACTCCAGCAGGAAGTTCTTTAGTGGGTCTTAAAAGTGGCACCGTTGTCCCATAAAAACTGTTTCTGAATACAAATCAGTCAATCAATAAATAGTTGGAAGTAACTGATAGGCAACAAATTCCCTGTATTGACTCTACACTCTACAGCAGGGGTCTCCAACCTTTTCTGAGAGCCACTTCTGATCTGTAAAAATCTTCGTGAGCTACTAAAGGCAATACAACTTGCACATTATTCTCCAAGTCCCCCCACGCCCAACTTCATTGACTAGGGATAAAGAAATACCCATTTAGTGTCTGCAATGCATAATACGAAACCAGAGAGCCTGGTATTAGTACTGGCTTCCCTCTTCAACAAATTGCGTGCTCCTGACCTCTGTAGTTACCAGCTAAGAATGCTACTATCATAACAAATCATACAGACCTGCAGTGCTGTTCAAACTGGTCAGCATACTAAAAACCATGAACTGCACATCTGTGTCTCACACTTTTTCATCCGCCACACTACTATGTTCCATAACTCTTTAATTGCACAACATGGAAAGACTTCCCACATAGGAACACAAAATAAAAACAACACCTTTCCAACCACTCAGGATTAGCTTGCTGACCATGTAAGTGCTTCAGTGCACCACATAAGGGTTGTAAGCACTATATAAATGCTGCAATACAATTATTTTATTTATCTTCCCTCCTTTCTCTAGTCTACATTATCACACAACGAGACCTTGAAATGCCTGATTTTTAGGGTGTGCATGGTACAAAATTCTCTGCTAAAAGACTATACATTTGTTTCACGTAATAATAACCTATTCCACATGGATGGTGCACATGGCTTGCCACTTAGTTCATTAATATAGCTTTGTCGTCAGGAATGGTGGGAGACCATGACTGTTTCATGATCAAAAGCTATTACTTCTAAAAATGCCTCTCAATGTAGTGAGATAATATGTTGTTCATATGAAATGCTGTAGGAGAAATAAACATTGTGATTTTCCAACACATTCATCATATTTTGAATGACTTTTGTGCCACTATTTACATTATTTTCATATCTTTGCTCATGCAAGGAAGGGACAACAGACCTAAGCTTGTCCTATGCTCAGCTCTTCCTGTAAATTTTTTGGCCTCATTTACAACTGAAAAATATGGCCAATGCAAGGGTGAGGTACTTTTTAAAAAAATGGAAACAATTTAAAGTGACTTGTTAAGCCTTATGTACATTGTACCATAAAATTAACACTTCATTTGAAATTTCTCCCATGATATCAGAAAATGAAAAGCATAGTTTTACAGATATTTATTTTTCAAATAAAGCACCTCTTGGAAGTTTTCTCTGGGCACCATCCGGAGCCAGAAACTTAAAGTTACAATTTTCGCATTATTTCATTAAAATCTAATGAAAAAACATGCAAAATTATGTTCTTGGTTTCGTTTTGTGGCCAGGAACAATGTGCAAGGTACATTATTTAAAAGTAAAAGATGCCTGTGCAGCTCTGCTTTAATTTATTGAATAAATTAAAACAGTGTTTCAAATGGATTTAAAAAAAAATAAATAAAGCACTGCACTCGTTTTAGATGCCTTGAATAACGCCATACACAGACATCTTTAAAAACAATACTCTTGACCACAATCCTGATGACTGTCTGGTTGTGCTAAGGTGGCAAGCGCTGCATCTCCTGTGCTGTGGGATGTAGAGCCAATTGTGCATTCAAGGCTGTGGCTCCAGCCGCTAAATCACGCAGGAGCATAGCCATAGCTGCCAAGGTTCCAGTTTGTTTATGGGGGATATTTATAGGGTTTAAGTGTGACATTTCAAAGTATTATGTCTGACACTTTGAGTTTGGAATGTCAGAAATTACCCATTTTTCCAAAAAATATTAGTGTTCTTTTAATTGTGGGGAGAATTGAAACACAAACAATTACAAAAAGGTTTGCACTTTTAAACTCGAGATTATCAGGATTATTCTGTTCACTGCTCCCTTACTCTTCATATCCCTTACTCTTTAAAAAGTATATTCTTCACATAGTGTTTACCGAACATATGTGGTGTCTTATTTTAATGTAAAGCGATATCAGCAAGAGAAATGATTGAAGGAAAAATATGTTGTTTCCAGAATATTTGACTTTTAAATATGTTAATGAAGAAACACCATTGTGAAAGGGAAATGTGTCTTTCCAAATAATGTCCGTGCACCTCGTAACGAAGCTCGCGGTTTTATAAAAGTTTATTATTAAAGCTGTGTGTTTGAGCATGTGTTTTATAAGCACATTGATAACAGGAGGAGTAAAGTGACGAGTGCACTTCCTACCTGTACGGCTTCATGATTACTTTGGCGGCTCCTCCCATATAGTTCTGTGCCGGGGCTTTCAGTTTCAGGGGAGAAGGGTTTGCCTTGGAACTTTAAATTACCAAAAAGAAGTATTTAGCCGCCCAGGATAGGACTTCAGAATTCGTGTCTAGTAAAAGCCAGGGGTCAGGTCCCTTCAGCCTGTTGTTTGGGGTAGTCTTGTGGAGCGTGTTCCCTGCCTCTCCTCTGCGCTATCTTGCTTCAGGACGATCAGAGCCACTGCTGGGGAAGGCAACATAGAGTGTGCACAGCACACGTGGGTGCCAACAAATGGCTTTTTTGCAAGCAAAGGGGGGTTGCTGGCCCAGTGCTCTCCAGTGGGTAGAGAGTCTGTCGGATTCATCCCAGGCATAAGAAAAAGACCTCAGCCTGCCACTTGCAGGCGGCGGACGAAGAAAGGACTTTACCGGGAGACTTTTATTTACTCAGCTTAGCCCTGCCAAGTGCCACACACATGCGTGGTATTGTCCAGTCCTTGCGGGGATGTGCATATATCACTAATATGCATTAGACGGTTAGAGGTTACACTAACAAGTTGTTTGGCATGTGGCACGGCTGTCATAGCGTGATACCGGGCAGCAGAAGGCAGGCTTTGTGGTTCTCCGTGGGCAGCCTAAGGCATCTCATGCTGGCCCAATGTCCACCCCACCACGGATAGGCTCAAATAGACAGTGTGAGTGGCTGGTTCATATGGAGGCAGAGAAGCATAGACAAGAGGCCTCAAAACCAAAGAAAACGATGATAATAGGGTACAAAGTTGAAGTTGGGCCGCGAGCTACTAACAGGGTGTGAGAGAGCTACAGGTAGCTCGCGATCGACCGGTTGGAGACCCCTGCTCTACAGCAACAACAAATGTAGCTGCACCATGTTAGAGGCAATACAGGGTTCAGCATTTCCAATGGGAAGCCTTCCTGCCCATGGCTGCAATCCAGCTTTCTCTTGCTGCAGTACCAGCACACCATTGTCCTTCCATAAACAAGGCACTTCATCAGCACTAATATGTATTCACCATCAGATGATTCCTCTTGGATAGAAAATTCACTGCCAGACTCATGAACTTGGTCTGAAGAACCAGAAACCTTATGGGTCTGGCGGCGCAGGGTACGCCTTAATCTCCTGGGTTCACTTGCTTTATCTAACAGAGACACAGGACACTCTGTTGGGCGTAGAAGATCAGATTTATTAGCTGCAGCTAAGTACAGTTGTCCTAGAAGTACACTCGGTATGTTCTCAGGAGACTGCCACTTCACTCCGTGGTGCACAATCTTTTATAGTACATGGATGACATACAAATTAACCAAGAACACTCCCAATACATACATAAAGAGCCAATAAGAAGAGCTCAAAAACAAAGTTTTACCAATGAAAAGAACTTGAGAAATAAGGTATCGAGTAACTCGAAGAAGCCTCTCCTCCAACTGTGTTTGTCACCCCTCCCCACAGGTTGATTCATGAACGTGTCCGCAACTGACTTGCAGGTGGCAAGATCCGTTTGTGTGTTTTGGAGGACAGTTGTGAAATGAGAGAATACGAGCAGAGAACGGCGAAGGCCAGAAGATAAGATAAAGTCAGGAAAGAATGGTGCGAACCAACAGATAGTTGAGACAGGGATTAGTCAGACCAGACAGGGATAAGTGGACTCGGCCAGTCCCTAACACCAGTTCGTAAACAGAGGCAGAAGGCTATTTTGACACGATGCCGCAGGAAAAGCAGAAAAGACCTTGTTCACCGTGCTGCCTGAGTGAGGGCAACACAAAATGGCGGCGGAACACAAAATGGCGGCTCGATACGATCGAGATCGAAAATCGAGTTTCCTCAGACCCTCCTTTTGCCAGAACTCAGGTAAAATACACAAAGTCACGTTAATCTGAGTCGATGTTGATGGCCATGAGGTCATCAAGCTGTTGCTGTAACATCATTTTAATGTTCTCTGTTCTCTGTGACTTAGGTCTTGGGATGCATACAGAAGCACAAAGGCCGCAGATGGTGGGACCACAGTGCATACAGAGACAACAGGAGAAAATGATGGCCAAAACCATTCCAAGAAATGTTAATACCTTCCATCCCCATTTTGACAGTAGTCCCCAAAACCATCCCAACAACGACCAATCTCCTTCGTCCTGATGAATTGACTCAGAGATTACATGTAATTTAGAGATGGCTTGGTATACCGTCGGAGCATCGTCAGGTATATAAATACAGCAACTAGATCCGATCAATGTACAGACTCCACCACGGTCCGCAAGAATAACATCTAAGGCAACTCGGTTCTGTAATGTCATAAGACGATCCGCCTGTAGTTCAGCCGTAATATTACTTAAGGCTCCTACAGTGATGTCTATAGTAGTCTCTACAACATGAACCAGTTGTCTCATGTTTCTGCTGTTGGCCATTGGACCCCAAAAAGGAAGAATTCCTTTGAGGAAATCTCCTCACTCTTGTCCTGCTGTGTCTTTGGAATCAATAATTCCTCTGCCATATCTGTTTCTATGGTGAATTGAAGAGGCAGTGTAGGGGGAAGAAGGAAAGCTATATAGCATGTTCCGGAGAAACCAGTCGGCAACCACGTATAGGCTCGATCGTAACAGATAAAATACGTGCCCTGAGATGGTACTAACGGCGGTGAATTCCAAGACGTGTAAATGTATGTGTGGGAACAAAAGCTCTTTTCTTGTCCAGTGTTAGCAGTCTGACCATTTATCTGCAAACAGAAATTACCTTGATGAGGTACAGTCCAAATTGGTGGAGAATTTCCCTGTTTAACCTTATCACTAAGGCTAGTGATGTAATGAGTGACGTTCCAATTAGTATATGCTTTTCTCTCATCAACGGAAATTTTACTATTCTCCATGATTTTAGCCATAGCTACCATTCCCTTTATCAACGAACTATGACTAAAATCTGGTCCACCAATATATGAACTGACAGGTCGTTTAAATCGTCTCTGATATGCGTTAGAGAATATTACAAAATAAGCCCAAGCGGAACCTTCATAAGAGAACAGAAGGACTAAGTATGGCATCCCTTTTTCTGTGGTATGAGGCATAAGTCCACACACCCAACAGTCGGTTGTATTAATTACTAATTGGTGCTGGTGCAATAACTGGACAAATGAATTATTGTAGTATTCGGTTCTTCTTATGAATTCATGCTGAGGAAGTGTATGAAATAGATGTGGGGAGACAGTAGAATAAGAAGGCAAAGAGATAGAAGTAGGGACAACTTTTTGCTGCATAGCATAAACAATCCAACCTATACACGCCAATAAAATACACAATACACAATAATATAAAAACACATAACGTTACACCACAACGACTGTACATTAATTTACAATACTTTTCTCTAATTTTTTTCTTCTTCTCTCTTTCTCCTAATGTAGTCTCCATCTTCTAAGTGGATGCTCACGGCAATCTTCCTCAATCACTTGGTTATGATTATCTGCCGTCCTATGACACTGCACGTCCTGCAGGCCTATTGCCACTACTCAGGTCACAATCAAGACTCCTACCGTGACCCTGCAACCGGAATAGAAACTACATGGAAGAGAGAATCTCAAGTTTTCTTAATTAGTCTTGGTCTGAGATTATAACGGACTTTATCGGGTACAGTCTGGTCTCGAAACAATGTTTGTGGGTTTGTAGTGTTCAAGCGGAGATGTGGTGGTACAGCTTCTTGAAGAATATCGTCGTCTTCTTTCTCCGACCGAGTTCCACTCAGGCGTGCATCGCTAAAAGGTATGAACTGGGGAACCTTTTCGCTTTCAGAGTCACGTATACCCTTACGGACCCACTGATCAAAGGGCAAAGGCACCTTCTTGCAGTGCACGCCGTGTATCCAGTTTTTCTTTCCTTCAACCTGTATTGCTGTTCGCGTCGCCAGGAGGACCTGTCGAGGTTCCCTCCAACGAGGCTCCAGATTCTTTGTCCTTTGGAAATTCTTCACGCAAACCCAGTCACCTGGTTGGATGGAATGACCTGGGTCTGTAGAGGCTTCTGGCAAAGCGTTCTGAACCTGTTGATGGAGAACACGCAATTTAGTTGTAAGGTCGTGCAAATAATCAATCAGCATCGGGTATGGTATTTCAGAATACTTTCTAGGGCGAGGGACTCCCCATACATTAGCTGGGCGCCCAAAAACAACCTTGTATGGGCTGAGTCCCAAACGAGAATGCACAGCTGTTCTGGTGGACAGAAGAGCCAAAGGTAAAGCATCGGGCCAGGCAAGACCTGTGCTGGCTTGTATCTTTGCAAGTTTAAGTTTGAGAGTGCCATTATAACATTCTACCAAACCCGTTGACTGGGGATGGTTTGCCGCATGGAACTTCTGCTTTATACCAAGACCTGCACAAACTTTTTGCATGACTTGGCCCACAAATTCACTCCCATTGTCACTCCAGACAATGCACGGCAAACCAAACCTAGGAAAGAACTCCTTCAAAAGAATTTTGGCAGTGGACACAGCAGTGTTGTCTTTCAGAGGGTAGGCCTCTATCCATCTGGAAAAGGCACATACCACCAAGAGAACATATTTGAGATTGTTGCATCACTCCATGTGAATATAGTCGATTTGCAACACCTCAAAAGGATATGTCGGGGGAGCAAAATGACCTGCCGGAGTTGGGGTTCCTTTTCCCGGATTGTACATCAAGCAAATGATACAATGCTTTACCACATTATCAGCCACACTGGAGCCAGAAGTTTACATATTCCTTTCGCACTGATGTGGGCTGGACCATGCGCCATAGTAACTACAGGCAGTACATAGGCGTCTGGTAACAGCCAACGCTGGTGTTCTGACAATTCTACCCAACATCCCGTCTCATCTAACATTACTGTACTCTCTTTCCACTTTCTCAACTCTTTCTCTGTAGCATCGGCCTGAATCAATCTCACACTATCTATTGTGTCCTCACACATCCCTCTTTCCCTGACCCAATTTGCAGGGCCCGCAACATACATGCGACTTCTAGCATCTCTGGCTGTCCTTTTTGCTACCTCGTCCGCAAAAGCATTTCCGCGACCAACATCGTCAGTAATCTTCTTATGCGCACTACATTTCACAATTGCTATCTGGGTAGGCAGGGCAAGTGACTCAAGAAGGTCAGTTACCAATTGACCATGCTGTATTTTAGTTCCGTGGGAGGTAAGGAATCCTCTTTCCTTCCACAAACGACCGAAGCTATGCGCCACACCGAACGCATACTGGCTGTCGGTATACACATTCACTCTTTCCTTTAGATAACACACACGCTCTGGTCAGAGCTATCAGTTCGGCCGCCTGAGCTGAATTATGTCTGATGCGTGCTGTCTCCACAATTGTATGCAAGGTAGTAACAGCATAAGCTGAAGTTGTCTCACCATTCGAGAGTTTGAAACAAGACCCATCCACCCATAGGATCCCATCTGGATCCGCTAGCGGCGTATCTTTCAAATCAATTCTACCTTTTGTCTCCTCCTCAGTACGGAGAAAACAATCATGTTGTTCTTTAATACCTTTCCCTTCCGGAAGAGGTAACAAAGTGGCTGGATTTAAAGCGTTACATCGTTTGATGTGCACGTGACTAGCCAAGAGCATCAGCTCATATCCAGACAAGCGAGCACTCGTAAGATGCTGCGTTTTTGTCCTATTTAGCGAGGTATCCACTGCATGTGGTACCATAACAATGAGAGTATTATCTAGCACCACTCCAGCAGACTGACGAATAGAAATCGCTGCTGCTGCTGTAGCTTTAAGACAACTAATCAATGCCTTGGCTACTGGATCTAACGCAGCTGAAAAATAGGCACATGGCCGCTGTTTATCTCCAAATCGTTGTGTTAAGACTGACAACGCACAACCCTCTCTTTCATGGACATAGAGCGTGAAGGGCTTACTGTAATCCGGAGTACCCAACACAGGAGCAGAACACAGAGCAGCACGTAAATCAGTAAAACTCTTCTGACATTCGTCAGTCCAAGGAAGGGGTTGGGGTGTGTCTTTCAAAGTGAGTGCTAACAAAGGTTTGGCCAGCAAAGAAAAGTTTGGGATCCATTGCCTACAATACGAGGTAATGCCCAGAAAGGCACGCACCTCTCTTTGTGTGGATGGCACAGACATTTGCGCTATTGCTTGAATTCGTTCTGGGGTTAATCGCCTTCCCTCCTTTGATAAGAGATGACCCAAATAGGTAACCTCTCGACGGACATATTGTAGTTTAGAAGGCGAAACCTTATGATTAAGATCAGACAAGTGACGTAACAATGCAATAGTCACATTCCTGCAGACATCCTCTGAGTCGGCAGCAATTAACAAATCATCCATATATTGGATAAGAGTAGCACCTGGAGGCAAAGGGAAAGCATCAAGCTGACATTTCAGAGCTTGACTATAAATGGAGGGGCTTTCACAATAGCCTTGGGGTGCGCGCTCGAACCGAAAACTTCGGCCTCCTAGAGAGAAACCAAAAATATCCCTACTCTCTTCGGCAATGGGAATGCTGAAGAAAGCATTTTTCAGATCAATAACTGAAAACCAAGCCGCTGAGGCAGGTATCATAGTTAACAGGGCAGTAATATCTGGGACAACAGGATACTGTGGTACAACAATTTTGTTAACCTCCCGAAGATCAATCACAAAACGATAAACAGGAGGCTTAGAAGGGTCGGTGCGTTTAAGAACAGGAAGAATAGGACTATTACATAAATTTCCTCTCGTTTCCTCAATCACACCCTTCTGAACCAAATCATAAATGATATCCAAAAGCGCTCTTTCACCTTCATTGGAAATTCTGTATTGAGGAATGCGTGGCAATTTAACATTGGACTTGAGAGTAACAACATAAGGCGGAATTTCAAGACAACCAACATCATTTGGACCCGTAGCCCAAAGCGTTGCAGGAAGAGAGAGCAATTCAGGTGGGAATTGATCTTTAGACAAATACATTGGAGAAGTCAATTTCTGCCCCAAAGTAAGATGTACACCAGAAGGAGAACAATATATCGTTGCATGCAATCTTTTCAATAGATCCAAACCCAACAGATTCTCGCCGCAACCAGTTGTTAAAAGAAGAGGAGCTTCCAAATCATAAGGGCCAATTGAAATAGGCAGAGGGCTAGAGACCGGATTGCAAACTGGGGCGCCAGAAAATCCTACTGATACATTTGTTGAGCCAGACAAAGGTGCCCCAGGGAGTTTAGAGTGAATGATAGAACTTCTCATCGCACCAGTATCTAAAAGAAATGGCTCTGTAACACCCATCGTAGTGACATTAACATAAGGTCCACTCTGATCTACTGGAATTGATACAACTCCCTCACTTTGTCTATGGCTGTCCTAGTTAGCGTGAAGGCTTTCATTTTCACCTTCAGCATGATAATCATCATTGTAATACTGTGTAGACTGAGTATTCTGTTGATCAAAGTAGTTCATAGAATTTGGAGGGGGAAGAGAACGCTGTTCTTGGGTCAACACACCTCGACCTCTACCCCTGGGCACTAACTGATAAATACCTCAACCTCGTGGTGCAGATAGTCCTTCACTACGCTGTAATAAAACCGGGCAACTATTCTTAAAATGACCTTCTTCTCTACAATAGGCACATTGGTTAGGACCTAATAAAGGTCGCGGAATAAAAGACTCAGGCTTTTGATACACCCTCTGAAGCTGTGGAGGCTGTTGAAACTGGCGCTGAGCAAGACGAGGAGGATAAGCCTGTTGCAGAAGAACCTTCGTTTTTAATTCTTTAGTCTTTTTCTCTTGCTTATCTTTCTCTTCTTTATCCCTGTTCTCATAATATTGAGCAGTAGCCAATATCTGCACAGAGGAAGAAACAGCCCATGAACTTTCAGAGTCTTTCAACTTATGTGACAGCTCAGGAAGCAAATTAAATACGAATTGATCTACAAATAATCGCTGTACACCCTCCGTAGTCATATCCTGACCACTGTGATCAATAAACGTCTCCTCGAAACGATTGAAGAAATCAGAGACACTCTCATTTTTCTTCTGTTTACACGCAGCTAGTTTATCCCAATTAACTCGCAAAGCGGGCATCATCGTTTTCATTAAAGTAATAATCCTACCAGGCAGTTCTGAAATCAAAGCATCAGGCTTAGCACCACCCACTTAGGCTGCATCTGCGGCAATTATAGCATTCCAATCACCACCTAATGCTTGAGCGTGATCCTCTCTCCGAATTCGAGCCCATAATGCTTGTGGGACTACATTCCCCATCAACATATCAATATCGGCTAAATTCATAATGCAGGCATCAACAGTCTGGGACAACTCTTTATAATAACCAGCAGGGTTTTTACGGGGATCCGGTAGAGACTGTTTAAGAGCCAAAACTTCAGATCTTTTCCAGGGGACATGTACCCATATACGCTGGGAATGCGCGGGAACAGCTAGATTAGCACCTGCTGCTGGAACCCCTTCTCTCCATACTGGAGGAACCTCTCTCATTGGATAATGTTTCGATGTCAGCCTAACAGCAGGATCGGAGTCAAGGAAAGTCTGCGAGGAAAATAAGGATCTAAAAGAGACAAGTGTCTTTACGGCATCCTCAACCTTAGGACCCACAATGAGTCCCTTGTCGAAATTAGCCTGAACATCCAACAGACCCTGAGGAACTGAACCCAAATCCATATCCATCCATCCTTTAACAAGAGTGTCGCACATAACATTAAAAACATATCTCTGCGTGGGCGCTTCCCACTGATGAAGGGTAGCCAAAATATCGTTCACACTATATAAGGGACCTTTCTTGATCCATTTGCGAGTGAGAGAGTCCAATACCACCCGTTCATCGAAGGCTGGAAGCTGACTACGAGACTGTCTTCGAGAGAAAGCCGGAGACATATTAAGAGTCTCAAAGAAAGGAGACAGAAACCCAGAAACAGTATCTGTGATCCGTTTTCGGACAGTAGGAGAATTGGACATAAGGACAGGGGACAAGGTATTGGGCGAACTAATAAGAGAAGAACTGGCAGTTATAAGAGGAGCCGAAGGCAAAGGAGATTGTGGCTCAAGAGATAGAGGTAAAGCAACCGGTGGCAAAGGAAGTGGGGGCGGCAATGCTTGAAGGGGCAAATGCGGAAGAACCGGAGCAGGTGGAGGCGCAACTAATGGCTGAACCGGTTGTAATAATGGGGGTGCATTAGCACCTTGTACATAGGGAGGAGGCAATCTCAATAGGTGAGACATCAAAGGGTCTTCCTCCAATTCCTTACTTTTATTAGAAGGGGAAATAGGCAACACCGGATAGCATTTATCTATCGCCATACGATGCTGTCTCTCTGAAATTTCCATTTCACAATCGATCTCATTATCTTTAAACTGCTGGGCAGCCTGTATATTCGTTATACCTTGTGCTTTCTTATCTCGTTTTGCCTGCTTAATTTCTCTCTGTTTGGCTTCCTTACGCCAAAGGCGGAAAGAGTCAAACATTGCCGGCCGGGCTTTTCTTTTAAACAAAACTGCTTCCAAATTATCTAATATGTCAGGCTCAAAGCTACCATTCTGTGGCCACTTTAAACACCATCGTTCTTCGTGTATCGGGTCCATGCCTCGTTAAAGGCAATGGGGCCAACACCATGTTTAGAATAGAGCTCATAAGTGGGAGTTCCAACCGAAGGAATCGGACAAGAGTCCTCCAGCCGGGAGTCCCTATCACAACCAAAGTTTCCTAAACTTAGTCAGACCAGGCTTCGTTATTTCACTGGACTGTTCACAAACATCAAGGGGGTTAAATCAATTAACACAGCACAAATGTACTCACCCCTCGGCTTCGGCTTTTGCAATAGCCGAATCAAAGACCCAAAGGACCAAACAAAATAGTGGGAGCTACCCACCACCAATACTTAACTAAGTGTCTTCTTACGCCAACAGAGACCCGTCTAATGTCTCGCCTTACCATACATCACCAAAGAAGGGCCAAAGCAAGGCGGCAGTCAGGGTAGCAGTCGTCAGCAGCCGTCAGGAAGGAGTAACCGCGCTGAAAAAGACCTTCGGACCACTTTGACATACAGGGGTCGCTTGACGTGGCTTGGGATTCCTCCGGAATTTTCTTGCGGGGCTCCGCACGACCTTCAGGCAGAACCACTACCTCTGAAGCCGCCCCATGTTGGGCGCCAGTTGAAGAACCAGAAACCTTATGGGTCTGGCGGCTCAGGGTACGCCTTAATCTCCTGGGTTCACTTGCTTTATCTAACAGAGACACAGGACACTCTGTTGGGCGTAGAAGATCAGATTTATTAGCTGCAGCTAAGTACAGTTGTCCTAGAAGTACACTCGGTATGTTCTCAGGAGACTGCCACTTCACTCCGTGGCGCACAATCTTTTATAGTACATAGATGACATACAAATTAACCAAGAACACTCCCAATACATACATAAAAAGCCAATAAGAAGAGCTCGAAAACAAAGTTTTACCAGTGAAAAGAACTTGAGAAATAAGGTATCGAGTAACTCGAAGAAGCCTCTCCTCCAACTGTGTCATTGCGGAGGAGCAGCCCCTGGAAACACAACACAATGTGAGCTAAATCTCCAACAATTATTACAACAGTTAAAAAAAATTAATGCAGGGTATTTATACTGATTTGAAGTAAACATTACAAAAACACATGCAACTACACAAACAGCAGATCTACCAATGCCGAAACTTCACGCAGTAGTCGCTACTAAGGAAATCAAAAGATTTGCACTACAATAAAAATGAGAAATAAAACATTTCGTTCGCAAATGATGGCAAAAAATAAAACAGTTAACTTTATAAAACACAGTGAAGTCTGCCACAGGGCCAAATCGGCATCACAAATGTCCGATCTGCCCCAAGGGTGGCACAAAGCAAAGGCAAAATATTGGCATCCCAGATGGGAGTGACCCTTACCCCAGATGCAGTTTCCCCACACATACAGAAACGTATTACCTGGTGTCTAGTGTTTTTTTTGCCACCACTCCCATGAGCAGACTCCCATGGAAATGCCCATTTCAAAATGGGAAGTGACTCTTCCTCAGGGGGGCGCTTCTAACATAACAATTCCCTGGTGTCTAGTGGTCGTCCACCCCCCTGTGGGCAGGTTGGCCTAAAAAATGGCTGATCTGACCCTGGGGAGTGGAAAAAAGTGAAAACATGAGCAAAGTGTTTTTGGGGAGCAACCCTTACCCAAGGGGTTGCTCCCCAATAGTCATAAATAAACAAGTCCCTGTTATTGAGTAGTCTTCTGCTCCCCTCAGGGGCAGATCACCCTAAAAAATGTCTGAGGTGCCCCAGGGGGGTGGTAAACAGCCAACAATGTAACAATATTTTAGGGGAGTGACTCTTTCCCAAGGGCCCACTCTTCCCAGCAAAAAAACATCCCTGGTGGCCAGTGGGTGCATTCCTGCTGTGCGATCACGGTCCTACCCGCCATCCCGCTACAGGAATACACTAAAGAGAGACACCAGCGGATAGAAAAAACTGTTCCCTTACCCCGGTGTCTCTCTTCCCACACAATTTCTCCCCAGCAGAGGACTTACCTTTAAAGATGTGCTCTTGTTGGACCGCACTGGAAGCAAATGGCTACCAGTGCAGCCACCGCACCTTTTGATAATGTAGGCTCCACATGCTTGCTCCGACGTCATCAGATCACTGGCGGAGGGAGGAGGGGGGCAGTTGAAGAGATTCTGTTGCCACCCCCAGTGAAATGGCGTTTGTGGATCCTGCGGGGTGACAGCTGTGTAGAAAGGGTAGGGGGTTGTGTATGATTTTAAAGAAGTAAAAACGGCAGCTCACAGTTTTCCTTACATGAGAACTGAGTGATAAGGTAGAAGTCAGGTAAATCCCTAGATTGCGCACTCTAGATGAGTCCATAGGAGAAGGGACCATTACAGACAGCCAATTAAGAGCACTAGGGGGGCATTGGTCCATCAGGCACAAACAGGAAAAATTTAACAAGAGAAAGGTCTGTGCCTTTCACCAATGGCCCATAGATAGGGTGTGGAGCAGAGCCGAGTTGGGTGCCGAACCCTGTTCAAAGCCAAACATCAACTGGGTGTCATTGCTGTACATACAGAATTTTTCCATGGTCCCAACAAGCAATACCGCCAGAGGGCCCATGTAGATGTTGAAAACTGACAGTGAAATAATGGAGACCAGGAGGACACCGCAACTGAGAGCTTTAGTCTTTGCCTTAAAAGGTGGAATCACTACAACTTGGTAACAGTCAGTAAGGTAGCAAGAGAACAAGTTCAGTTCAAAATGTGACACATTTCTTTAAGTCTAGAAATTAAAATGGTGTGGTCTATGGTGTTGAGCACAGTTGGCAAGTCCATAACAACTAGGGCTGCAAATGCACCATCATTCACCAATCGGTGAATGTTGTCTGCCACAGACAGAACTATTCACTCAGTACTCCTGCCTGGTTAGAAACCAGCTTAAAAAGGTTCACACTGAGCATGAGAGTCAATACATTTTGCAGCTGATTAAAAGCTAGTTTTCCAACAATATAGCCTATTAGAGAAGTGAAATTGGTCTAAATATTTTTTACCTACAAGGGTCCAGACCAGGCTTTCTTAAAAGTGGCATCACTGTTGCTATTTTCCACCGATTGTGGACAACACCGGATGGTAACGACTGATTGAATACATTTTGATAACTAATCTGTAGGGGAAGATTAAATTCATCTGGTAAGGCAAAGATCTGCTGTAAAATAACTGTAGTGAAAACATCTTATGAGATTGAATCAAGGTACTAAAGAAATGCCCAACCACATCTAACGAAGTTGAGAGGTTCACATACAGCACGGGTACTGATAGTACGGCCACCGGGCCGCCAGCGGCCCGGCAAGCCTTTCTTGGCGGCCCGCGGACCTTGCAGACATCGTATCTGTGCTTTTTTTTTTTTTAAAGAGTGTCAGGAAACACCGCCAGTTGCAGCAACGCAGAGCTATGGGGGCAGGGCGATTCTTTTAAAGACCATTCAATTGTTAATGAAGCTTTGTTGTATTTCACCTCTTCTTGGCGCCCCTGCATCTCCCCTCTGATTGAGTGGAGATGCAGGGGCGCTAAGAAGAGGTGAAATACAACAAAGCCTCATTAACAAGTGAATGGTCTTTTAAAGATGTGAAGTACTCAGGTGCGGCTGTGTGTGTGCCTGGGAAGCAGTCTCAGCCCGGGGTGACACACGCAGGGTGAGGTGACAGAGGGTGACGAGGACAGCAGGGTGTGAGAGCAGCGGGTGAGGTGACAGAGGGCAGCAGGGAGTGAGAGCAGCGGGTGAGGTGATAGAGGGAGACAGACAGAGGGAGACAGATGGGGACAGAGAGAGGGAGATGGAAGGAGGGAGGGAGACAGAGACGGACAGAGGGAGGGAGACAGAGAGAGAGGGGGATAGAGAGAGGGAGACAAAGAGAGGGAGACAGAGAGAGGGAGGGAGACAGAGAGGGAGGGAGACAGAGAGAGAGGGAGACCGAGTGAGGGAGACAGACAGTGTGAGACAGGCACAGGGAGACAGACAGAGGGAGGGAGACAGAGAGAGGGAGACAGAGGGAGACGGACAGAGGGAGACTGACAGAGGGAGGGAGACAGAGGGATACAGAGGGAGGAGGGTGACAGACAGAGGGAGGGAGACAGATAGAGGGAGACAGACAGAGGGAGACTGACAGAGGGAGGGAGACAGAGGGAGGAGGGCGACAGACAGAGGGAGGGAGACAGATAGAGGGAGATGGAGGGTGACAGACAGAGGGAGGGAGACAGAGAGAGGGAGACAGAGGGGGATGGACAGAGGGAGACTGACAGAGGGAGGGAGACAGAAGGAGGGAGACAGAGGGAGGGAGACAGAGGAAGGAGGGCGACAAACAGAGGGAGACAGACAGATAGAGGGAGACAGACAGAGGGAGACAGAGACAGACAGAGGGAGAAAGACGGAGGGAGACAGAGGGAGGGAGACCGAGGGAGGGAGACAGAGGGAGGGATACCGACAGAGACAGGCAGAGGGAGATAGAGGGAGGGAGACAGAGGGAGGGAGACAGAGGGAGAGAGAGGGGGAAACACAGAGAGGGAGACAGAGAGAGAGAGGGAGGGAGAGAGGGAGAGAGAGAGTGATAGAGAGAGGGAGGGAGACGGAGAGAGGGAGGGTGAGATAGAGAGAGGGAGGGAGAGATAAAGAGAGGGAGGAGGGCGACAGACAGAGGGGGGAAGACAGACAGAGGGAGACAGAGGGAGAGAGAGGGAGGGAGACAAAGAGAGGGAGACAGACAGAGGGAGGGAGACAGATAGAGAGAGACAGAGGGAGGGAGACAGAGAGAGAGAGGGAGGGAGACAGAGAGAGAGAGAGAGAGAGAGAGAGAGAGAGAGAGAGAGGGAGACAAGCAGAGTGTGTGAGACAGAGGGAGACAGAGGGAGACAGAGAGAGAGAGGGAGGGAGAGAGTGATAGAGAGAGGGAGGGAGACGGAGAGAGAGAGGGAGGGAGAGATAGAGAGAGGGAGGGAGAGATAGAGAGAGGGAGGGAGACAGAGCGAGCGAGAGAGAGAGAGATAATAAATAGAGAGAGAGATGTGTGTATGCCGGGTCTGGTGGCTCAGTGGACGAAGGCATCCGCTGCAGCGGGCTGTGTTCAACCTCATGAGCATAGTTTTTATTTTGCTCTAGCCCCGCCCCCCTCCCCCACTGCCCCCGCCCCCACCGGTGCGGCCCTCGGCCATAAACCACACTGTAAATTTGGCCCCGAGAGAAAGTTTGTAAGTACCCATGGCATACAGGGTATAGGAATACATTCCGCAGCTATATTTTCATAATGTTGGCACTTTTATCAGCTAAAAAAAAGGCTAAATCTTCACAAAGGGCAGCTGAACCCAAAATATTATTAGACATCGTAGTGACTGTTGAACTTTGCCCTTTCTGCAGGGTCATCCCCAAACCTTTCACTTTTCCCCTCCTGTTTTCTGAACATCTTTGTGTTGGCTTTTGGGACTCTTTGCACTTTACCACTGCTAGCCAGTACTTCATTGCTTGTGCTCTCTTAAACATGGTAACATTGACTTTCACCCAATTGGCAAATTTAATTTACTTGCAAGTCCCTAGTAATATGGTAAAACATCTATGCAGGGCCTATCAAATAAATACTACTAGTGGGCCTGCAGCACTTATTTTGCGACCCACTTAAGGAGTCATTTTCAACATGTTTCAGGCCTGCCATTCCAGCCAGTGTGTGTAGTTTTAAACTGCTATTTAGATCTGGCAAAATGTGCCTTTTGGCAGGCCTAAACCTTTCTTTTTGATACACATTAGTCAAAATGGATCCCAACTGCCTATCATACTGCAATATGAGGGAGCTGAAGGAATTCTGCAGGGAGAGGGGGCTGGCCTTGAAAAAGGGGACCACCATGCAAGACCTTTGGAATGCGCTGTATGATTTTAAGTTAGCACGCTGGTTTGGGTGAAGGGCAGACAAGTGAGTAGTTATGAAGAGCTGTATGATCTAATTTGGAGACAAAACATGCTCACTAACTGTTTCACAGAATTGCACCAACATCTGGTTGACTGCAAGCTTACTGACACCAGAGAGCTTGGAAAGGAGGCAGACCTCTAGGTTATTATGAGAGTGTCTAGGAAGTTACTTTGGAGTGATCCTGAGGAGGATGGTTCAGGTTCCCCCCAACAGAGTGGGTGGATGGCACTCAGTGACCCAGACAGGTCCCAGTACTGTGTGGGGGTGAAAGGTTCCCATGTCCCTTCTAAGAATAGGAGGAGAGGTTCTGGGGGGTGGAGTCCCAGAGCGCCCCATTTACAACCCCAGTACTTTGATTGCACCTAGTTGAGGCACAAGCAAGGGGACCTGGTCTGTACCAAGAGATCACCCACTGCTGGGAGCTCCACAGTGTAGGCGAGTTGGGATGGGCGCCCGCTGAGGGCACCCTGACAGCTCTGATTTCTGGGGGTATTACTTTCACAGGGATAGTACAAAGGCCCAGATGGAGGAGCAGGAGTTGGAGACAGTCCACAGTAGAAAGATCAGTGGATCAATTGTTGCCAGTTTTGAGGACAAAGCAACCCAAGAGTGACCCTGGTGAAGCCACTCTTGAACTGGAGGTGCTTCCTGCACTGTCACAGAGACAGAGGACTACACCAGGCAGACACCTGCATGCTACAGACAGGGAGTGTCACCCTGGAGCTGGGTGTTGGTTCCCCCCTAGAAGTACTGGTTTGCCTGGCACCTGTTCAGCCTGAGGGTACAGACCCTGTGCTGAGGTGGTATTCTCAGACTGTCACTCCTTGTCCCACACTTTGAGAAACCTCAGAGGTCAGAGGACCCTGGATGGCCCAAGGCCTAGTTCTTGGCACTAACAGAGACATTTGTCAGTGGCCTCTGTTTGGTTGCTGTCCTTATGGGCAGAGTTTTTCTTGGGTTGGGGACAGAAGTCTGATCCAAATGGTCGAATGGGCCATATCACTTAGTTGGTCATAGTGGCATTGTCTGCCTACTGGGATGTATCTGTGGCAAGTTAAAGTTAAATGCTTGACAGATGGGTTCTGCAGAAGAGGAGAGGGGTTCACCATGGGTCAGGTCAGTGGATCAAGAGAATGTAGACAGAGGGCGTCGACTAGGAGCACTCGCTAACGATCCTGGTTGACGGCTTGGTCCGGTAGGCTTTTTCACGTCGATGCCCTGGGGACGTGCAACTATCGTGATCGAGAGCAGGCGCGCTCGAGATCTGGGATCCCAAATATACGGCTACAGGGCGCTCAGCGCCAGAGGTGAGCCCTCATCATATATTGTGTGAAATTTTCACGAGCGCGGAACCGCACGACTTGGCCCGTTTCTGGGAGGTCATCCCAGTTATGGCTGCCATGGCTTATCGCCAATCTCCTAAGTTGTTCTCATTATTTCCGTGGCAACCTGTGTACGCATACCACGTTCAGGTACCACACAGTGTGGAGTCCATTTCATGTTATCCCGCAACTAGCTTCCCCTAAAACCTACACAAAATGGCAACTACAATTACCCACGACTAAAGTATTAACCAGGACAGAGATTCTGTTCGACAGAGACATAAGACTCCGGTCTAAAATCACCCAAATAAGAAAGGAAAGGACCAGCAACCACAGGAGAAAAGGAAACAGGACTACTTCCCTAAGAACCCACTAATGGAAATAGAGAGAGGACTTACTCTGGTGAAACATTCACCCATAGCAAATAGGTCGGCCATCTTGGACTGGTTTCACTCAAATTGATCTAGTGCCCATTCCACACAGACTACCTCCGCGATTACACATTCTTCAAACTTACAGGTGAGAAGTATTCTCTCTACTACCCGCACTTTCCCCTCTACGGATGGCTCTGGAAACTCTAGCCCTCCCTTCCTTATAGGGTGCCGCCCCCCGTCCCACTTAGTCACTATGCCATACGCCACATCAGCCTACTCTGACCCCGCCTCTGCGAACCACTTAAAACCGCACGGCCCGAACTCCTTCTCGATCAACTTCCCCCCTAACCTCTCACCCAAGGCGAAAAAATACCTTTAAACAAAAACTGATCAGACAACATCCTGAATCACTATTCGCGGACATCTATCACTGCGCCTCAAAAGGACAAGTAAAAATGGATCTCATCTTCCACACCGAAAGACCCCAAACATGGAACTCCATCCTCATATCGCAACTCAATCTCTCCAAAATGACTAATATGCCTCATAGCTGCAAACTGACTTTCTCAGCCCCTAACCACACTAGGCAAAATGGGAACACCACTGCGACCATCTACTCCAATGGCACAGTCCTGATACAAGCCAACAACGACAACCTAGAAATCTTTGATGCTCTCTTCCCATCCCTCCCGACCTCCCCCTCCCACGCACTCCTCCCCTGCCCACCCATCCTCCTCTCCCTGAAGAACCTGACACACCAACAGAACCCACCCACCATTCCGGTGCACCCTAGAGAGAACAAAACCCCTCTACACCCCTCCAGCAACCACCCTCTCCCGCCCCCGCCCTCATTCCCTCCCAACCCACTTCGAATGACCTCAACACACAGTACGTGACTCCCAACCCCCTCCCCAGTCCCTCATGCAATATAACATCTACGTCCCAACATGGCCCCCACCCCCACGCACCACCGACCCCGCCTAGATCCCACTCAGATGCCTCACCCACAAAAGGGCAACTCAACAACGTTAGGCTCTCCCCCCCAGGTTTAACTCTCCCGCTCAGAACACCTACACTGACATAGAGACTGGGCAACTGCTCACCCTGCTTGAAAGCCAAATAACCAACATAATCCAGGGTCTTAGTGAAATCCTTACCAACCTCGCCGCTCCCCTAAAGCCACACCATTACCCTTCCTTCTCCTCTCTCGCTCAACAGAGGCTTCCCAGTTATCCCCATCCGGAAGGGATCTCTACCCCTCTCTCTCATCAGACACAGAGACCGAAAAGAACTAGAGATGACACTTCTGCGAGTGAAGCGGCAGCTCTCACATCCTCGTTCGACAATCTCATTACTGCCACCCTCCAATCCAAAATACAGGTGATCACCGGTCTGGGAAGGGAACAGGCCCCTCCAAAATCACCTAGGCACCCGGCCACACGCACTATCATCTCCACGGTCCCCCGAACGAAAAAACACACAACAGAGATGTCCCCCACAAACCGCATGCTCATAAACTGCAGATCAGCCACCAAGCATGCCACAGAGCTAGCGGAATCCATCCTCACCCACGACATAGACATAGCATTCATCACTGAGACATGGCTAAATGAATCCTCATTTCCACTCATGGATACTCTTATCCCCCCTGGCTTTGTTATCACCAACAAAGATAGAAAAGATCAAAGAGGTGGGGGCATAGCCATCATCCACAAAAACAATATTTCCGTGACGGAAATAGAATCCTTCACCTACAACACCTTTGAGTGCCTAACCGCCAACATCAACACTAGCAACAATAAAACACTCACCTGCCACATCATTTACCACCCCCCAGGTAACAACACCACATTCACAGAACACCTGTCCGACCTGATTGCCCACTGCTCTCTCCGAGATATGAACACCCTTATTCTGGGCGACCTCAATCTTCACTGGAATGACGAAAACAACCTGCAAATCCAGAACCTGAAGTAGCTGCTTCACAGCAACAACCTTACCCAACACTGCTTAGAAGAAACCCACAACAAAGGAGCAATCCTAGACCCCATTATCGCCCAGCATGACACTGTCACGATAGACCGCACTCTGCCAGTGGACTGGTCTGATCACCACTTAATCCTATTTCACCTCACTCAGCCCATCACACCCAAACCCCCCACCCAAGACCCTCCAAAATGGACTAGAAACTTCACCCAGATTAACATGACTGACCTAGAGGGAAGGGTTAACTCTCTCCTCACTGCCTACATGGACAATCTATCCACAACAGAACTCACCGCCCACTACAACACAAACATGACATCCATTCTAGATCAAGTAGCCCCCCTGAAACTAAAAAGAACCAGGAACATCCCATCCAGATCTTGGTTCAACACGGACATTCACAACGAAAGAAGACAAGTAAGAGCTACCGAAAGACTATGGAGGAGCAACCCCTCCTCAAGCCTACTCGAACAACTCAAAGCAGCCCGAAGAAAATACAAAAAACACATCAGCAGCGAAAAATCCACCTTATTTTGCGTCGTCCTGGACAACGCAAAAAACAGGCCCAATGAACTGTTCAAAATCATCAGACAACAAACCTCCAAACCCCCGGAATCCTCCCTACAGGCCTCCAAAGACTTGTGTGAAAACTTTGCCAACTTCTTCGAAGAAAAAATCACCAAGATTGAGCTCTAACTGGAAATCAACGTCAACCGCGTTTGCAAAAACCTGCCTCCAGTGACAATAGATAGCTCGCCCAAGCACCCCACAAAACCTGGAAGTCTTTCAACCCCATCGCGGAAACCGAAATCCTCAAACTGATCTCCACCTCCAAACCAGCCTCTCATGTCCTTGACCCGTTTCCCACCGAACTGACCAAAAAACTGAGACTCTGCATAGCACCGCTCTGGTGCAAGATCATTAACAGCTCCCTGAGAACCGGCATCATACCTGAATGCCTCAAAGTGGGCCAAGTCATGCCACTACTAAAAAAACAAGGCCTTGACTCCAAGGAACTGAATAACTTTAGACCCATCTCCAATCTACCCCTCCTATCCAAAATCCTAGAAAAATGCGTCCTCCAAAAACTGACTCAGCACATGGATAACATCAACCTTCTTGACCCCCACCAATCGGGTTTCAGAAAAGGCTACAGCACCGAGACCGCAATGCTTAACATCACAGACGACATCCACAAATCCCTCAAAGCTGACCAATGCTGCTTCCTCATTCTCCTAGACCTATCGGCAATCTTTGACACTGTTGATCACAAACTTCTCATCAAGGCCTTACAAGAAAGGGTAGGAGCTGATGATGTGGTCCTACGCTGGTTCTCCTCCTTCTTACACAGACGCTCACAAAGGATAAAAATAAAAAACTTTACCTCCGACCTACACCCTGTCAACAGGGGCATTCCCCAAGGTTCAGTGCTCTCACCTCAACTGTTCAACATATACATGGATCCCCTCAACACCCTACTCAAAAATGCTAACATCCCTTTCCACCTCTATGCAGATGACACCCAAATCTATCTTGAAACCTCCTCCATTGTTGACATTCACAGACTAAATTCACTCTAAAAGAAATCCAACATTAGCTTTCGCTTAACCACTTAAAACTCAACCAAGACCAAACCAAAATACTCCTCATCTCCAACAAAGAGGAGGGCCCTCATATTTCAGATTGGCTAAAAGCTTTGGATGCTCTTAACCGCAATCACACTCTGACCCACTCCATTAAATCATTAGGAATTACCCTAGACTCAAAACTCAACATGGCCAATCACATCAAGAACTCCGCAAAGAGTGCCTTCGTCAACCTGAAGTTACTGAACAAAATAAAACCATTCATCCCAACCAACGACCTCAAACAAGCCACCCAATCACTGGTGCTATCCAGACTCGACTATGGGAATGCCACCCTCACTGGTACAACAAAATCTTTTCTAGTTCCCCTTAAAAATACTCGCAACGCAGCAGCTAGAATGGTCACTGGAATCAGGAAATACGATCACATCTCACCAGCACTCAGAGAACTAAAATGGCTCCCAATCGAACTGCGTGCCAGTTACAGGACTGCTTGCCTCATACATAAAGCCCTGCACACAGGAAAACCTGAGTATTTGGCTGCCAAACTCAAGAGGGCTGGTCAGACAAGGAACCTCAGGAGCTCCAGCACCCTACTACTCATCCCCATGAAAACACGCAAACAAAAAACTGCCGCACGGTCCTTCGCCAGAAACGTGCCCAAAATCTGGAACGCCATCCCAGTCGGTAACAGGACTATCTCGTCCTTCACAAAATTAAAAGAACAACTTAAAGTCCTTTTCCTTAACCGCTCCCTCCCGAATGGATAGCCGCCATCAAAATGCTATTCCCTGCTCGTCGTCTCTTCCTGCCATTGTAGCTCCAAGACATACCTCCTCCCTGCTATTCGACCCCGAACGGTTCCTCCACCCCCCCTTAATTGGTTCAACCCCAAGACAATGTGAACTCTAAGAGGTTATCTCAGGACTCACGGACTACCTCAATGCTGCTCAGCACACTTGGACTTCCGAACCTATATGTAGAATCCTGCCTTATTATATCAACCACAAGACAATGTGCACTCAATGAGGTTATCTCAGTACTCACGTACTACCTCAATGCTGCTCAGCAAACTTGGTCTGCCGAACTTATATGTAGAATACTGCTTATTGTATGAAACTGGCTCAAACACTGTTGTGAAGTGCTCTGATACCCTCGGGTCAGGCTAGCGCTATATAAAACTCCTTAATAAATGAAATAAAAAACTGAGTTCAGAGAGGCATAGAATTGACAATTGCCCCTGCATAACAGGAGTTTTGTCCATCTCCTATTGCTTAGCACATGTACTCATTGCTGGGGTGGGCAGAATGTTCCGTTCCGTCTGCGTAATTTGTGAAATTTTGGCTACTCCACGTTATTCTTTAACGCAGAGTTCTGGCCAAATTCCTCCAATCACGCGTGGTGGAATTTTTCTCCTGTGAGGCTCCGGAATATGCGACCTGGTGAGCATGAGCGAGATTTGGCATCCCCAGAATGATTTGTAATGCGGGCAGTCACAGGCAAATATGAGCAGTCACTGTCAGAGAGATTGTCTACTTGATCGGCAACAAAATCAACTTGAATTGGCGAGCGCTTATGTACAATGCATGCTGCCATTCGCTCTGATTTTCTGACTGCCCACACTACCGGCATTAAATGCAGCACGAGTAGCATCTTTTCCACCCGTTGGTGGAATTCCATGGAATCTCACTGAGTTTTTCTGTAACTCTGTAGAATTCAGAAGAGTTCAACTCCACGAGTTCCGCCCAACCTACTCAGGACCTGTAAACTAAATGCTACTGGTGGGCCAGCAGCACTTCTTGTGCCACTCACTAGCCTTTTTAGGTCTCGTGCCTAGCATTGCAGTGCGCAACACTGCTCGCGCAGCGCGAGACATTTAGTAAGGGAAAAACGGGGTTTGGGTAGCTGACCTAGGAATTGCACACGCTCGTGCGTGTGCTTTTCCTTTTGAGCTACCCGACTGGCCTTTGCGTGCGTCTTTTTATAAAAGACTGCATGCAATTGGCCCAAGGCAGGCGCATTGCTCCGCCCATGGCCTATTGGTGTCTATTACACGCTTGTTGCGCGTAATAGACACCAGTAGGCCATGTGGTTTCAATTATAGTGCCCAGACACGGGCGCGATAATTGTAAGCACATTGCTCACAGTGGGGCGCGCACGCGCGCACCTCTCGTAAGCTTCTTTGTTTTTCAAGCGGAAGTGAAAGCGAACGCTTTCCCGGCCGCTTGTTTTAATTTGCAGCGATCGTTAAGTTTTACACGTCTGCATCAGGCCAGTGCCTACGGAGGGGGTGGAACTGTAAGGACCTTCTAGGCGCCAGGGGCTCTGAATCTTGAGGTCGCACTTCCTGCCTTTTATCTATCCACTAATAAACAGCGTTCTTGGCCAACTCCACCTTTCACTTTGATATACACCTGATGTGCAAGCCCGGGGGTACTTTAAACGGGTGTCAAGGTACATACATGCAAAGAGATTGCCCCCCCTGCAAAGATGTATCCCCTGTGCTTATGTCAAGCTGCCCTGCTGAACAACCACCAAGTGGCTCGCACACTGTAGCCAGCATTCACGCAGCATGGCGCTACCCCTGGTGCGCACAAAGGCGCTGTTTTGAGAAAGTTCTTGCCTCTGGTCTTGGTAACTTCCGCAGCAAACACCCAGCGACCGGGCCTCCCTCGAGAGACTTAACTCACTGCCTGCAGCTGCTGGGGCTAGTTCAGGCCCCATCTTGGCCAACTCGAGCCGTTTACCCTTGAGAACCGGCGTTATAAGGCGCTACATAAAAACATGCGTATCACACTGCCAGCTGCCGCCCTTAGGCGCTACATAAACAGGCCGTGGGTGTCGCACTGACAGCAGCTGCCCTTAGGCGCTACATAAATAGGCTGTGCGTGTCACACTGACAGCAGCCGCCTTTAGGCGCTACATAAAAACATGAGTATCTCACTGACAGCAGCCGCCCTTAGGCGCTACATAAAGAGGCTGTGGGTGTTGCACTGACAGTAGCCGCCTTTAGGCTCTACACAAATACGCCGTGCGTGTCGCACTGACAGCAGCCGCCTTTAGGCGCTACACAAATACGCCATGCGTGTCTCACTGACAGCTGCCACTCTTAAGCGCTACATAAACCGGCCGTGCATGTCGCACTGACAGCAGCCGTCTTTAGGCGCTACACAAATACACTGTGCATAACGCACTGACAGCTGCCACCCTTAGGAGCTACATAAACAGGCCGTGCATGTCGCACTCACAGCAGCCGCCCTTAGGCGCTACACAAATACGCCATGCATGTCTCACTGACAGCTGCCACCCTTAGGCGCTGCATAAACCGGCCGTGCGTGTCGCACTGACAGTAGCCTCCTTTAGGCACTACACAAATACGCCGTGGTGTCTCACTGACAGCAGCCTCCTTTAGGCGCTACACAAATACGCTGTGCATAACGCTCTGACAGCAGCCGCCCAGCTGATTCGGGAAAGGGGGGAGGGGTGTTGAGGGGGATGACGGTTTTGGGCCTCGTTTCCACTCAGTTCATGCTAGGATCGGCGCAGCTGCTTCGGCCTGCTCCTGCTGTTCGAGGTAATTTTATGGATCCGTGATTTAGGGCCCTGTCCGGCCTGCTGCCGGTTCACCGTGTTGTTGTTATCCATCGAGACACGTGATGTGCTGCCCTGCGCAGCGAGGCACTTTGCTTCGGCTCAGACGCCAAGTGCAGTGTGTTTGTTGGGGGTCCCAGGGCAGGGTGACCATTGTTGAGAAGCAAAAACCGATACAGGACAGAGTTAAAAGTATGATTAAAGCCTTTAGCCTGATTTTTGTGCATTTCAACCTAGGGTTGTGTAAAGTTGTTGAGATTAACCTCCACAATCATTTTTTTCAATTTGCAGTGATCTTTAAGTTTTACAATGGTAGTATAGTTAATGAAACGAGCATTGGTAAAGCCAATAGCTTGGCTTTAATGTTGCAAGCTACAAACGTAGGCATGCACAAGTGCATATTTGTGTATTTCTGTGTTTGTGGGCATTAGCATAAAAAAGCAACAACTGATGACGTGACCTCTGGATCTTACTTTCGCATAGAGAGGAAACCAAACACTACATTTCGCACATTAGAAAAGTCAATAGGTCTGGCCTTGTCAAGGTGGCCAGCAGTTGACTTTTTAAAAATATTTTTAGGTCTCGGCCTGATGTAAGCAGTCCTTACAAATTTCTCTAGACTACTGCTCAAAATAAAGGAGAGCTTTTCAAGCTTGATAACAGTTTCACCGATTTGCTCTCTGCCCCTTACTTGAAAGAGTGATTACACGTCTATCTTAGCTGTCCAAAGCAATGTCTGTTCTTACTTGTCTAAGTGCCTACCAATTTAATACAGAACATGCATTGAGAAATGTCAGTAATTTATAACGTACTGCATAATGCTGAATCTCATGGAGCGGGGTGATAAGAGGAGGTTCCCAATCTATTCTTGACAATGGTCCCACCTCCTCACTCTCCCGTTTCTCCTCAGACAAACATACTGCTTCCGCCTACCGTGGCGCCATTGCCAGTCAAGGTGAGAATTCACGCCATGATACGGGTGAGCCCTTAACCAGCATTAGATGTTTATTTAAGCAAGAGCACTTTGCATGCTGGATTTATAAACTCATGTTTGCAATGAAAACCAAAACAAAACTGCGAGTCCCACAATGCAAAGCGCTGTTGGCTCAAAAATGGCATGGAGGTGGAAGATGTCACACAGGATATTCAGCCGCTTTCCAGGCATGTGCACATAAGACCCTCCCGCCCTAAATACCAACGGGATCCTAACTCGAATTATTTAGCATTAATTTTTAGGTCACAAAAAAAGATAAACATCCGGCGCTATTACCCACAACTTACCGCCACCTGTAGTCAAGAAATCACACACGTCTGCGGACTGCTCTCTCTTTCAAATGAGGCTCTCATGAAGGGTTCCCTGTTTGGACAAGCATTAAAAATGCAATATGTCTTGTTTTTTTAATGTGAAGAAAGACATGCTTCTATTGAAGAGTAGGCAGTCAGCCGCTTTAAAAATCAATAGGTTGCTATAATGTGGGGCTCACCGCATCACAAAACACAAAGCGTTTCATCGTTAATGGATTTCTTAATTACCTACAAACAGTGCTTAATTTGGGCTGGTGCTTTCCGGTACCGGCACCCTTTTCTGACTCTGCAATTTATTTTTCATTAAAAGATTTTGAACGGTAACAAAAGAGAGAGGCATAAAAGGAGCAGAAACATAGCAACATAGAGATCTAGGTAGAAAGAAGGAATGAAAAAGAAGCTTCAAGAGTACGCTATTGAAAAAGGAAGAGTAGGGTGGTGATGAAGCAAGGCTAGGCTGCCTTGGCATTCGATAACCCCAGCATTCTGCTTATCTTTGTGGCCCTGCACTTTTCTACACATTACACGCTGCCTGGCAGGCGAGACTGCATACGTCAGGGCCTGTCCTATTGTTCCAGTCTCACATTACGTCATCTAAATGTAAACCCTACTCTGAATGTGAATTCATGAGTGAAACAATGGGAATAACTGACCCTATAAAAGAGGGTCCCTGGCTCAGTTTTCAGCCGGTGGCAGTGCAGGCCGCATAGCTGGGATGACTTTCTTCGTCTGACAGGTATGGTGGGGACGGTAGGGCGCTGTGGGAGAGAGAGTGTGTGTGTCTGTGTATCTGTGTGTGTGTGTGTGGTTGTGTGTGTGTCTGTGTGTGTGTGGGGGGGGGACATCGGATGTCTAGAGAAGGTATCAGGCCAGAAGGGCCGTTTGTGCTTCTCTCAAAGTCATGGAAAGTTTATTGCTGACAAGGAAACCTGTTTACATTCCATTAAATGTTAGTTCTTTACTGCACCCTAATGGCTACCTTTCACATTCAGAGAGTAGTGGTGTCACTGTAGTGTGACGCTCGACATTGCACTCCCTGACCTGGTTACATGTTGATTACACTCATCCATTCATCCATGCACAGGTGCCCAGGGACAGAGCTCCTCTGCCTTCTCCGGCCAGGGCAGTGGGAGGATGTGCCCCCCTGTTGCGGGGACTTCACCGCCCCATAATGAGAGATCTGTGCATGCAAGGCGGAGCTTTCTGGGAGACCCCGGCCACACCAGCTCCTCTGAAGGCCCTGAGGCTTTGCTCTGCTGGGACAAGTACAACGCACCCTTACAGCAACAGTTTTTCAAAAACAGACTACAACAGCAGTAGTTTTCTCCCAAACTGTAAAGTCTTTTATTTGTGCTTCTGCTTGGTACTGCCAGGGTTACCTGGTAATCCCAGACAAAACAAGCATTTGCAATTCAAGAGGTCTCACATTTGCGAGAGTTTGAGCTATTAGCATTGCATTATTACTTGCAACACCAATAGCTCAAACCTTCCGTAAGGCACCCCAAACAAAACACAGGGGTAAAAGATATTACCATTTACAATGCCAATAGCTCTAACTCTCGCAAATGCAAGACCTATTGCATTGCAAATGCTTGTTTAACATGTCTCAGGCCTGGCTTTGCAGCTCGTGTGTGCAGTTTAAACTGCCATTTCGACTTGTCAAAATGAACCTCCAGCCAGGCCTAAACCTTCCTTTTTGATACATTTAAGTCACCTCTGGGGTAGACCCTAAACGGCCCATGGGGCAGGGTACAGTATATTAAATAGTTGGACCTGAACCTTTAACCTTTATGTGTCCTTGTAATGAAAACTCTTACATTCATTTTTCGCTACTGCAAGGCCTGTCTCTCTCAAAGGATAACATTGGGTTACCTTATTACATTTAATATGTGATAAATTTCAATTGGGAGCAGGTAGAAATGGATGGCAAGTTTGGTCTTTAAAAATTGTAATTTAAAACTCTCTTTAATGGTAAAGTCAGATCTTAAGTCACAATTCTGAAAATGCCACTTTTAGAAAGTTTTATGAGAAAACTGAGCTCCATCCTTACGCTCTTTTACTGATGCACTGCGGTAAGTGGGAACAACTCCCTACAAAGTATCATATTCCTCCAGGTAATCCACATTACTCCATTTAACCAACATGATTATCACCCTCCTTGTTGCTATATGTTTCTTAATGTTCTTCACCACACCGGAGACAGCAAGATGCAATCTGCAATCTTTATTAGACGTTCCAAATACATACTGTATGCCATTTTAAGCTTTGTACAGCAGTACGTACAAATTGATCTCCATGTAATGTAGACATGACGTATATTGTCCCAATGCATTTCAAGCCCCGAGGGCTCTTCGTCGGGGGAATATAAAACATAAAATTGAACAATATAACTTGATTATAGAAATTGAAATTGACTTTTAGAAAGTTGGCATTTTCTTCTTTAACCATTTGGTGCCTGTAGCCTGAATGCCCGGGTGACATGACTAGGTGTTGCTGGCAGGTGGCCTTCACGTATTGCTCCTAGACAGTGAGACAAACGAGGAATAGGTATTGGTAGATTAGGCTATTTCTGACTTAATAAGGGGGCAGAGAAGTCACCTACCAAACTTGCACATCACAAAGGCTCTGCTGGAGCACACTAACAAAGAGTTTGACACTAGACTTTTGTGCCCCCAGACAAGCTGCGCCCAGGGCAGGCATGTGGAAAATTCCTGACACCTCTGGGGCAGAAACTTCCAGGACCTTCTTCTACTTCATAGCTGGCCCCAGGTATAAATAGTGGACCCTGAGAGCCAACTCTTCAATACACCTCTGGATCTGTGGAAGACTCAGATGGACTGCTGAGCTGTTCAACTACATCCCAGACATTGCACTTCGCATTGCAGGCCCACAACGACTCAGGACATCCCTTTGCAGTCAGCACCTTCTTGGAAACACCGTCACACGACTTCCTTTGACAGCACCCGGAAGGATGATGCTGGGCTTCACTCCGCAGCCCTGCAGGATGCATCCTGAACGAAGGATCTCACAATGCTTCACAACTAGGATTTGAGGTACCTGTATCTGGCCTGTGCTCCACAGCAGTCGTCTGAAACTTGTGACTTTGTCACGGTCTGGCATGGCCAAATAGCCATAGTTAGTGCTTTGTGCTTTCAGGCACTATTTTTACCTAAATCTTAAAAATGGCATGTCTCCTGTTTAACTGCTTGGATTTCTGTTATTTTGGTCTTAAATAATTTATCAAATTCTACTCTATTCTTCTAAATTGTTGTGAGATTTTTCTTATGTTTTCATTTTAATACTGTTTGAAGGGCTGCATAAATACTTTCACATACTCTCTAAGTTAAGCCTGACTGTGTTTTTGCCAAGCTAGCAGAGGATACAGCACAGGTTAAATTGGGGTTTGCTTGTGAGTGAACCCTAACAAAAATTGTCATTGCAGTTTGATTAACATTTCACCCCCCTTAACCAATAACCCAATGTCCTACAGAGGACAATTGTAATTCATTAAGTACATGGAAATGCTCCTTAGCTAGATTTGGGACTTGGATATGAAATAGTTGTTGTAATAATGTGATCTAACATCTTTCATTTTTTGTTTGTGTTTCTTGACTCTTAAACAGTAAAGAACTTTCGTTCATAGCTATTTCTCCAGTGCATTTCAGCTTGCCTGGTTTTTAATTTGAGTTTGACTAATTCTGGCATAAACTAGGGATATTTTCTAGGTATTCTCGTAGCAGCATAGATTAGGTTTAGTAGGATCAGAGGCAGGCCCTTGTTAAAAATTACTAATTCTAATTTTGAATCAGCACTAAGTGACAACTCCTGTAATTTAAATGGTGATTTAATTGTGCAATAAATCTTAGCAACTGAATCACTTATGTACAAGATAACATTCCCCCATTTAATTTTTTCTAAGCCCTTTCCTTCAGACCTAATAAGCCCTGGTTCAATAACAACTTACAATTAAAGAAACAAGCTTGCAGGCAATTGGAGCACATGTTGAGGAGGGAGTATAATCCTACCTTAGAAGTCACATACAACCAAGCAGCAAATGGCTACAAAATGGAAAATGCTAACTATTATATGCACAAGATCGGTAGTATAATGAAATATCAACCACAAAAATGTTGTGGAACAAAAATATTATGAGAAAAACATGGACCACAAAAATATTGACTTTACATACTTATAATGTGAACTACAAAAAAATTGTAGTCCATCATATCATTACAATGGTAAGCATGTACATGTATTTATAATTAACATTACTGTAGTTTAAAATAAAAGTTACATTACCTTTTATACAATTTATATATTTAAAAGGTAAATATAACAATAAAAAACATACATGTTATAAACTTTAACAAATAATGCTAATAAAGATAACTTCATAAAAACATTTATAATTAATGATAAAATTAAGTTTAGCATTAAGGGCCTGATTTAGATCTCGGCGGACAGGTTATTCCGTCACAACCCGTCCACTGCAATCTAAATGCGACCATAAGTATTAAATTACAATAAATTTATTATACACAAAAAAAATAATAATATATATACATATAGCTGAAAGAATAAAACACCACATAAACCTATAATTATGAATCATTTAAAAAAATATTAAAACCTATTTTACCTTTATGCACCCATTTTGTACATCTTTAAAAATATATTACAAAATGAAATTTTGAAATAATAAAGAAATAAAAATAAAGTAAATAGTTGATGACAAAATATACATTATTTAAAAAATTAGCAGATAAAAAAATACAAATACTTTATTTTAACTAAACTCCAACATTGGGGAAAATGCATATATAGAGGAGAGGGTCCAATTTATTCTTCTAACTTCAGTCTAACAGACGTGGTAAAAAGTATGTACATTTATGGGTGGCAGATGTACTATTTTACCTACAATCTAACAAACATTGGGAAAACTTCTTACATTGGGAGTGGGGAGATGACAGATTTACTATTATAACGCCAGTCTAGCAAACATGGGGGAAGGGCATATATTTGTGGTCAGGGGTAAGAGTTACTTTTCTAACTCTAATCTAAAACACTTGGAAAAGTGTATACATTGAGGTGAGTCAGATTTTCCATTCTAATTCCAGTCTAAGAAAGAGTGGGAAGGGTGCACACATTAAGAGGGGGTAAAAATAAAACACACACAAATAAAATAAACATCAAAATAATGCTATAGGTATACGTACATAATTCAAAAATCATTAATGGATTAAACATTTTAAATAATAAAACAACTCATAAAATAATAAATGTATCAGAATTTCACACAATTATTTTTATTTTCACAAATAAATAAATACAAATTCAAATAAACCATATGTTTCAACTACTCCCAACATTACACACAAAAATAAAAGTAATAAAATCTGTTATGATAAAAAATGTGTACTTAATTATTATGTCGCTATTTGTAACTGAAAAGACTGTTTACTCATTCACCCAATATGTCAAATAGAAAAAATATATAAATCAAATAGACAGACAAAAACAACTGCATTAAAACAGTAGCATACTAATACATTAACCAGTCATTATCTGTTTAAATATATCTTACAACAGCACTATCCATCATAAACCGTCAATGAACTCTACATCCCGATATTAAAATGTATTAACTATTATAAAATGTGATTAAACATATAGACAAGTAAAAAGCAATAAAAAATGATCAATTGACATGAATTAAAAAAAAAATATTTTTTTAAAACACTGTCCACCAACACCCAAATAAGCATCATAACCCAAAATTAAAATGTATTAAACATATTAAAAAAAATACAAAACATATAATTAGTAAATTAAAATTAACATACAATTTCAGAAAGAAGCACTTCCCTCCCAATATGCCAATTATCCCAACAACCTGAAAAAAATGATTTGTTACTATTATATTATGTAAATATGAATTTAAATAAACTTCACATTCGCATAAAAAAGGAAATAAAAACACATTACAATGCATGCAGTGTCATTAGGGTGGTACCAAGTGCCCAGGAATTAGCAAAGTTACCCTGAGACATTTCAACCAGCCTTAATGTATTAGGGGGTAGTTTGATTTTCTCCTTGCTAGCAAGGCTCAGCATAGTTTAATCTTCTAATGCTGAGAAAGGAAGATTGCGGATCATATCTTCACAATGTGAAGGGCCAGCAGGAGGGGACAAGTTACCCTAGAATCCAGTAAGGCTAGTCCGAAACAATGTGACCAGCCTTAATATGGTAGAGTCTGTTGCAGGGCTCCGAATACTTGCATCTTCTAATTTTGAGAAAGGAAGGTAGCGGGTCATATCGCAGCAAAGTGAAGGGTCAGTAGGATGGGACCAAGCACCCAAGAATCAGCAAGGCTAGTCCAAGACATAACAACCAGCCTTAAAGAAGCATGGGGTAGTCGATTTTTTCCCTACAATATGCCTTTATGACCCGAGAATAACACTCTTGAATGAACAAGGCAGGCAAAGGCTCTGATCTCCCAGAGCAAACCAAAGCTGCAATTTCCACTAGACTCAATCAACACAATATGCTGGCTGGGGCCAGCATTTAGAGGGGATGATTTAGGAGTGTTCAGGATAGGAAATTAGATCTATTGGCTACTACTGTTTTAATTCAAAGGCCTCTTGGTAGAGGTGCGAGCAGAATTAATGGGTGGAGAAGGGGTAGAGTGCAACTAGACTGGACAAAGTAAGTTAACTTGTGGAAGCACATATAAAAAGTGATTTTCACAAGGCTCACAGGTCAGAGAAGACCTGGGTTAATATTCAGCAAATTGAGATCTACCAAATCGTCCTTGCTGAAATAATTGAAGCACAGTCTCCTTTCGCTACATTGTCTCTTTTGTACCCTGGAATGTCATTCACTGCTGATATTGAAAGGGGAAGTTGTTATGGGAGTAAATTCTAGAAGGTTAAGAGAATCCCTCATTATGTAAAATAGAAAGAACATGAGTATCTGGGGTCCACAAAAAGTATTGAGCTTACATGGAGGGGTGAGAACAGCAACGTAACACAAGGCAAGCCAATTCGCTCTTGCTCTGTTGAGGCATCAACCACCAAGCAATTCGTCTCTTACCCTCGAACATGCAAGATGCCCCTCTAGCTGGGGACTGAGCTGCGATCCAACTAGGGATTGCTCGACTAGTGTTTGTGTACCTTTGAGATCCCGAGAGGGGCTTAGTGTGTGAACCACTTTTGGTTTCCTTCATCCTAGGAGGAGTAGGCAGAATCTGGCTTTTTAAAGCATGTGTAGTTTCTGCTCAGGTTGCCAGAATTGATTGCTCTTCCACATCCTTTGTACATCATGGTCTGTTTTTATTTAGAAGCAAAATAAAATGGTGTATGACTATTATTTTTTTATCCAAGTCCCATTCTTGTTCTTTTTGGAACCTTTCAGTCATTCAAGAGTATTTCTGCCCAGCATATGCTGCTATGTGGATCACTTGGCCTTCTCTGATTACCCCTCCCCCACACACCTTTTTGTGTATCAGCACAGTTTCCCACTGTCCATGTGGCTAAATTGGTTAATCCTTATTATAATTATAATTTGCATGTCTATCTCTCACATACCCTCATTCATCACACCACCTGGCACTATGTCCCATAGCATGATAACTGAACCTCTGAGGTCATCATGCATGGCATAACAACACTTCCCATATAGATTCAAGACCCAAACAACACCCTTCCAACTGCACACCCTAAACAGTGTAGCTTGCTATCCATGCAGATAGGTGATTCAGCGTCCCACATCGGGATAGTAAGTGCTATAAAAAATGGTACAATACAATGCAATGTAATAAAACAAAATTAGAAACAATATAGTAAACTAGTTTAAACCTCAGTATTACTGTAAAAAGTCAAAGAAACCGATATACTTACCCTCAATATTTTTTCAATATATTTTTGTGGTCACAATATTTTGACCACTATTTGGTGGAACAATATTTTCGCTTTGCTGTTTAGAGGGAACATTTATAGGAATACCCAGGCATCCAGCCCTCCTGAGGAAATGTTCTTGGTTATGAATGTAATTGCTTCTCCTAAATATAAAATATAAAATGTTGGCTGCCCTATTTTGCCTTCTGTTCCCTTCGCTGCCCCCGTAATTCTGTGCCCGCTTTTGCCTTCTGTTCCCTATGCTGCCCCCGTAATTCTGTGCCCGTTTTTGCCTTCTGTTCCCTTCGCTGCCCCCGTAATTCTGTGCCCGTTTTTGCCTCCTGTTCCCTTCGCTGCCCCCATAATTCTGTGCCCGTTTTTGCCTTCTGTTCCCTTTGCTGCCCCCGTAATTCGGTGCCCTTTTGCCTTCTGCTCCCTTCGTCGCCCCTCACCGCTCCTGCTCCAGCCGCTGTGTCCCCTACGTCCCCGCCCCCCTGACCGCCCATTCGCTGCCCCTGCCCTGCCTCCCGTCTCCCAGCTGCTCCTCCCTCCCACCTACCCATATATGGTGGCCGCAGCGCGGTGAGGAGAGCGACCCTTGACCCTGCTAGGTAGGTTGCTCCCCCCACACACAACACCGCCTGTGTGTCCTTGCCCCAGCTACCGCTGCTGAGGAAGCTCGAGGCCCTCCTCCACCCGCAGGCTACCACCTGCGCCTCATCCCTGGTTGCCAGTGGTAGGCCATAGGTTTGTATCATCATCTGTATCTTTATTGTACTGCCTTTATTGTTATTTTGGTGTCTGTGACTGCGGTTGTCTCTTTTCCCCCGGTGCCTGTTTTTGGTCTGTGCCCTCTTTTTCTTCTGTTACCCTCGCTGTCCCCGTGTTTCTCTGCCCATTTTTACCTTCTGTTCCCTTCGCTGCCCTCGTAATTCTGTGCCCGTTTTTCCTTCTGCTCCCTTTGCTGCCCCTGTAATTCTGTGCCTGTTTTTGCCTTCTGTTCCCTACGCTGCCCCCGTAATTCTGTGCCCGTTTTTGCCTTCTGTTCCCTTCGCTGCCCCCGTAATTCTGTGCCCGTTTTTGGCTTCTGTTCCAGCCGCTGCGTCCCCTGCGGCCCCGCCCCCCTGACCACCCATTCGCTGCCCCTGCCCTGCCTCCCACCTCCCAGCTGCTCCTCACTCCTACCTCCCCATATATGGCGGCCACTGCGTAGCCGCGCCAAAGGCGCGCCTAAGGCAAGCCTGTCTGCGCCTGTCTGCGCCTGGACTGCGCCCAGCGCCAGAACCCCAGGTTCCCACGCCCACCACGACGACCGCCGCCGCTACCATGCCAGCACACTCCACGCTCTCAACTCCGGATGGAAGCACTACTGCTTCAAAGCCGCCCCAAAACGCACACAGGGTCCCTTCACCTGCCGGAACTGCAACTACACCAGCCTCAGAGCCGCCGAACCACCCACCAAGAAAGGCCACAATCACCTCCGATGCATCCAACTGAACACCCGCTCCGCACGCAAACATGCCAACACTTCATCCCTGGACATCGCCTTCCTGACAGAGACCTGAATGAATGACTCCTCCGCATCCGACATCGCCATTGCCATCCCAGACGGCTACAAGATCGCTTACAGAGACTGCACCAACGCAGTCGGAGGAGGAATCACCATCGTCCACAAGAACAGCATCAGGGTCTCGACCAGCACCAACGACACTCTCAGCACCGCCGAACACATGCATTTCCAGATCCACACAGACCCCAACTCCACCCTCAGAGGCACCCTCGTCTACAGACCCACCGGACCCCAACCCCAGTTCAGTGACTCCATCGCCGACTTCATCAGCACGCACGTCCTGACCTCCACCGACTACATCCTCCTCGGAGACCTGAACTTTCACATTGAGAACAACAACGACAGCAACTCCACCACCCTGATCGATAACCTCGCCAACCTCGGACTTTGGCAACTCGTCACCACGCCTACCCACTCTGCCAGCCACACGCTCGACCCCGTCTTCTCCTCAAGCTCCCACTTCTCCTTCAGCCACACCACCAAACTCCTCTGGACCGACCACCACTGCATCCACTTCACCTTCCAGAAACCCACCACACACAACCGCACCCAACAGATCCCCCGCCGCTGGTGGAGCAAAAATCACCGAAGACCAACTACATGCAACTCCCACTCTCAGCCCACCCACCGAACCCTCAAACACCGACAATGCTGCCCACAGCCTCAGACGCTGGATCGACGACTGCACCAACACCCTCGCCCCCCTGAAGAAACCCTCCCACAGGGACACCAGCAAGAGGGCCAGTTGGTTCACCCCAGAACTCCTAGCCTCCAAGCGAGCCTGCCAGAAACGAAAGAAGAAATGGCACAGTGAACAGACTCCAGACAGCCACGCAGCCCACAAGGACGCCATCCGCAACCACCATCACCTCATCAGGACTGCCAAGAGGACCTCCTTCTAAGACAGCCTTAACAACAATGCACACAATAGCAAGGAACTCTTCAACATCGTGAAGGAACTCTCCAACCCCAGCTCCAACACCAACGACATCACGCCGTCCAAGCCCTGCGTGACTCCCTCGCCACTTTTTTCCACCGCAAGATAGGAGACATCCACGACAGCTTCAAAACCCAGACACCCCCAACAGACATCAACACAACAGACTCTCCGTACACCATCGACCACGACCCCCTGCTAGCCTGGGCCAACGTGAGCATCGATGACACCATCAAAACCATGAGCACAATCCACTCCGGCTCCCCGTCAGCACCACATCTTCAACAAAGCCAGCAGTTCCATCGCAGCCCATCTGCGCAACGTCATCAATCTCTCTCTCTCTCTCGAGAGAGAACGCAACCTTCCCAGAGAGCTGGAAACACGCCGAGATCACCGCCCTACTCAAAAAACCCAAGGCGGACCCGAGAGACCTCAAGAACTTCCGGCCCATCTCTCTGCCTCCGTTCCCGGCCAAGGTCATCGAGAAGATCGTCAGACAGCTAACCCGATACCTCGAAGAAAACAGAACCCTGGACCCTTCCCAGTCAGGGTTCCGCAGGAATCACAGCACCGAGAATGCCCTCATTGCCACCACTGACGACATCAGGACCCTGCTGGACAACGGTGAGACAGCGGCCCTCATCCTCCTGGACATCTCCGCCGCCTTCGACACCGTCTGCCACAGCACACTACGCGCACGCTTCCACGCCGTAGGGATGCGAGACAAGGCTCTGGAATGGACCACCTCCTTCCTCTCCGGCAGAACCCAGAGCGTCCATCTCCCCCCATTCCGATCCAAAGCCTCCGAGATCATCTGCGGCATACCCCAGGGATCTTCCCTCAGCCCGACACTGTTCAACATCTACATTGCCCCGCTCGCACACGTCGCTGGACAGCACGACCTCAACATAATCTCGTACGCCGACGACACTCAACTGATCCTCTCCCTCACCAAGGACCCCATCACCGCTAAATCCAAACTCCATGAAGGATTGAAGGCTGTCGCCGACTGGATGAAGATCAGCCGACTGAAGCTGAACACGGACGAGACGGAGGTCCTCATCCTCGGCTCCAACCCTTCAGCCTGGGACAACTCCTGGTGGCCGACGGCACTGGGGGCAGCCCCAACACCCACCGACCACACACGCAACCTGGGAATCATCCTCGACTCAACGCTGTCCATGACCAAGTAAGTCAACGCCGTCTCCTCCTCATGCTTCAACACCCTCCGCATGCTCCACAAGATCTACAGGTGGATCCCGACAGATACAAGAAGAACAGTTACCCAGGACCTCGTCAGCAGCAGACTCGACTACAGAAACGCCCTCTACGTGGAAGCCCCGACCAAGCTCATTAAAACGACTGCAACGCATCCAAAACGCCTCTGCACGACTGACCCTCGACATACCACGCAACAGCCACATCACCCCCCACCTGAGAAACCTGCACTGGCTCCCCGTCAACAAGAGGATATCCTTCAAGCTCCTCATCCACGCACACAAGGCACTCCACAAGACCGGCCCAGCCTACCTCAACAGATGACTTTCCTTCTACATCCCCAACCCCCAGCTCTGCTCCGCCGACCTCGCACTCGCCACCGTCCCTCGAATCCGAAGAACAACCACCTGAGAAACCTGCACTGGCTCCCCATCAACAAGAGGATATCCTTCAAGCTCCTCATCCACGCACACAAGGCACTCCACAAGACCGGCCCAGCCTACCTCAACAGACGACTTTCCTTCTACATCCCCACCCCCAGCTCGGCTCCGCCGACCTCGCACTCGCCACCGTCCCTCGCATCCAAAGAACAACCGCCGGCGGGAGATCCTTCTCCCACCTCGCCACCAAGACCTGGAACACCCTCCCACTGAGCCTACGACAGACCCAAGACTTGCTGACCTTCAGGAGGCTGCTCAAGACCTGGCTGTTCGACCAGTAGTGGCCCCCCCCCCAGCGCCTTGAGACCCTCGTGGGTATGTAGTGCGTTCTACAAATGAATGATTGATTGATTGATTGATTCCTCCTCAGGAATTTTGAAATCAACTCTCAGACTTTTTTAAGGCAAAATAGAGAAGATCAGCTATATTTTAACCTGGTCTCCGAACTGAAACTACACCTACTCCTTCTGATACTATTCTTTTTCCCTGTTCAGATATCCCCTTGAATATTTTTCACTTTCACCACAGTGGCCATCCAAATTATATATACTACTTCCAGCTCTCCCCTCTATTCGGTGAGCAAGAAGACTGCTTTTGTTGTTCCATTTAAAAAGAAGGGAGCAGATCCATCAATACATTCTAACTGCACGCCTATATCTCTTTTAGTTTTTGCCACCAAAGTTTTAGATGGTTTGCTTAATGCTGAGTTGTCACACTTCTTGTAGTAACATGGTTTTCATGACCCCTCTCAGACAGGCTTCACACCCGTTCACTTGACGGAATTGGTGTTTGTGTCTGTCCTTGAGGATATGCATCTGTGGGCAGCGATCTTGATCCTTTATGATATGATGGCTGCTTTTGACACTGTCTTCCACTCAATTCTTTTGTGTGACTTGCAGGAAGCAGGCTTGGGAGTCAGTGTCTTGCAGCAGTTCAGTGCAATATGCATTGCCTCTATGACCATAAATTCAGTATTTCTATTTAAAGCATAGGTGGAAGTATTTACCTACATTTTTGTTCAATATATGAATCACATATCTTATATCTACTCACATTTGTGGGTCAACAAGCAAAACAACAATTAATCAAATAATACTCAATATTCTATTTTGACATTTCATCAATGTGAATTTACTTCAAAATAACTTTTTTTTGTTTTATGACACGCTTGAAATACATTTGTTTTTTCTAATACAGATTTACATATTTGTGCATAATTATAGTACATAAATATTCTATTTACAGTGCATGAAAAACAAATTCATAAAGATCACAACACTTTTATGGAAAATGTAGTGAAACTGAAGGTTCCTACTTCAATATAGTCATATATCGGGAAAATACACTCTACTTTTCCTCGATATTAAATCAATACACGGTCCAGACTAGTGTAAAAGGTCAGAGAACCCCTTAGTATATTTTATATTAGTTTATAACACAGTGTGTTGGCTAAACTGAGCAGTTGGTAATCTATTTTTTCAAATACATATGGCGATACTCTTGGCCTTGTGAAGTGGAAGGGTTGGTGCAGGGTGTGCCGACGCGTTTCGACCTTCGTGTGGGGACCAGGAGGATTCAAGGAAGGTCTTCCTCAGGGCTGACATTTTCTGTGTAGGACACTCCTATTAATTAAGGCAAGTTTTTCCGAATGGTTTTCGAAAGGAGTCCAGGGTACTTCTCTCGCTTTCTCAGACAGAACTCAAATTTCTCAGACGAAGTTCAAATTTCTTTATGTATGCACTTGATACCTTGAAACTGAACTGGAGTCAATCTTCAATTTCGACTCGTGCTTTGCCGCACTCGTACAGCTTGTTCGGCGCCCTGGTCGCGGTATTCGACTTCCGTGTATGTCACCAGTTCAGGTCATTCCATCAAGGGAGGACACGGTCTTTATAATTCAGAACCCTTAATTCTACCTCAAAAACATAGAAGTGTGGTGTTGCACTGTCCATTTGCCTCAGTCTTTTCAATCTTTTCATGAAGCCATTTACAATTCTAATCCGGTCCTCTGGCTTCAGCTTTAGAGGCTACAACAACAACAAACCTGCTCATGAGGCTTGATGGTGACATGGAACTCATCCAAGACAATTTTCAGAATTGCATGAATACAGTCTCAGACTGGATTAAAAAATGACGTCCATCAGAACACCTTGAGGACCGAAGTACTGACAAGAAGCCCAACTTTGGTCACAACTATGGTGGCCTGGCCAACTTGGGCAAGCTCCGATTCCCTCTAATTTTGTCAAGAATTCAACTCAAAGTTGTTGTCTACCTTTCGTGTTAATAAAATCACCTCCACCTTCTTCATGGCACTTGAAACTGACAAGAATCGCTCTTCTCTTGCCACAAATGTTCCTAGGGACGACTTGTCCCCGTTACAGCCCCTAAAAGAAAGAGGCTTCCTCAGCAGACCAGGACGTACTGTGCCCAATCACCAGCCATCACTGGCACTACTTAAAGTACAATTTTAAATAAAATCAATGGTGGTCTAGACAGGAGTTACCACCTACTTTGATAGGGAAGCCCGTCTGGACACCTGTACTGCCGCTGCCAACTGTAAGTGAAATGCCAGAAACCGGTCCTAGGAAGCTTGTTTCCGGTCCAGGGAAGACATGGCTTGGCAGTTTGGGCTGGACTGTTCCCATGAGGCACAGGGTCTGACTGATTTGCATATGGCTATGTCTGAACTGGGGTGGCAGAGTGGGCTAAAGAACGGTGATGGATTAAACCCAGATCAGTTGACTGGGGGTGAGTGCTTGCAATGTTCAACACTCCGTCCATCATTTCCTTTGGTTTTTGCTTTGTTCGCCATAAGTTGGCAGGGTATGCTCAGACGTGAGTCCCTTGCTCACTTTGCCACTGGATTCAAGCAAGCCTGGCTGAAGACGGCTGAAATGCCAGAAACCGGTCCTAGGAAGCTTGTTTCCGGTCTAGGATAGACATGGCTTGGCAGTTCGGGCTGGACTGTTCCCATGAGGCACAGGGTCAGACTGATTTGCATATGGCCATGTCTGAACTGGGGTGGCAGAGTGGGCTAAAGAACGGTGATGGATTAAACCCAGATCAGTTGACTGGGGGTGAGTGCTTGCAATGTTCAACACTCCGTCCATCATTTCCTTTGGTTTTTGCTTTGTTCGCCATAAGTTGGCAGGGTATGCTCAGACGTGAGTCCCTTGCTCACTTTGCCACTGGATTCAAGCAAGCCTGGCTGAAGACGGCTGAAATGCCAGAAACCGGTCCTAGGAAGCTTGTTTCCGGTCCAAGGAAGACATGGCTTGGCAGTTCGGGCTGGACTGTTCCCATGAGGCTCAGGGTCAGACTGATTTGCATATGGCCATGTCTGAACTGGGGTGGCAGAGTGGGCTAAAGAACGGTGATGGATTAAACCCAGATCAGTTGACTGGGGGTGAGTGCTTGCAATGTTCAACACTCCGTCCATCATTTCCTTTGGTTTTTGCTTTGTTCGCCATAAGTTGGCAGGGTATGCTCAGACGTGAGTCCCTTGCTCACATTGCCACTGGATTCAAGCAAGCCTGGCTGAAGACGGCTGAAATGCCAGAAACCGGTCCTAGGAAGCTTGTTTCCGGTCCAGGGAAGACATGGCTTGGCAGTTCGGGCTGGACTGTTCCCATGAGGCACAGGGTCAGACTGATTTGCATATGGCCATGTCTGAACTGGGGTGGCAGAGTGGGCTAAAGAATGGTGATGGATTAAACCCAGATCAGTTGACTGGGGGTGAGTGCTTGCAATGTTCAACACTCCGTCCATCATTTCCTTTGGTTTTGCTTTGTTCGCCATAAGTTGGCAGGGTATGCTCAGACGTGAGTCCCTTGCTCACTTTGCCACTGGATTCAAGCAAGCCAAGCTGAAGACGGCTGAGATGCCAGAAACCGGTCCTAGGAAGCTTGTTTCCGGTCCAGGGAAGACATGGCTTGGCAGTTCGGGCTGGACTGTTCCCATAAGGCACAGGGTCAGACTGATTTGCATATGACCATGTCTGAACTGGGGTGGCAGAGTGGGCTAAAGAACGGTGATGGATTAAACCCAGATCAGTTGACTGGGGGTGAGTGCTTGCAATGTTCAACACTCCGTCCATCATTTCCTTTCGTTTTTGCTTTGTTCGCCATAAGTTGGCAGGGTATGCTCAGATGTGAGTCCCTTGATCACTTTGCCACTGGATTCAAGCAAGCCTGGCTGAAGACGGCTAAAATGCCAGAAACCAGTCCTAGGAAGCTTGTTTCCGGTCCAGGGAAGACATGGCTTGGCAGTTCGGGCTGGACTGTTCCCATGAGGCACAGGGTCAGACTAATTTGCATATGGCCATGTCTGAACTGGGGTGGCAGAGTGGGTTACAGAACGGTGATGGATTAAAACCAGATCAGTTGACTGGGGGTGAGTGCTTGCAATGTTCAACACTCCGTCCATCATTTCCTTTGGTTTTTGCTTTGTTTGCCATAAGTTGGCAGGGTATGCTCAGACGTGAGTCCCTTGCTCACTTTGCCACAGGATTCAAGCAAGCCTGGCTGAAGACGGCTGAAATGCCAGAAACCGGTCCTAGGAAGCTTGTTTCCAGTCCAGGGAAGACATGGCTTGGCAGTTCGGGCTGGACTGTTCCCATGAGGCACAGGGTCAGACTGATTTGCATATGGCCATGTCTGAACTGGGGTGGCAGAGTGGGCTAAAGAACGGTGATGGATTAAACCCAGATCAGTTGACTGGGGGTGAGTGCTTGCAATGTTCAACACTCTGTCCATCATTTCCTTTGGTTTTTGCCAACTGTAAGGAGGAGGAGGGGGACAAGGACCACCAGTCCCAGCCTCCCCTGCAGCCACCGTCACCGCTGACATCATCCCGCGCCCGGAGGCGCTTTAAATATCGCTGCGGGCTCCAGCGGGGCAGGAAGCCCGTGTGGACACCTGTACTGCCGCTGCCAAGTGTAAGGAGGAGGAGGGGGACAAGGACCACCAGTCCCAGACTCCCCTGCGGCCAAAGTCACCGCCAACAACATCCTGCACCCGGAGGCGCTTTAAATATCGCTGCGGGCTCCCCCAGCATGGGATGCGTGCTGGCCTGCCAGGGCCATGCCTGGGTGAAGCCCAGGCCAAGAGCGGGCCCATCTGCGCCCAGCCGCCACTGTTTGTGGCTGGGCTGGGCCAATCTTCTTGACTGCACACTTTGGGGCAGTGTAATAGCCCGTCTTGTCATTTTCATCATTTCCATCGCCGCATGTTGCTCAAAGGGGGTCGATGTAGGCCCTTTGGACCCTGACCTGGACCACGCTGTGAGTAAGCCCTCTTTTTGGGCCACTTAACTGTCTGTGTGGAATCTTAATTTAGTCCATATCTTTATTGTCTTCCTGGGTCTCTCTGGTATCTCTGGTCTTTGGCAGTAAAATGAGGAAGAAGACTCAGTTGACGACCGCAACGGGCACGCAGGGTCGCACCACTGACACATTTTTGGCTAAGGCGGTGGGTGCCATCAATAAAGAGATAGTTTGGGCCGAGAGGCGGCTTTCATTGGACTCAGGGGGGGCGGGAACGAGTTTGCCAGCTACTCTACAAAAGATTCGCTCAGACTAGGTCCAGTCCATCCCTCCCTCGGCTCCAAATTCGGCACCCTTGGAGGCATCATCACCTGAACCGCAGGTCACGGGGCCTGAGTCTCCCCCCTCACACCCAGTACCGCCACCACCAACTGCATCTTCTGATCCAGTGAACCCCTCTCCCCATAACAGAAACGAAGGGCCAAGAAGCCTATTGAAGTGGCTCCAATTACACGCCAGGGTCAGGCGATAGTTGCTAATGGGGCGCTCGTGGAGGAACTGTTGACCCGTCTGGTTCCAGTCTTACAGAACATTACAGAGTCTTTAACGGACCTTTTATCCCCACTTTTGGTCAGACTGGACAAACTGGAGGTAGCAACAAGGGACCTGGCAAGCAAAATGGACACTTCTGTGTCATCTGTAGATAAACCTCATTCTGGTTTTCCACCTGTGTGTATTCGGCCTGCTGACACCTTGCCCCTTGCTACTCCCTTGTGTAATAGCGGTGCCCCACATGTCAACGCTCCCCAAAAGCTCAAGGGAATCACGTTTCAATCCACAAAGTCAGGGCCTGGTCTGGTGGTACTAGTACTCTGGGAGACGGCGCAATTAGCGCCGTGCGGGCACGCCGGGACCCGGGTCCTGAAGACACTCCCCCCATTGGGATGCAACAATCTTGGGTTTGCCAGCCTACCGTGATTGATCTCCCCCCAGCATGTGCTCCTTACTCTGTGGTCTTGTCAGGGGTACCCGGCCTACCTGCCCACAAAAAGGAATCCATGGTCCAACTAATTAATAAAGCCTCGCACTTGTTGGGCAAGCATTCTGGGTTTTCCACTAGAGACCACACGGATATTTTGATGGCACGGAGGGTTGGGTGGAAAGGCCCATCTAGGAAATGCTTCGAGGGGGATTGTGTTATAATTTCAGTACGGTACCCTGAGTTAGCTCATAAAATCCTGTTTGGTGCCTCAAAATCCTTCTCTCTAACCTCCTGCATTAAGTTGTTCCCATTGGGCTTTTTTTATAGACAACATTTGAGCAGACTGGGGGGGATCGCTTGCAGGGGGCGGGGCGGGCGGGGAGGCCTGAGAAGGGTGTTGCCCCTTGCTAATTCTTTCGCCCCCCTTGCTGATTTGAACAAGCTGGATTGAGTCCAGGTGGTTGAGGAGAAGTGCACCCGTTCCTCCCGGCAGAGTGATTCCTTGAAACTGAGGGGAAGTTGGCCCTGTATTAATATGTAGCCCGAAGGAGACCTTGGCTGTTCCATCACCTTATGAGTCCCCCGCGATAAGCCACATGTCCCAAGCGAGGCCCGAGCCACCACTTTTTACATCCCTACCACCGGCTAGTGCCAACCACTTTACCGGAAGAGATTTTAGCCTCGTATCCTGGAACGTGGCGGGGTTGTCTTCTAAGCTTGCTGATGAATGTTGGCTGTTGTATGTGAGGGCTTACAAAATTATATGTTTACAGGAGACCTGGAAAACCAAGAACATTTTTTTCCTGGATGGGTACAAGACCATATTTTGTCCCGCATTAAATTCAACACTGGGTCGAGCCAGTGTAGGTCTAAATATATTTGTGGCCTTAGAATTTTGTAAAGATCTAAATATATTGAAATGGAACTCTCAGGTATTCCAGGGCATAGAAGTTCACTTGAGAAAGTACTCACCTGTGTGATTATCAACTTTTACAACGCCAAGAAGGGTGAGGGGGGACCCACTAATTTTAATGCTCTAAATAGTGCGATTGATGAATTAAAGGAAGAAGGGTGTGGGCATATGAACTTTATTCTAGCAGATGACTTCAACTGCCATTTGTGTCCTTTTTTTAAAGAACCAGGGGAAAGTACAGCCATGCCCAATTACGGAGGAGCTCCATATGGAACACACACTGGAAGGGAAGGCTCTAAATAGCCTGTTACTATCCCAAAATCTGGTGAATACCCTAGAGCTTTATCTCCCCAGGCCCATTTTCAACTTGACCCCGTCCTATAAAGGTAGGGCCGCAGCAACCATCATGAATTTTATATTTGTAACAGCATCATTGGGGGTGGTCCCCGGTTCATTCAACATAGAGGACAGTGCCTTTAGCGACCACAATCCATTGACATTGGTACTGACGGGACTGGGTTACCCCACGTCAGGTTTTTGCCAGCCACAGATATCCCTAACTCCCACTGATCAGGGCAGATGCCTTAGATGGGTGAGCATAGACGCAAAGGCTTTCAATCGTAGCCTTTTCTCCTCATGGCAGATTGAGATAGGTGCTTGCCTGAACCCAAGCACCCTGAGCGAGTAAATTTTAAGCTTGTTTTCCTCCATTGCCCAGAGAGTTGCAGGCTTTCTAACTACACAGTTAGGGGGCTGGGCTCAGGCTGTCCCCTCATGGTTTGACCACAAGTGCTCGCAGGCTTTAAGGAGGTTAAAAGCAGCCCTGAAACAGGTGCCTTTGGAGAAAGCTAGAGTGTCTTCGTGCCGTCGCTTGTACAAAGAAGCGACAAGAGAGCGCTGACGTCATCTTCAAAAGCAGGCATGGGAGGACCTAGCAAAAGCTAGCGAACTGAGGGATTCTTCCTTATTTTTGAAAATTATTAATAGTCCCTGTTTCGCAGAGGCATCTACCCTGTCAGTATGTCATCATATCACAGCAGAACAATGGGTGTCCCATTACGCAAGCGTCTACGGTGAAGACTGCATTAGAGAGCGCAATGTTGACATCCCCCTTTTGTTTGGGGGGGTCCCCCGATTAGTTTCACTCTGGAAGAGGTATCCATTAACCTTCAGCCGTTGGCCCCAAATATGGCCCCTGGCACCGATGGTATTCCGCCAGATCTCTTTCGTGACAACCTAGAGGTCTGGGCCCCCCTACTAACCCAAGTCCTAAATGCAGCAGCCTTGAAAGGGACATTGCCCTCCTGGTCCACCACCACGATAGTGCCAATTTTCAAGAAGGGGATAAGGACATGCCACAATCCTACCGTCCAATTTCCCTTATTGACGTTGCAGTCAGGGTTCTGGGCTGGGTTCTTCTTTCGAGATTGTCTACTTGGGCCACAGATAATCAGATCTTATCAGAAGTCCAATATGGTTTTCAGGAAAGTCTATCAACCTCAGACCAATTTCTTAACTTGTATGTTCTAATTTCAAAGTATACTGTGGCCCAACCGGGTGCCATGTATTTGGCCTTTATGGACCTTACGTCCGCATTTGACCGGGTTTACCGGTCCAAGCTATGGGACATTTTAATCTAATTGGGAATGGATCCCCATATTGTACACCTTCTCATATCACTCCATGCCAATACATTGGGAGCAGTGAGAGTCTCACATGAGGGTGCCCTCACCAAACATTTTAATTGCACACGGGGGTGCGTCAAAGGTGCATCTTAGCCACTTTTTTATTCTCGGTTTATATTAATGGCCTCAAGGCGGCACTCCTGGGCCTTCAGTCAGATTCCCCTAGAGCAGGCACAAGAGTTTTGCCATGCCTACTCTATGCGGATGACGCGGTGCTCATGGCGCGTACGGGCCGGGGCCTGCAGGTCCTAATAGATGGTTTTGTGGCATTTATGGATGGACTGGATCTGTCAGTGAACTTTACCAAGTCGTATGTACTGGTGGTGGGCCCACGGGGGATCCGGCCAAAAAGCTTTAAAGCTGGGAAGAATACTCTTGGTAGGGTACCAACCTTCCCCTATCTGGGAGTGTTATTCGATGATAAGCTAAAGTGGGAAGCCCTCTTAGAAGGGAAGTTGAATGAACTGAGTAAATCCTTGGGAGCCATTACTACTTTTGCGAATAGATTAGACTCAGGGGCCCCGGAAGTGATCCTTAAACTTTATAAATCCAAAGGCATCTCAAGAGTAATATATGGGAGTGAAATTTGGGGGTACGTGCCCACACATAGGCTACAGGTGGCGGAAAATAAATTTCTGCGACGGATTTTACGAGTCCCCCCGGGTACGCCAGTTTGGACTGTACACGAAGAGCTAGGGGTGGGTTTTCTGGCAGACCAAGTGGAGACCAAACCCCTAGTGTGCTGGATAAAGTTTTGGACCTCCGAGCACAAGCATTTAAATCGTATGATTGTATCGGACTGCTTGAAACTGGAGCACAGTTATAAAATACCTTTCAGACGATAGGTAGGCCTGATATTTTCTTTGCACATGACACTTTAAATAAGGGGGACGTTAATATTATAAAAGATTTACACTACAAACTTTTAAGCTCGAACCGTGAAAATCTGGAGCTCAGCAAACCTTCAGTCAGGGCTTATGTAATGTTAAAATCGGTATCGGGTATGGAACCGTACTTCCTGGCCTTAACTAATGCTCACAACAGATTTATAATCACGCGTTTTAGATTTCATCAACTTCACCACATTTTAGCATCCCCGGTGGGTTTTTTCCCCTCACTAGATCACCGAGATCCCTGTGGCAGCAATCTTCGCTCTCCTCAGGACACATTACATTTTATTCTATTGTGTAAATATTTTTCACTTCCCAGAAAACGTTTTCTCCGACCCCTGCTTAAAGTTTTGAAATTTAGGCATGCTAAAGTGGCCCTTTTGCATTTACAGCTGCTACCTAATCCTTTGACTCTCTGCAGTGTTAAGTTTCTTGCAGGCCGCTTATAAATCCAGATCATCAGAGTGGATTGATTAATTGATGTGGGTTATATTTATGCATACTGTTTTTAAAATTTGACTGTGTTCCTTTATCTTTTTTTAGATTAATTGTGTGCTTATTTATTCATGATGTATTGTATCTTACATGGTTGCTTTGCATCCGAAAAAGAAATTTATATATATATCCAATCGAAACGCTCCAAATTGGAAGTGCCACTCGCGAGGTGATTTTATCCTTTTTATTGGCAAGCCTGTAAGGCTTCAACACAGTAAGTACCAACACACCAATATGCCAAACATAGCCATGTGCATTTCTGGAATCTTTCTTCCCTTGTTCACTGGCTTGGCTGATGGAGAGCAAAGCAACAATGACACCGCACTCGCAGCGTATTAATAAGTGCTGCCCTAATGGGCGTGGTCTCGCTTTGTATTGTGGTCTCAATAGTTCTGTAGTAACTGCCTCAATGTTCTCTCCTAACACAGTTTTACACCACTGTGGGTTTGCAGGCAACATACCAGGTTGGTGCTTCACATTCTAAGTCTCGCCAACTGGCCATGTCGCTCCGTGAGTGCCACACTTCTCATCAGCACTGCGGACCCTGTCAGTGGTGGGGCGCTTCCGCGACCAGGGCCGGCCGCTATACATTCAATCGAAATGCTCCAAATTGGAAGTGCCACTCGCGACAAATGGAAATGTGTTTTCCCTACTACCTGCAAGTAAAAAAGGTTGAATAAACGCTTGTATGAGGTGCCTCAATTTCAGGGCAGCGTCATATGGATATATTAGCGTCCCAGCTCGGGTCGCGAGGCACCCCGCCGCGAAGGTGCGGCTCCTGCACGCCGTGGAAGGTGGCCGCGTCGAGTGGGACAGCGCGACCGTTCTTGTAGGAAGATATGAGCAGGGACACAGTGTTTTCCATTACGAGCTACCTACTAAAGGATTTTAAAGTTGCAAAGGAGGCATTGAGGCAAAACTACTATATACTGAAAACTTCCAAGACCACAGTGCAACATTGCCACGCCCACTAGGCGGGATTGAATTTAAAGCTCTGCAAATACGGCGCGGAATCGTACAGCCAGGCCTCCAGTTAACACCAGTGATCAAGGGCTGAGGAAGCCTGAAACGCGTTTGGTGGATTGATTTTTTGCCCAATGGAAATGCTGTTTTCCCTGCTACCTGCAAGTAAAAAAGGTTGAATAAACGCTTGTGTGAGGTGCCTCAATTTCAGGGCAGCGTCATATGGATATGTTAGCGGCCCAGCTCGGGTCGCGAGGCACCCCACCGCGAAGGTGCGGCTCCTGCACGCCATGGAAGGTGGCGGCATCGAGTGGGACAGCGCGACCATTCTTGTAGGAAGATATGAGCAGGGACACAGTGTTTTCCATTACGAGCTACCTACTAAAGGATTTTAAAGTTGCAAAGGAGGCATTGAGGCAAAACTACTATAGACTGAAAACTTCCAAGACCACAGTGTAACATTGCCACGCCTACTAGGCGGGATTGAATTTAAAGCGCTGCAAATATGGCACAGAATCAGACAGCCAGGCCTCTGGTTAACACCAGTGATCAAGGGCTGAGGAAGCCTGAAACCCGTTTGGTGGATTGATTTTTTGCCGAATGGAAATGCTGTTTTCCCTGCTACCTGCAAGTAAAAAAGGTTGAATAAACGCTTGTGTGAGGTGCCTCAATTTCAGGGCAGCGTCATATAGATATGTTAGTGACGCAGCTCGGGTCGCGAGGCACCCCGTCGCGAAGGTGCGGCTCCTGCACGCCGTGGAAGGTGGCGGCGTTGAGTGGGACAGCGCGACCATTCTTGTAGGAAGATATGAGCAGGGACACAGTGTTTTCCATTACGAGCTACCTACTAAAGGATTTTAAAGTTGCAAAGGAGGCATTGAGGCAAAACTACTATAAAATGAAAACTTCCAAGACCACAGTGCAACATTGCCACGCCCACTAGGCGGGATTGAATTTAAAGTGCTGCAAATACGGCGTGGAATCGTACAGCCAGGCCATCGGTTAACACCAGTGATCAAGGGCTGAGGAAGCCTGAAACGCGTTTGGTGGATTGATTTTTTGCCGAATGGAAATGCTGTTTTCCCTGCTTCCTGCAAGTAAAAAAGGTTGAATAAACGCTTGTGTGAGGTGCCTCAATTTCAGGGCAGCGTCATATGGATATGATAGTGGCCCAGCTCGGGTCGCGAGGCACCCCGCCGCGAAGGTGCGGCTCCTGCACGCCGTGGAAGGTGGCGGCGTTGAGTGGGACAGCGCGACCGTTCTCGTAGGAAGATATGAGCAGGAACACAGTGTTTTCCATTACGAGCTACCTACTAAAGGATTTTAAAGTTGCAAAGGAGGCATTGAGGCAAAACTACTATAGACTGAAAACTTCCAAGACCACAGTGCAACATTGCCACGCCCACTAGGCGGGATTGAATTTAAAACGCGGCAAATACGGCGCGGAATCATACAGCCAGGCCTCTGGTTAACACCAGTGATCAAGGGCTGGGGAAGCCTGAAACGCGTTTGGTGGATTGATTTTTTGCCGAATGGAAATACTGTTTTCCCTGCTACCTGAAAGTAAAATAGGTTGAATAAACGCTTGTGTGAGGTGCCTCAATTTCAGGGCAGCGTCATATGGATATGTTAGCGGCCTAGCTCAGGTCGCGAGGCACCCCGCCGCGAAGGTGCGGCCCCTGCACGCCATGGAAGGTGGCGGCGTCGAGTGGGACAGCGCGACCATTCTTGTAGGAAGATATGAGCAGAGACACATTGTTTTCCATTACGAGCTACCTACTAAAGGATTTTAAAGTTGCGAAGGAGGCATTGAGGCAAAACTACTATAGACTGAAAACTTCCAAGACCACAGTGCAACATTGCCACGCCCACTAGGCGGGATTGAATTTAAAGCGCTGCAAATACGGCGCGGAATCGTACAGCCAGGCCTCCGGTTAACACCAGTGATCAAGGGCTGAGGAAGCCTGAAACGCGTTTGGTGGATTGATTTCTTGCCCAATGGAAATGCTGTTTTCCCTGCTACCTGCAAGTAAAAAAGGTTGAATAAACGCTTGTGTGAGGTGCCTCAATTTCAGGGCAGCGTCATATGGATATATATAGGGTGCACTCGAGAGACCGCAATCTGTTCTTTAGGGCAACATCAGCACTCCAACCTCGAGTTTTGCCTGACGCGTTTTGGATTGTCCCTTATTCATAGGCTCACTCCATTAATTTGCATGGCAGTTGAAACTTTATTAAGCATCCTCCAATGAGCTTTATACTTGCTTTTCCCAGCACCTGCTGGGACTTGTAGTTCCACGCCACCGCCTCTTGCCCAATTAGGATGAGGTAAGTAAATGTTCCTTCAGCGCTGAATGCGCCGTGATGTGCCATTTCCTGCCCATCTTTAATTCGGTCTCCCCACAAGCAGCAATGACATTAATTGCGCGCCGTGGCCCCCTTGGAATCTTGGGGTGGTGCTGCCCTCCTACGCCTTGAGCTGGCGCGACAATATTCCCATACGAGTGCTCAGCACTTGAGGGTGCACTCGAGAGACCGCAATCTGTTCTTTAGGGCAACATCAGCACTCCAACCTCGAGTTTTGCCTGACGCGTTTCGGATTGTCCCTTATTCATAGGCTCACTCCATTAATTTGCATGGCAGTTGAAACTTTATTAAACATCCTCCAATGAGCTTTATACTTGCTTTTCCCAGCACCTGCTGGGACATGTAGTTCCACGCCACCGCCTCTTGCCCAATTAGGATGAGGTAAGTAAATGTTCCTTCAGCGCTGAATGCGCCGTGATGTGCCATTTCCTGCCCATCTTTAATTCAGTCTCCCCACAAGCAGCAACGACATTAATTGCGCGCCGTGGCCCCCTTGGAATCTTGGGGTGGTGCTGCCCTCCTACGCCTTGAGCTGGCGCGACAATAAACTCGAGGTTGGAGTGCTGATGTTGCCCTAAAGAACAGATTGCGGTCTCTCGAGTGCACCCTCAAGTGCTGAGCACTCGTATGGGAATATATATATATATATATATATATATATATATATATATAGATATATATATATATATATATATTCCAAACGAAGATGCTCAAACACTTGAGAGTGCCACACACAGCGTACAAATTATCCAATTTATTGCAGGACTGCAAGACATTAGCCTCCGTGATTACAGCTTCAATATCGCCATCATATCATACGCGTTTCGGGCTCTCTCAGCCCTTGATCTCTGGCTTGGCTCTGCAGGAAAAACAGCAAGAATAACATCGCACTCGCGATGAGCTTTTAAGTCCCGCCTCAGTGGGCGTGTACACCTTGTGCATTGTGGTTAATAGAGTTCAACTTGTCTTTAAATCCACAGTGGATACTGTTCTTTTCTTCCCAGTTTTAAAATATATACCACAGTGGGTTGCTGCAAACTCACCAAGTCACTGTCCTGCATTTTTATGTCCATGCAACCGGGCACACTGTTCCATATTGCGCCTAAACTTCACAGGCAGCTGGACACGTTCTGTCGACGTTGGGGCACCCTCGTGGCCTGGAGCAGGCCACTACATATTCCAAACGAAGATGCTCAAACACTTGAGAGTGCCACACACAGCGTACAAATTATCCAATTTATTGCAGGACTGCAAGACATTAGCCTCCGTGATTACAGCTTCAATATCGCCATCATACCATACGCATTTCGGGCTCTCTCAGCCCTTGATCTCTGGCTTGGCTCTGCAGGAAAAACAGCAAGAATAACATCGCACTCGCGATGAGCTTTTAAGTCCCGCCTCAGTGGGCGTGTACACCTTGTGCATTGTGGTTAATAGAGTTCAACTTGTCTTTAAATCCACAGTGGATACTGTTCTTTTCTTCCCAATTTTAAAATATATACCACAGTGGGTTGCTGCAAACTCACCAAGTCACTGTCCTGCATTTTTATGTCCATGCAACCGGGCACACTGTTCCATATTGCGCCTAAACTTCACAGGCAGCTGGACACGTTCTGTATATATATATATTATCTACTGGCGGTCGCCAGTAGATAGTTATAGTTAGGACCCTGTTTCCATAGGAAATCCGCAACATTCTATTTGGAATAACTTTGGCGCCGGTCGACGAATCCTGGCGAAATTTTCAAAATAGGTGGGGCCCTACGCTCCGCTCCTACCCTGAAAGTCTCGGGGGGATTCGTCAAGCGGGGGCTGAGAAAAAAGGGGGGTCCCAAAACGCGTTTTTCCCATGCATTTTTCCATAGGACCTTTAGACACAGCTACAGCACGAACGGCTGAACAGAGTTACTTGAAATTTGGCAGAGAGGTAGTCCTCAGGTCAAGGAAGTGCCTTTTGTAGGGCTGGTGTAAATATGTTCAGTAGTTCCTGAGAAAATAGCATTTAAATCAATATATATATCTGAGCCAGCTTACGGTGCGCTTACCGTGCGCTTACGGTAAGCTTACCGTACGCGTACGGTGACGTGCGCGAGCGCGAGCGCGATTCTGATTGGCTGTTAGATCTTAGTAAACATTCGAATCGTTCGAAACCAGGAAGCGGCGACCGCCATTTTCTCTCTCGCACTCTGAGAGCAGGAGGAAAAACAAAGACAAAAACATGTAAAGAGGCTGTTTAGACAGCTCCCAACCACCCAGCCTTGGTGAATGTGCCACCACAGATCCCCCAAGGCCACAAAATGTTTTTTTTGTTTTTTTCGAAAAATCGCCGATTACGCTTACCGTACGCGTACGCTAAAAAATATTTTACAAAAACAATTTATCCACACTCTCCCCACCCCGTGTGCAATTCGTGCCCGAAGGGCACCATTTGTAGATGGCACATTTATTTTAAAAAAAATGTAAAAGCTTACCTTTCACAACGAAGCGCATAATCCGTCCTCCATGTGTGCACGGTGCGCGAAGCGCATCGTGCGTACATGGCACATTCAGCGTAACGTGGGCACGCGGTGCGCGTAGCGCACCGCGTGCCCACCGTGCGTGCACAGCACTAACTGCGTAAAGTGGGCGCGCGGTGCGCAAAGCGCACCGCGTGCTCACCGTGCGCGCACGTAACGAACTGCGTTAAGTGGGCGCGCACGCCACGAATGGCGTAAAGTAACTTAGCATTTAAAAAACCGTACAAATTCACTGAAAAAACCATAGGTTTCACACACGTTATAGTTAGGAATTAGCATTTAAAAAACCTTGCAAATTCAGTGAAAAAACCATAGGTTTCACACATGTTATAGTTAGCTGGACATTTTACTGATAAAAAACCAATGAAATTCCCCCGTTATAGTTAGTGCAGGCAACTATAACTCACGCGACCGCAATCCTCTGCTGATGCTAATACTGTATTTAGACACTTATTTGCCCATGTCTTCTTCCATTAAATTTTAGCTATACATATATTGCAAATATTTTTTTTTCATAAAGACACATATGTCATCAGCAGAGGATTGCGGTCGCGTGAGTTATAGTTGCCTGCACTAACTATAACGGGGGAATTTCATTGGTTTTTTATCAGTAAAATGTCCAGCTAACTATAACATGTGTAAAACCTATGGTTTTTTCACTGAATATATATATATATATATATATATATACACATACTTTGATTTTGGCAATTCAATATATGTAGGACTTCCCAGGTTCTTGTTCACAATACATTCATTTTAGGTGCCCATTTAACACTACATGTAATGTAGTAATGTTAAGCCAGTACATCATGACCAGTTTTCACTTTGCCCATTTAGTGCATCAAGACCATTTTCATTATACTCAAATACTATATCACAGCCTGTTCTGAACACACCCTGTTAGCTTCAGAGGATCAGTTCCCAGTATACTCACTTCCCTTCATGGCTCGTTCCCATTATGTTTAGTTGAAACAATCTAACAAGGTAGCACATAACTGACAATTTCTATTGTAACCAGCCATTATGTCATAGACAGTTTCCATTACACTGAGGCAAAGCATAATGATGGTGTTTACATGCCGTAATGTTAGTACATTATGGTCAGTTTCCATTACGGATACTTAGCACATCAAGACCGTATTCCTTTATGCCTTTGTTACCAGTGTGTCACAACCAAATACCACCAAACCCAGTTAACATATCATTTTCAGTTGCTATTATATCCGATTAGCACGACATGGCTGGTTGCAATTATCGACAGTTAACAAATCATGCGCATATGCCCAGTTACCACAGTATTCCCAAATTGCATAATGCTTAGTCAGCAAATTTCTATCAGTTTCTGGTATGTCCCCCTAGGGTACCATCACCAGCATCCATTATGTCCAGTTACCACATAATAAACAATTTTCTAGTGTACCCAGTTAATACAGTAGAGTCAACTTCATTTAGACTCCATAGGCTTGCAGGCATGTAATTCAGGGCCTGTGCAGAACCATGGCGACATGTATGGGATACCCAGGGCAACTGCACACAAATATTGACGCTTCTGCACAGTCCCAAGTACTCTCACAAACAGATCAGAAGTCTGTGTGTGCACCAACCTTACGTGTGGATGCTAACATAAGTGACATCAGTGATGTCATTTGAAATATCATCAGTGATGTCACTAATCATGTCATGAGTGATGTAATATATGAGGTCATAAGAAGGCATTGTGGTGGCATAAGTTATAAGTAGCTCAGGTAACTATAACTGTTGAATTTCACTGGTTTTGTATGAGTGAAATCTTAGCTTAACTATAATGTCCCTGTAACGTTTGTTTTTTTCAGTGCATTTCTGAGTTGTTTTTTAAATTCTATTTCCTAACAATAACATCCCTGGAACTTTTGGTTTTTAAATGAACTTTTAAGGTTTTTCAAATTGTTTTTCCTAACTATAAAATCCCTGTAATCTTTGTTTATTAAGTGAATTTCTATCTTTTTTTAAATTAATAGTTTAATTTGCAGAGTGGTGGAGAACAGGGGCGGGGCTTCTGACCAGCTCTCAGGGATCCCGCAGTATGGGACTTACTAGAGGTAACAGAAAGGGTTCTTGGCCCCCAAGGTCCCTCAACATTCAAGAGGACTTTCTTCCCCAACCAGTAGTGCGCCAGGAGGTGCGTTTGCAGAGTGGTGGAGAAAAGGGGCGTTGGCTCCGAAGACCTCTCATCAATCCAGCTGTGCAGGACTTAATGGAGGCAACAGGAGGGATAGTTGAGCTGCAAGGACCATCAGCAGCCAAGGGTACTTCCTCCCCCAACCAGTTGTGCACCAGGAAGCACTTTTGCAGAGTGGTGGAGAAAGGGGACATGGCCTCTGACAACCTCTCACCAATCCAGCTGTGTGGAACATACTGGAGGTAACAAGAGGGGTAGTTGGAACCCAGGGACCCTCAAGAGCCAAGGGGACTTCATCCCCCAACTAGTAGTGAGCCAGGAGGTGCATTTACAGAGTGGTGGAGAAAGAGGGCGTGGCCTCCAAAGACCTCTGAGCAATCCCATTGTGTGGGACTGGAGGTAACAGAAGGGGTTCCTGGCCCCTAAGGACCCTCAGCATCCAAGGAGACTTAATCCCCCAACTCTTTGTGCACCAGGTGGTGTGTTTACAGAGTTATGGTGCAAGGGGGCAGGGCTTCCGGCTTCCTGTTATTTACTGCTGGAGGGGGCCATGTGTCCCCCCCCTTCCTAGATTGATTTTGGCCCCAGAAACCCCATCCCCTGGGTCTCGGCCCTTTTTTATGTTTTTTATTTATTTTTTAATTAAAGGGAGGGGTGCCATGAAGCATACCTCCTGGGTCGGTTTTGGCCCCAGGGACCCCACACCCCAGCGCCCAACCTCTATTGTGGTTGCACTGACCCCATTCAGGGCACCCACATACATCTGTTGGGGACCGCAGGGGGAGCATGAAGGTCTCCGCAATCCCTGCCGGCTCCCTGCCTCCTGTGGGAGCTGGCATTGCTTTTACAGAGGGGGAGCTGCTGAATATACAGCTCCCTCTGTGTGAAAGCAATTGTGCTCTGCTTATAGAAAGTGAGAGCATTTTTTATGCTCCCGCTTGCTAGACGTGAAGTGTTTGCTATGGCTTGGTGGAAGGGGTAAAGCTCCTGTCAAGCCATTTCAAATAGCTATGTCCCAGGGTGGGCACCCCAGAACATAGTAGGAGCCGTCCATTGGTGGTAGTGGTCCCCAGGGTCATCTATGGCTCCAGGAAGGGAGCCGAATTGCCAGCCTCCTTTTTTTTAATTTTGCCCTGGGGAGGTGGTGGTCCTCTGTCCTGCTTTACCCCTATGCATAAAATATTACAAAAGCCCTGTTGGTGGTGGTCCCTTGGGATGGGAGGGTCCGTGTGGCCCCTGCATTAATTTATATAAAAGCCCAGGGAGGCCCCCGGAGCTGCAGGGGCTCCACACAGCCTCACCCACATTTTTCAGGTCAAGTCCAGGGGAGGTGGTATTCCCTGGACCTGGGGGGTCTGAGAATCCCCCCATTTAAAAAGTAAAAAAGCCAAAGGGTTGTGGTGGTCCCCGTGACAGTGGGGGAGGTTGTATGAGCCTCCTCCGCATTGATTTATTAAGAAGCCCCAGGAATGTGGTTGTCGCTGAGACAATATTAAGCTCCAGGAGGGGGGCCTGGGTGCCCCCTCCCGTTTAAAAAAAAAGCCCCAGTACCTGGCCCACCTGGGGGACGATAATTAAAGTAATACAGAAGCCCACGCTTTTTTTTTTTTACATTCTCAGTGGGATCCGCAGATCCTGCTGAAAAATGTAAAATAAATGTTTTTGCGCCCTGTGGAACCCACCCCAAGAGGCCTAGGGGGTCAGTGTATTTCTACCCTGCCCCCTTTTATTTTTTTTGAAATCTTTTCTTCTGGGACTCGGCTCAAGCCAAGTCTTAAGATAACTGCCACCACTTCCTGGTTTGAAATGTTAACAGCCAATCAGATATTAGGACAAGTTTGGGAGGGGTCGCAGATCCTCCACGTCCCTATATATACAATTGTAAATTTCTTTAAATTACTCTACAACTACTGAACGGATTTACACTAAATCACAAAAAGGCACTTCCCTGAACCAACAGCTACCTTTCTTACAAATTTGATGTAATTCCATTCAGCAGTTCGGGCTGTAGCCATGTCGAAAGTTTCCTATGGAAATGAACAGGGCCGGACTGGCCGTAGCGGGCACCGGGCAATCCCCCGGTGCGCCGCAAGGGTGGGGGCCGGTTTTGGGCCCCTCTGGGCCGCTTTTGTTACAGGGCCGTTTTTGCGGCCCTGTAGCAAAATTGGCTGAAAACCGGCCCTGGCAAAGAGCTCGGCCTCACCCCAACCTCCGGGTGGGGGGGCGGGCGAGCACTTTGCCAGGGCCGGTTTTGGTTCCCAGTCCGGCCCTGGAAATGAATATCGGGGAAAAGTCATTTGGGGACCTTGCCTTTTCCTTGCCCCTGCTTGACGGATCAACATGAAACATTCAAGACAGAAGCTGAAGAGAGTGGTATACTATTTTTGAAAATTTTGCGAGGATTCATCGAATGATGCCATAGTTATTGGCAATTGAAAAAATGCTCTACCTATGGAAACTGCATCCTAACTATAACTACCTACTGGCGACCACAGTAGGTAATATATATATCTTACCTACATGCAGTTGCCAGTAGGTAGTTATAGCTAGGAACTAGTTTCCATAGGAAAAGTGTTTTTTGATTTGCCAATAACTTTGGTACCGTTTGGCGAATCTTCGCGAAAATTTCAAAACTAATGGGGAGGTCACGTCAGCTGCTGTCTTGAAAATTTCTGAGTGATCCATAAAGCGGGGGCCAAGAAAAAGGGGGGTATCAAAACACTTTTTCTCCATGTTAATTTCCATAGGAATCTTTAGACATGGCTAAGAGTGCATCTGTGAAGGGCTAAATGGGAAAGTGAGTGTGTGTATGGGTGTGTGGGTAAGTGAAAGGATGTCTCAGTGGTACATGTGTGAGTAACTACATATGTGAAAGGCAGTATATGTGAGTGTTGGAGTATATAAAGGACTATAAGTGAGAGTGAGTGATTGTGAGAGTGGCTGTATGGATGAGTGTGTGCTTGTATCAGAGGTAGTATAAGAGAGTAAGTATGTGTTAGTATTTGTATAAATAAGTGAGGTGGTCTGTGTATAACTGTATTGGTGAGTAAATGGGTGTGATTGATTCTTTGCATGACTTAGGAGGTGTGTGAATAAGTCTATGGATGAGTAGCAGTGTGTGAGTGTATGTATAGGTGTTTGAGTGCATGTGCTAGTGCTGTATTGATGAGTGACTGCATGTATGAGTTACTGTATGGGTCAATGAGTGGATGTGTGTGTGTAGACCTAGGAATCACGGGTATGTACTAACTGCTATTGGTCTGTCTATGGTTTCGATATTGCTTGTCTGAATTTAAGAGTGGGTGTATAAAAGGTTTTATTAGGGTGTGAGCAGGTGCATCAGTTTTTCACATGGATGATGTCATCAGTGATGTCATCAGTAATGTCATTTGAGATGTCATTAGTGATGTCATCAGTGATGTCACTGACCATGTCATGAGTGATGTAATATGTGACGTCATCAGCATTGCGGGGGCGCGAGTTATAGTTAGCTCTACTAACTATAACAGCCGAATTTCTCTGGTTTTGTACGAGTGAAATGTCCAACTAACTATAACATTAAAAAGAGCGTACAACCGTGCATTCACCAGTCTTGCTCCAAGAATCTGGAACACCTTGTCATCCGAGATCAGATCAAATCCTTCCACTACTTTCTTTAAAAACTGGTCAAAAGACTTCTAATGAACGAACGTTAATCGCACTGATCATGCTTGTGTGTTTTGTTAAAAATCAAAATCTTGAAGTATTCTCATTGATATTCTATATGTTTTTACCTTATTTTTGCATTCTTTTTGTTCCAGTCCTCGATAGCTCCTATAACTGCATCAACTGTTGATTTTTGCTCGATCCCTCTTTTTTAATATTCCTTGATGCTCATCGCCCATCTTGGTTCTTTCTATTGTATGATGTTTTACTCTAGGCGCTCTATGGCACCTCTGATACACCCTACTCTTTACTCTTGAATGTTTTCCCACAGGTTGTGCCTTCTCTTACCTCCTTTATGTTTTTTATAACGGCTGAAGACATCTTCTGTACAGCGCTCTGAGACCCCTTTGGGTTTTGTCCGCGCTTTATAACACTTTTCAAATAAAATAAATAAATAAATAAAAACGTCCCTGAAACATGTGGTTTTTTCAGTGAATTTCATAGGTTTTTTAAATGCTAATTTCTAACTATAAAGTCCATGAAACCTATGGTTTTTTCAGTGAATTTCATAGGTTTTTTAAATGCTTATTTCTAACTATAATGTCACCGAAACCTATGGTTTTTTCAGTGAATTTCATAGGTTTTTTAATGCTAATTTCTAACTATAACGTTCCTGAAACCTATGTTTTTTTTTCAGTGAATCTCAATGGTTTCTTAAATGAGAATTTCTAATTATAATGTGCCTCAATCCTATGTTTTTTTAATGAATATATATATATATATATTCACTGAAAAAAAACATAGGTTTCAGAGACGTTATAGTTAGAAATTAGCATTTAAAAAAACGTATAAATTCACAGAAAAAACCATAGGTTTCAGGGGTGTTATAGTTAGCTGCCCATTTCACTCATACAAAACCATAGAAATTCCTCCGTTATAGTTAGTTCTGCTAACTATAACTCACGCGCACGCAATGCACTGCTGATGATATCACATATTGCATCATTCACGACATGGTCAGTGACATCACTGATGACATCACTGATGACATCTCAAATGACATGACTGATGACATCAATGATGACATCATCCACTGAATGTGGTTTAGTTTGAAATTTAAATATGTATTATATATATACCAATCTTTATTGAAGATTGAGTGGATATATAACTGTCTGGATGGAGGATTTAGTAGCTGTCTGACTGTCTTTTTAAGTGAGTAATTAAAAGTGTCTCACTTAATACATGGATTAGTAACTAAACTATGTGAATGTGTGCAGCACTGTCTCTGTTGTTGTATAACATGCTGCATCAGTTGGTCGCTAACTACATGAGTGTGTATATTAGTTATTGATTAGTTGGGTGAGTATTTGTATGGGACACTGAGTTTGTGTTTGGTTGGATGGGGTGTGTGTAACTATGCATAGATGTGTGAATGGTTGATTGACTAGGTGTATGGGTTTAAGAGTGCATGTGGAAACAGTTGTTTGGGTGACTGAGTGTATTTATTTGTGTGTTGGTGAGCGAATATATGTTTTAGTTGTACATCCTCAACAAAGTAAAAAAATAAAAGGCATTGTATGTGAGAGTTGGTGTATATAAATAAGTATGTGTAAGAGTCAGTGAATGTGAGAGTAACTATATGAATGAGTGTATAATTGTAATGGTGATTTTTTAACATATTAACGATGAGTAACTATGTGTTTGAATAAATGAGGTGTTGTTGGATAATTGTGTAAGTGAGTAAATTTAAGTGCGATACATTTTTTTCATGAGTGAGTAGGATGACTGCATAACTGACTAAGATGACTGCTGATGTGTCAATGTCTATATATGTGTATAAGTGCATTTGATAGTGTTCTATTAATTAATGACTGCATGTATAGATGATTCTGTTGTTGAATGGGTAGTTGTGTGTGTAGACTTAGGAATCAGTGAGTGGGTATGTAGTAACTGGTATTGGTGTGTCAATGGTTTCAAATATGGTACTCTGTATTTTACAGTGAGTGATGAAAGGTTATACTAGTGTATGATGAGGTGTATCAGATTGTCAAGTGGATGATGTCATCAGTGATGTCATTTGAGATGTCATCAGTGATGTCATCAGTGATGTCACTGACCATGTCATGAATGATGCAATATGTGACATCATCAACAGTGAATTGCGGGCGCGTGAGTTATAGTTAGCAGAACTAACTATAACGGAGGAATTTCTATGGTTTTGTATGAGTGAAATGGGCAGCTAACTATAACACCCCTGAAACCTATGGTTTTTTCTGTGAATTTCTAAGGTTTTTGAAATGCTAATTTCTAACTATAACGTCTCTGAAACCTATGTTTTTGTTCAGTGAATTTCAAAGGTTTTTTAAATGCTAACTTTTAAGTTTGATAGTAGTTATATCTATTTTTTGTACTGATTTTCTACAGTGTTTAACTGTTTATTTATAAATATTTTATTAAATATTTTATTAATTAAATAACATTATATATTTTTCTGAAAATTGCACACAAAAAAAATGTTTTAATTAAAACTGAATTATTGATAAATTTTCTTGTTTACATTTTTTATTTTAATATATTTATATTATTTTCTTTAAAAAAAATCCAATTTTTTTCGGAGTCGCGCACTCAAAGTGTACACATCACGGTGGGTGCGCCCATTCTAGCCGCTATTTTAGAAAAGTCATGAAGGATCCGCGTATGGTGTGCGACAGCTGCGTGTTTTTCAGTTACATCATATACATTTAATATCACGTGATATGCGCGATTGGTATGCGACCAGTCTGCAACTCCTGCTCCCGCGCATTCGCGACACATGTGCATTACGGTACGAGATGTTTGCGCGGTTGCGGGTCCCACATGACATCATATACGTGCTGGGGTGTGCTGAGTGCGCGACTTATTTATATACACCAACTCTCACATACAATGCCTTTTATTTTTTTACTTTGTTGAGGATGTACAACTAAAACATATATTCGCTCACCAACACACAAATAAATACACTCAGTCACCCAAACAACTGTTTCCACATGCACTCTTAAACCCATACACCTAGTCAATCAACCATTCACACATCTATGCATAGTTACACACACCCCATCCAACCAAACACAAACTCAGTGTCCCATACAAATACTCACCCAACTAATCAATAACTAATATACACACTCATGTAGTTAGCGACCAACTGATGCAGCATGTTATACAACAACAGAGACAGTGCTGCACACATTCACATAGTTTAGTTACTAATCCATGTATTAAGTGAGACACTTTTAATTACTCACTTAAAAAGACAGTCAGACAGCTACTAAATCCTCCATCCAGACAGTTATATATCCACTCAATCTTCAATAAAGATTGGTATATATATAATACATATTTAAATTTCAAACTAAACCACATTCAGTGGATGATGTCATCATTGATGTCATCAGTCATGTCATTTGAGATGTCATCAGTGATATGCGCGATTGGTATGCGACCAGTCTGCAACTCCTGCTCCCGCGCATTCGCGACACATGTGCATTACGGTACGAGATGTTTGCGCGGTTGCGGGTCCCACATGACATCATATACGTGCTGGGGTGTGCTGGGTGCGCGACTCCCGCAAAAAAGAATTATGTTCCAAAATTATATGTATGTGTCTTTAATATACATATTAAGGCAAGAGATTATGTAGGATATTCATCAAAATAATATATTTGTACTTATAATAAACTTATATTATTTTTAAATATATCTTCGCGAAGTCGGGTGCGTGCATCGTGTGTGCAGAAAACCAGGTCAGCAGAGCTGCTGTAGAGCCAGAGAACCAGGTCAGCAGAGCTGCTCTAGAGCCTAAGAACTAGGTCAGCAGAGCTGCTCTAGAGCAAGAGAACCAGGTCAGCAGAGCTGCTGTAGAGCCAGAGAAACCAGGTCAGCAGAGCTGCTTTAGAGGGAGAGAACCAGGTCAGCAGAGTTGCTTTAGAGCCAGAGAACCAGGCCAGCAGAGCTGCTTTAGAGCCAGAGAACCAGGTTAGCAGAGCTGCTTTAGAGCCAGAGAACCAGTTTAGCAGAGCTGCTTTAGAACCAGGGAACCAGGTCAGTAGAGCTGCTCTAGAGCTTAAGAACCAGGTCAACAGAGCTGCTCTAGAGCCAGAGAACCAGGTCTGCAGAGCTGCTGCAGAGCCAGAGAAACCAGGTCAGTAGAGCTGCTTTAGAGGGATAGAACCAGGTCAGCAGAGCTGCTCTAGAGCCAGAGAACCATGTCAGCAGAACTGCTTCAGAGCCATAGAACTGGGTCAGCGGAGCTGCTTTAGAGCCAGAGAACCAGGTCAGCAGAGCTGTTGTAGAGCCAGAGAACTAGATCAGCAGAGCTGCTCTGTAGCATAAGAACTAGGTCAGCAGAGCTGCTCTAGAGCCAGAGAACCAGGTCAGCCGACCTGCTGTAGAGCCAGAGAAACCAGGTCAGCAGAGATGCTTTAGAGAGAGAGAACCGGGTCAGCAGAGCTGCTTTAGAGCCAGAGAACAGGTCAGCAGAGCTGCTCTAGCTGACACTGACTGACTGACACTGACTGACTGACACTGACTGACACAGATTGACTGACACTGACACTGAATGACACTGATTGACTGACACTGACTGACTGACACTGACTGACTGACTGACTGACACTGACTGACACTGATTGACACTGACTGACACTGATTGACTGATACTGACTGACTGACACTGATTGACTGACACTGACTGACACTGATTGACTGACACTGACTAACTGACTGACACTGACTGACTGACACTGACTGACACTGACTGACTACTCTCTACTACTCTACTACTGACTCTCTACTACTCTCTACTACTCTCTCTCTACTACTCACTCTCTACTACTCTCTACTACTCACTCTCTACTACTCTACTACTCTATACTACTCACTCTCTACTACTCACTCTCAACTACTCACTCTCTACTACTCACTCTCTACTACTCTACTACTCACTCTCTACTACTCACTCGCTACTACTCTCTACTACTCACTCTCTACTACTCACTCTCTACTACTCACACTCTACTACTCTCTACTACTCACTGTCTACTACTACACTCTCTACTACTCACTCTCTACTATTCACTCTCTACTACTCTCTCTACTACTCACTCTACTACTTTCTACTACTTTCTACCACTCACTCTCTACTACTCTACTACTCACACTCTACTACTCACTACTACTCACTCGCTACTACTCTCTACTACTCACTCTCTACTACACTCTCTACTACTCTCTCTCTCTACTACTCTCTACTACTACTCTCTACTATTCACTCTCTACTACTCACTCTCTACTACTCTCTACTACTCTCTGCTGCTCTCTACCACTCACTCTCTACTACTCTACTACTCTCTCTCTACTACTCACACTCTACTACTCTCTCTCTACTACTCTCTACTACTCACTCTCTACTACTCACACTCTACTACTCTCTACTACTCACTGTCTACTACTACTCTCTCTACTACTCACTCTCTACTATTCACTCTCTACTACTCTCTCTACTACTCACTCTACAACTTTCTACTACTTTCTACCACTCACTCTCTACTACTCACACTCTACTACTCACTACTACTCACTCGCTAATACTCTCTACTACTCACTCTCTACTACACTCTCTACTACTCTCTCTCTCTACTACTCTCTACTACTACTCTCTACTATTCACTGTCTACTACTCACTCTCTACTACTCTCTACTACTCTCTGCTGCTCTCTACCACTCACTCTCTACTACTCTACTACTCTCTCTCTACTACTTACTCTCTACTACTCTCTCTCTACTACTCTCTACTACTCACTCTCTACTACTCACTCTACTACTCTCTACTACTCACTCTCTACTACTCTCTCGCTACTACTCACTCTCTACTATTCACTCTCTACTACTTACTCTCTACTACTCGCTCTCTACTACTCACTCTCCACTACTCACTCTCTACTACTCGCTCTCTACTACTCTCTACTATTCACTCTCTACTACTCTCTACTACTCTCTCTGCTACTCACTCTCTACTACTCACTCTCTACTACTCTCTCTACTACTCACTCTCTACTATTCCCTACTCTCTACCACTCACTCTCTACTACTCTACTACTCTCTCTCTACTACTCACTCTCTACTACTCACTCTACTACTCTCTACTACTCTCTACTACTCACTCTGTATTACTCCCTCTCTACTACTCTACTACTCTCTACTACTCGCTCTACTACTCACTCTCTACTATTCCCTACTCTCTACCACTCACTCTCTACTACTCTACTACTCTCTACTACTTGCTCTACTACTCACTCTACTACTCTCTCCTACTCTCTACCACTCACTCTCTACTACTCTACTACTCTCTCTCTACTACTCACACTCTACTACTCACTCTACTACTCTCTACTACTCACTCTCTACTACTCTCTACTACTCACTCTGTACTACTCACTCTGTACTACTCACTCTCTACTACTCTCTACTGCTCACTCTCCACTACTCATTCTCTACTACTCGCTCTCAACTACTCTCTACTACTCACTCTACTACTCACTCTCTACTACTCTACCACTCTACTTCTCACTCTCTACTACTCTCTCTCTACTACTCACTCTCTACTACTCTCTACTACTCACTCTCCACTACACACTCTCTACTACTTGCTCTCTGCTACTCGCTCTCTACTACTCTCTAGTACTCACTCTACTACTCACTCTCTACTACTCTCTACTACTCACTCTCTACTACTCCACTACTCTCTACTACTCACTCTCTACTACTCACTCTCTACTACTCTACTACTCTCTACTACTCTCTCACTACTACTCACTCTCTACTACTCACTCTCTACTACTCACTCTCTACTACTCACTCTCTACTACTCTCTACTACTCACTCTCTTCTACTCTCTCTCTACTACTCTCTACTACTCACTCTCTACTACTCTCTCTCTCTACTACGTTCTACTACTCACTTTGCTACTCACTCTCTACTACTCTCTAATACTCTCTCTCTGCTACACACTCTCTACTACTCAATCTCTACTACTCTCTACTACTCACTCTCTACTACTCTCTACTACTCTCTACTACTCACTCTCTACTACTCTCTACTACTCACTCTCTAATACTCACTCTCTACTACTCACTCTCTACTACTCACTCTACTACTCTCGACTACTCACTCTCTGATACCTTCTCTACTACTCTCTACTACTCTCTACTACTCACTCTCTGCTCTCTATTACTCGCTCTCTACTCTCTACCTCTCTACCTCTATCTACCTCTCTCTCTACTACTCTCTACCTCTCTACCTCTACCTCTCTACCTCTACACCTCTACCTATACACCTCTACCTCTCTACCTCTCTGTACATGCACAAATATGCACATATATATAGGCATATATATGCATATGCATTTATATATATGTATGTGTATATATATATATAAACATATAAATATAATCTGCATATCTATATAAATATAAATGCATGCAAACATATATGCACACATATGTATGGTATGTACATGAAAGTTTGAAAAACTCTAATACAAGCAAAGCTAAAAAGCCACCTAATTACAAACAGAATTGCTTTAACTTAAACGAGGGCGCGACCTATTGTATTTTCAATGCTTGTTTACTTTGATTCCATCAAGAAGGCATTCAGATGTGTCACACACTTTCCATAAATTCTGAATGGTAGCACTCTAGTTGCTCATTAGATCACTGTAGTAAAACTACTGCTCACCAGGGAAGTCTGCTGCTGGTATTCAAAGTGCATGTTTCAGTCTGCATGTCAGAATTTTTTAATGAAATGGAAGAGGATTTGAGAAGTCAAAATGTGCCCTAATCTTTCTTTCTGCGGCAGTAATCATAATTTCTATGGCAAAATGAACCCCCTCATGTTGTTCCTTTGCAAATTAAATGTTTTAAGTGTTACCACTTTATTCCAATCAAGATGGCATCAGGTGTGCCATACTTTTGTCATAAGTAAGACTGTTAGCGCTCTAGTTGTTCTTTAAAACACTCTGGGGCATTCTGTCATTGGGCTATACTTGGGCTACATCTCGGTGATATTTGTGCTACATTTTGGCTCTTTTGTCTCTGGTGGCCATCTTGGGAGACTTATTTGTTTTGAAGTTTCCTAATTTCCTCATTTACAAACGTCTCCTCAGTAGGAAATACTTTCAGGTGTTTTACTTTCATTCCATCAAGAAGGCATTCAGATGTGTCACACATTTTCCATAAATTCTGAATGGTAGCACTCTAGTTGCTCATTAGATCACTGTAGTAAAACTACTGCTCACCAGGGAAGTCTGCTGCTGGTATTGAAAGTGCATGTTTCAGTCTGCAAGTCAGAATTTTTTACTGAAATAGAAGAGGATTTGAGAAGTCACTCAAAATGTGCCCTAATTTTCTTTTTTCCGCACTAATCATAATTTCTATGGCAAAATAAACCTCCTCATTGAGTTCCTTTTAAATTAAACTACTCACTCTCTACTACTCACTCGCTACTACTTTCTACAACTCACTCTCTACTACTCTCTACTACTCTCTACTACTACTCTCTACTACTCACTCTCTACTACTCACTCTCTACTACTCTCTACTACTCACTCTACTGCTCTCTACTACTCTCTACCACTCACTCTCTACTACTCTACTACTCACTCTCTATCACTCTCTACTACTCTCTCTCTACTACTCCCTCTCTACTACTCACTCTACTACTCTCTACTACTCACTCTCTACTACTCACTCTCTACTACTCTACTACTCTCTACTACTCTCTACTACTCACTCTCTACTACTCACTCTCAACTATTCACTCTCTACTACTCTCTCTACTACTCACTCTCTACTACTCTCTACTACTCACTCTACTACTCTCTACCACTCACTCTCAACTACTCTACTACTCACTCTCTACTACTCTCTACTACTCTCTCTCTACTACTCACTCTCTACTACTCACTCTACTACTCTCTCTCTTCTACTCACTCTCTACTAGTCACTCTCCACTACTCTACTACTCACTCTCCACTACTCACTCTCTACTACTCACTCACTACTACTCTCTACTACTCACTCTACTACTCACTCTCTACTACTCTCTACTACTCTCTCTCTACTACTCACTCTCTACTACTCACTCTACTACTCTCTACTACTCTCTCAATACTACTCACTCTCTACTACTCACTCTCTACTACTCTACTACTCACTCTCCACTACTCACTCTCTACTACTCACTCTCTACTACTCTCTACTACTCTCTCTGCTACTCACTCTCTACTACTCTCTACTACTCACTCTCTACTACTCACTCTCTACTACTCTACTACTCTCTACTACTCTCTCTACTACTCACTCTCTACTACTCTCTACAACTCTCTCTCTACTACACACTCTCTACTACTTGCTCTCTACTACTCACTCCACTACTCACTCTCTACTACTCACTCTCTACTACTCTCTCTGCTACTCACTCTCTACTACTCTCTACTACTCACTCTCTACTACTCACTCTCTACTACTCTACTACTCTCTACTACTCTCTCTACTACTCACTCTCTACTACTCACTCTCTACTACTCTCTACAACTCTCTCTCTACTACACACTCTCTACTACTTGCTCTCTACTACTCACTCTACTACTCACTCTCTACTACTTCCTACTACTCACTCTACTACTCACTCTCTACTACTCTCTACTACTCACTCTCTACTACTCTCTCTCTACTACTCACTCTCTACTACTCACTCTCTACTACTCTCTACTACTCACTCTCTACTACTCTCTCTCTACTACTCTCTACTACTCACTCTCTACTACTCTCTACTACTCACTTTCTACTACTCACTCTCTACTACTCTCTAATACTCTCTCTCTGCTACACACTCTCTACTACTCAATCTCTACTACTCTCTACTACTCACTCTCTACTACTCTCTACTACTCTCTACTACTCACTCTCTACTACTCTCTACTACTCACTCTCTAATACTCACTCTCTACTACTCACTCTCTACTACTCACTCTACTACTCTCGACTACTCACTCTCTGATACTTTCTCTACTACTCTCTACTACTCTCTACTACTCACTCTCTGCTCTCTATTACTCGCTCTCTACTCTCTACCTCTCTACCTCTATCTACCTCTCTCTCTACTACTCTCTACCTCTCTACCTCTACCTCTCTACCTCTACACCTCTACCTATACACCTCTACCTCTCTACCTCTCTGTACATGCACAAATATGCACATATATATAGGCATATATATGCATATGCATTTATATATATGTATGTGTATATATATATATAAACATATAAATATAATCTGCATATCTATATAAATATAAATGCATGCAAACATATATGCATACATATGTATGGTATGTACATGAAAGTTTGAAAAACTCTAATACAAGCAAAGCTAAAAAGCCACCTAATTACAAACAGAATTGCTTTAACTTAAACGAGGGCGCGACCTATTGTATTTTCAATGCTTGTTTACTTTGATTCCATCAAGAAGGCATTCAGATGTGTCACACATTTTCCATAAATTCTGAATGGTAGCACTCTAGTTGCTCATTAGATCACTGTAGTAAAACTACTGCTCACCAGGGAAGTCTGCTGCTGGTATTCAAAGTACATGTTTCAGTCTGCATGTCAGAATTTTTTAATGAAATGGAAGAGGATTTGAGAAGTCAAAATGTGCCCTAATCTTTCTTTCTGCGGCAGTAATCATAATTTCTATGGCAAAATGAACCCCCTCATTTTGTGCCTTTGCAAATTAAATGTTTTAAGTGTTACCACTTTATTCCAATCAAGATGGCATCAGGTGTGCCATACTTTTCTCATAAGTAAGACTGTTAGCGCTCTAGTTGTTCTTTAAAACACTCTGGTGCATTCTGTCATTGGGCTATACTTGGGCTACATCTCGGTGATATTTGTGCTACATTTTGGCTCTTTTGTCTCTGGTGGCCATCTTGGGAGACTTATTTGTTTTGAAGTTTCCTAATTTCCTCATTTACAAAAGTCTCCTCAGTAGGAAATACTTTCAGGTGTTTTACTTTCATTCCATCAAGAAGGCATTCAGATGTGTCACACATTTTCCATAAATTCTGAATGGTAGCACTCTAGTTGCTCATTAGATCACTGTAGTAAAACTACTGCTCACCAGGGAAGTCTGCTGCTGGTATTGAAAGTGCATGTTTCAGTCTGCAAGTCAGAATTTTTTACTGAAATAGAAGAGGATTTGAGAAGTCACTCAAAATGTGCCCTAATTTTCTTTTTTCCGCACTAATCATAATTTCTATGGCAAAATAAACCTCCTCATTGAGTTCCTTTTAAATTAAACTACTCACTCTCTACTACTCACTCGCTACTACTTTCTACAACTCACTCTCTACTACTCTCTACTACTCTCTACTACTACTCTCTACTACTCACTCTCTACTACTCACTCTCTACTACTCACTCTACTGCTCTCTACTACTCTCTACCACTCACTCTCTACTACTCTACTACTCACTCTCTATCACTCTCTACTACTCTCTCTCTACTACTCCCGCTCTACTACTCACTCTACTACTCTCTACTACTCACTCTCTACTACTCACTCTCTACTACTCTACTATCTACTACTCTCTACTACTCACTCTCTACTACTCACTCTCAACTATTCACTCTCTACTACTCTCTCTACTACTCACTCTCTACTACTCTCTACTACTCACTCTACTACTCTCTACCACTCACTCTCTACTACTCTACTACTCACTCTCTACTACTCTCTACTACTCTCTCTCTACTACTCACTCTCTACTACTCACTCTACTACTCTCTCTTCTACTCACTCTCTACTAGTCACTCTCCACTACTCTACTACTCACTCTCCACTACTCACTCTCTACTACTCACTAAGTACTACTACTCTCTACTACTCACTCTACTACTCACTCTCTACTACTCTCTACTACTCTCTCTCTACTACTCACTCTCTACTACTCACTCTACTACTCTCTACTACTCTCTCAATACTACTCACTCTCTACTACTCACTCTCTACTACTCTACTACTCTACTACTCACTCTCCACTACTCACTCTCTACTACTCACTCTCTACTACTCTCTACTACTCTCTCTGCTACTCACTCTCTACTACTCTCTACTACTCACTCTCTACTACTCACTCTCTACTACTCTACTACTCTCTCTACTACTCACTCTCTACTACTCTCTACAACTCTCTCTCTACTACACACTCTCTACTACTTGCTCTCTACTACTCACTCCACTACTCACTCTCTACTACTCACTCTCTACTACTCTCTCTGCTACTCACTCTCTACTACTCTCTACTACTCACTCTCTACTACTCACTCTCTACTACTCTACTACTCTCTACTACTCTCTCTACTACTCACTCTCTACTACTCACTCTCTACTACTCTCCACAACTCTCTCTCTACTACACACTCTCTACTACTTGCTCTCTACTACTCACTCTACTACTCACTCTCTACTACTTCCTACTACTCACTCTACTACTCATTCTCTACTACTCTCTACTACTCACTCTCTACTACTCTCTCTCTACTACTCACTCTCTACTACTCACTCTCTACTACTCTCTACTTCTCACTCTCTACTACTCTCTCTCTACTACTCTCTACTACTCACTCTCTACTACTCTCTACTACTCACTTTCTACTGCTCTCTCTCTACTACTCTCTACTACTCACTCTCTACTACTCTCTACTACTCACTCTCTACTACTCTCTCTCTACTACTCTGTACTACTCACTCTACTACTCATTCTCTACTACTCATTCTCTACTACTCTCTCTCTGCTACTCAGTCTTCACTACTCACTCTCTACTACTCGCTCTCTACTACTCTCTCTCTACTACTCTCTACTACTCACTATCTAATACTCACTCTCTACTACTCTCTACTACTCTCTACTACTCACTCTCAACTACTCTACTACTCTCTACTACTCACTCTCTACTACTCACTCTCTACTACTCTCTACAACTCTCTCTCTACTACACACTCTCTACTACTTGCTCTCTACTACTCACTCCACTACTCACTCTCTACTACTCACTCTCTACTACTCTCTCTGCTACTCACTCTCTACTACTCTCTACTACTCACTCTCTACTACTCACTCTCTACTACTCTACTACTCTCTACTACTCTCTCTACTACTCACTCTCTACTACTCACTCTCTACTACTCTCTACAACTCTCTCTCTACTACACACTCTCTACTACTTGCTCTCTACTACTCACTCTACTACTCACTCTCTACTACTTCCTACTACTCACTCTACTACTCACTCTCTACTACTCTCTACTACTCACTCTCTACTACTCTCTCTCTACTACTCACTCTCTACTACTCACTCTCTACTACTCTCTACTACTCACTCTCTACTACTCTCTCTCTACTACTCCTCTACTACTCACTCTCTACTACTCTCTACTACTCACTTTCTACTACTCTCTCTCTACTACTCTCTACTACTCACTCTCTACTACTCTCTACTACTCACTCTCTACTACGCTCTCTCTACTACTCTGTACTACTCACTCTACTACTCATTCTCTACTACTCATTCTCTACTACTCTCTCTCTGCTACTCAGTCTTCACTACTCACTCTCTACTACTCGCTCTCTACTACTCTCTCTCTACTACTCTCTACTACTCACTATCTAATACTCACTCTCTACTACTCTCTACTACTCACTCTCTACTACTCACTCTACTACTTACTCTTTACTACTCTCTACTACTTTCTACTGCTCACTCTCTACTACTCTCTACTACTCACTCTCTACTACTCACTCTACTACTCTCTCCTACTCACTTTCTGCTACTCCCTCTACTACTCTCTACTACTCTCTCTACTCTCTACTCTCTATTACTCATCCTCTACTCTCTACCTCTCTACCTCTCTCTACCTCTCTCTCTACTACTCTCTACGTCTCTACCTCTACCTCTCTACCTCTACGTCTCTACCTCTACACCTCTACCTCTCTACCTCTCTCTACACGCACACATATGCACATATATCCATATGCATTTATATATATGTATGTGTAAATATATATACATACATATATAAACATATATATAATCTGCAAATCTATATAAATACAAATATAAATGCATGCATACATATACATATATGCATGTTGTGTACATAAAATTTTGAAAAACACTAATAAAAGCAAAGCTAAAAAGCCACCTAATTACAAACAGAATTGCTTTAACTTAAACAAGGGTGAGACCTATTGCATTTTCAATGCTTGTTTACTTTGGTTCCATCAAGAAGGCATTCAGATGTGACACATTTGCCATAAATTCTGAATGGTAGCACTCTAGTTCCTCATTAGATCACTGTAGTAAAGCTACTGCTCACCAGGGAAGTCTGCTGCTGGTATTCAAAGTGCATCTTTCAGTCTGCATGTCAGAACTTTTTAATGAAATAGAAGAGGATTTGAGAAGTCAAAATGTGCCCTAATTTTTCTTTCTGCAGCACTAATCATAATTTCTATGGCAAAATGAACCCCCTCATTTTGTTCCTTTGCAAATTAAATGTTTTGAGTGTTACCACTTTATTCCAATCAAGATGGCTTCAGGTGTGCCATACTTTTGTCATAAGTAAGACTGTTAGCGCTCTAGTTGTTCTTTAAAACACTCTGGGATTTCTGTCATTGGGCTATACTTGGGCTACATCTCGGTGATATTTGTGCTACATTTGGGCTCTTTTGTCTCTGGTGGCCATCTTGGGAGACTTATTTGTTATGAAGTTTCCTAATTTCCTCATTTACTACAGTCTCCTCAGTAGGCATACTGTCAGTTTTTTACTTTGATTCAATGAAGAAGGCATTCAGATGTGTCACACATTTGCCATAAATTCAGAATGTTAACACTCTAGTTGCTCATTAGATCACTGTAGTAAAGCTACTGCTCACCAGGGAAGTCTGCTGCTGGTATTGAAAGTGCATGTTTCAGTCTGCATGTCAGAATTCTTTAAGGAAATGGAACAGGATTTGAGAAGTCACTCAAAATGTGCCCTAATTTTTCTTTCTGCAGCACTAATCATACATTCTATGGCAAAATGAATCCCCTCATTTTGTTCCTTTTTAAATTAAATGTTTTAAGAGTTACCACTTTATTCCAATCAAGATGGCTTCAGGTGTGCCATACATTTCTCATAAGTAGAAGTGTTAGCGCTCTAGTTGTTCTTTGGAACACTCTGGGAAGCTGCAGTAGAACACAAAGGAATCAACTGACAGTCTCTGCCCTTGTTGGATATACATGTTATACTGAGAATGTCAGACTTCATTCTCACATGACTAAGAAAGATAATGTGAATGTACAGAAAATATGCTCTCAGTTTAGCTTATAGATCACCTTCCAAACATTTGTGGGAAAAGCATGTGAAAATAGTTTTCTCTCAAACATGATTCATGATATCCCAGCAGAAGGCTTTTTCACACGGTAAAATCACCTTAGAACATACCACAATTCCTAAAATGAGTATGGTACCATCAACAAATGATTTATAATGTAACTAAAGTCTTAAAACCTTCTATTAACTGCAATGCTTTTTAATGAGGTGCTATCATGTATATTGGTCCCAAGATGGCTGCCAACACTTCTTGGATGAAGTGCTGACAGCCAATCAGATCTCACGATGAGATGTGTGGTTAAGCTCCGCCCAGATATATATGTGATTTTACTTTTGATTTTCTCAGGAACTACTGAACGGATTTACACCATTTAAGCAAAAGGCACGACTCTGAACCAAGGTCTACCTTTCTGCCAAATTTGGTGTAATTCCGTTCAGCAGTTCGGGCTGTAGCTGCGTCAACAGGGCCTATGGGAAATTGCATGGGGAAAACGCGTTTTCGGACCCCCCCTTTTTCCTCAGCCCCCGTTTGACGAATCACCACGAAACTTTCAGGATAGGAGCGGACCGGAGCTGGCCAAAAGTTTGGAACATTTTCTGAAGATTCGTCAACCGACGCCAGACTTATTGGGAATAGAATGTTGCGGATTTCCAATGGAAAATAGGTCCTAACTATAACTACCGTAGGCTTTATATATATATATATATATTACCTACTGGCGGTCGCCAGTAGGTAGTTATAGTTAGGACCACGTTTCCATAGGAAATCCGCAACATTCTATTTTGAATAACTTTGGCGCCGGTCGACGAATCCTCGCGAATTTTTCAAAATAGGTGGGGCGCTACGCTCCGCTCCTACCCTGAAAGTCTCGGGGGGATTCGTCAAGCGGGGGCTCAGATAAAAGGGGGGTCCCAAAACGCGTTTTTCCCATGCATTTTTCCATAGGACCTTTAGACAGGGCTACAGCCCGAACGGCTGAACAGAATTTAATGAAATTTGGCAGAGAGGTAGTCCCCAGGTCAAGGAAGTGCCTTTTGTAGGTATGGTGTAAATCTGTTCAGTAGATTCTGAGAAAATAACCTTTAAATCAATATATATATCTGAGCCAGCTTACGGTGCGCTTACGGTGCGCTCACCGTACGCGTACGGTGACGTGCGCGAGCGCGATTCTGATTGGCCGTTAGATCTTAGTAAACATTCGAATCGGTCTAAACCAGGAAGCGGCGGCCGCCATTTTCTCTCTCGCACTCTGACTGGGGGTTGAAAAACAAAGTGAAAAAACATGTAAAGGGGCTGTTTAGACAGCTCCCAAGCACCTAGCCATATCGAGGGAGTCCCTAACGATCCCCCAAGTGAAAAAAAGCAAAGTTAATTTTTTCGAAAATTTCGCTTACCGTACGCGTACGGTAGGCAATATAAAGAAAAAAAAAAAATATCCACATTCTCCCCACCCCGTGTGCAACTTGTGCCCGAAGGGCACCAGTTGTGCATGGCTTATCTTTACATTACAAAACATATATTTTACCTGTCACAACGATGCTCATCATATGTTTCCTCCATGTGCGCACGGTGCGCGAAGCGCATCGTGCGTTCTTCGCGCACCGCGTGCTCACTGTGCGCACACGGTGCGCGAAGCGCACCGTGCACGCACGGAACGAACTGCGTTAAGTGGGCGCGCACGCCACAAATGGCGTAAAGTAACTTAGCATTTAAAAAACCGTAGAAATTCACTGAAAAAACCATAGGTTTCACACACGTTATAGTTAGGAATTAGCATTTAAAAAACCTTGCAAATTCACTGAAAAAACCATAGGTTTCACACATGTTATAGTTAGCTGGACATTTTACTGATAAAAAACCAATGAAATTCCCCCGTTATAGTTACTGTAGGCAACTATAACTCACGCGACCGTAATCCTCTGCTGATGACATATGTGTCTTTATGAAAAAAAAATATTTGTAATATATGTATAGCTAAAATTTAATGGAAGAAGACATGGGCAAATAAGTGTCTAAATACAGTATTAGCATCAGCAGAGGATTACGGTCGCGTGAGTTATAGTTGCCTACAGTAACTATAACGGGGGAATTTCATTGGTTTTTTATCAGTAAAATGTCCAGCTAACTATAACATGTGTGAAACCTATGGTTTTTTCAGTGAATATATATATATATCTATATATATATATATATATATATATATATATATATATATATATATATATATATATATATATATATATATATTTATGTATTGTATATATATATATATTAAACAAGAGTTGAGAATAATTTATAGTTTGGAAAACTATATTCATTCTTTCTTTTATTATTTTTTCAAAAAAATGATTTCACAGAAGTCGCGCACCGTACACGCACCCTACACGATGGCTGCGAGCACCTCGCTACCGCACATTTCAGAAGTCATGCTGGGGTCGCGATTCGTCCGTGCACGTATTCCTCACTTTGCGCCGGCATCGCGCCAGGGTCGCAACTTCGGCGTAATTTGAAAAGTATTAAATATCATTATAGAAACTATCAATACATTTTTTGGTTATAGTGTTTGACTAATTTAATTTAGAAAACTATTTATAAACTAATTTTTCCAGTCTACTATTAACGATATGAAATTTCACGACTGCGCGACGTATGTGTGTACGGTAAGCGACCCGTATTTCCTAGGTCGCGCTGGGATCGCGCCGGGGTCGCGACTTCGGCATATCTCCAAAGTATGAAATCTCACTATATGAAGTTCAAATGTTGGATTTGTATAAACACTTTCACTAATATCCTTTGTAAAGTATTGTATAAACATTTATTTATAGTTTATAACTATGTATACAATATTTTATGGGTGCGCGATGCATTAGCGACGGGTGCGCGCACCCTATGCGACTTCGTGTCAGCAGGAAAAGAAAGAATCTGATTGGTTTAAATAATTTTCATTCTGTAAGAGGGAGGATGCATCCTTGTGATATTCCTCTTATTATTTGGCTTTCTTGGTGACAAGACCTGCTTCTTGTTACTCTCTTCTTGTTTTCCAATTGTGTGTGTTTTTCATTTTTTTTTAACACTATGTCTTCTAGTCAGCAAGACATTAACCACTTGGATATGGAGGAAGAAGAAATTGTTGAACTGGTGAAGAAGAGGAAGGAGAGTATTGTATGGGTCATCTTCTCAGTGCCAGAGGGTGAGAAGAAAGTGAACGCCCTTAAGGTCACTTGCACAATCTGCCAACGCATTTTATCCAGTGGGTCAGAAAAAAATACTCATGCGGAACCAGCAGCATGAAAAAGTACCTGGAAACTCTGCACCCGGTTCACCGGGCTAGAGAGGAGAGGAGGAGACAACTTAATGAGGCGGCACAACAAGACACAAACACCCCTTCTACCTCTTCGCAGCAAGTTCCTCCAGCACCAAGGCCCCACATCATCCCTGAACTTTTTGAAGTGGCGATCAGCTGTAAGAAGTGTGACCCCAAACTCTGCATTGCAGAACAATGGATCGATGTTACAGCTGCCATAAAAGCACATCAATGTTAATTGTTTTTATAATGTGCTTTTCTTTTTGTGAAACAGCTTGTTTGTGGTTTTTAATTTTGTTATGTTCTTTAAAAAAAATCAAAAACACACAAAAAGAAAAAAAGAAAAAAAGGTTTAAAAAAAAAAATATTTTTTAATTGTTCAAAATAAAAACAGTTCTTATGGAACCACATCTATTGGTTAAAAAAAGAAAAATTACCGGAGTGATTGCAAGAGAGTAAGAACACTGTGTGGGTGATTGGAGAAGTTAAAGGGTGCTGAGTGGTTATTTTATGAATGTTTGGGTAGTGGCGGCATGATCGAATGAGTGTATGGATAATGGCTGGGTGATTGGAGGAGTTTATGGGTAGTACCTGGGTAATTAAAGGAGTAAATGAGTAGTGTCTAGCTGATTAGAGGACTGCATGGGTAGTGCACAGGTGTATGTAGCACTGCATAGTTAGTGCCTGGCTCATTGTATGAGTACATGGGTACTGATTGGATGATTAGAGTACTGCAAGGAGAGTGTATGGTGAATTTGTAAGTGATTGAGAATTGGCAGAGTGATTGGGTAAGTACATGGTCCTGGCTGGGTGGTTGTAGTAGTGCATGGGTAGTAACAGGGTGATTGCTGGACTGCATGGGTACGACCTGGGTAGTTGGAGGAGTAAATGAGTAGTGTCTAGGTGATTAGAGGACTGCATGGGTAGTGCACAGGTGATTGTAGCACTGCATGGTTAATGCCTGGGTCATTGCATGACTAGATAGGTACTGACTGGATGATTAGAGTACTGCAAGGATAGTGCATGGTGAATTTATAAGTACATGAGTATAGGCGGAGTGATTGGATAAGTACATGGTACTGGCTGGGTGATTGGAGGAGTGCAAGAGTAGTGACAGGGTGTTTGCTTGAGTGCATGGGTACTACATGGGTAATTGAAGGAGTGAATGAGTAGTGTCTAGGTCATTAGAGGGCTGCATGCGTAGTGCACAGGTGTTTATAGCACTGCATGGTTAGTGCATGGGTCATTGCATGACTACATGGGTACTGACTGGATGATTAGAGAACTGCAAGGATAGAGCATGGTGAATTTATAAGTGCATGGGTATAGGCGGAGTGATTGAATAAGTACGTGGTACTGGCTGGGTGATTGGAGGAGTGCATGTGTACTGACAGGGTAATTGCTGTAGTGCATGGGTACTATCTAGGTAATTGAAGGAGTGAATGAGTAGTCTCTAGGTGATTAGAGAGTGCATGGGTAGTGCACAAGGGATTGTAGCAGTGCATGTGTTAGTGCCTGGGCCATTGCATGGGTACATAGGTACTGACTGGATGATTAGAGTACTGCAAGGAGAGTGCATGGTGAATTTATAACTGCTTGGGTATTGGCGGAGTGATTGGATAAGTACGTGGTACTGGCTGCATGATTGGAGGAGTGCATGGGTACTGACAGGGTAATTGCTGTAGTGCATGGGTACTACCTAGGTAATTGAAGGAGTGAATGAGTAGTGTCTAGGTGATTAGAGGACTGCATGGGTAGTGCACAGGTGATTTTAGCAGTGCATGGGTTAGTGCCTGGGTCATTGCATGAGTAGATCGGTACTGCCTGGATGATTAGAGTACTGCAAGGAGAGTGCATGGTGAATTTATAACTGCTTGGGTATTGGCGGAGTGATTGGATAAGTACATGGTACTGGCTTGTTGATTGGAGGAGTGCATGGGTACTACCTGGGTAATTGAAGGAGTGAATGAGTAGTGCCTAGGGGATTAAAGGACTGCATGGGTACTGCACAGGTGATTGTAGCTCTGCATGGTTAGTGCCTGGGTCATTGTATTAGTGATTGCTGGAGTGCATGGGTAGTACCTGGGTAATTGAAGGAGTTAATGAGTAGTGTCTACGTGATTAGAGGACTGCATGGATAGTGCACAGGTGATTTTAGCAATGCCTTGTTAGTACCTGGGTCATTGCATGAGTACATGGCTACTAACTGGATGATTAGAGTACTGCAAGGAGAGTGCATGGTGAGTGTATAAGTGCTTGGGTATTGGCGGAGTGATTGGATAAGTACATGGTACTGGTTGGGTGATTGGAAAAGTGCATGGGTAGTGACAGGGTGATTACTGGACAGCATGGGTACTACCTGGGTAATTGAAGGAGTAAATGAGTAGTGTCTAGGTGATTAGAGGACTGCATGGGTAGTGCACAGGGGATTGTAGCAATGCATGTGTTAGTACCTGGGTCATTGTATGAGTACATGGGTACTGACTGGATGATTAGAGTATTGCAAGGAGAGTGCATGGTGAATTTATAAGTGATTGGGTATTGGCGGAGTGATTGGATAAGTACATGGTACTGGCTGGGTGATTGGAGGAGTGCATGGGTAGTGACAGAGTGATTGCTGGAGTGCATAGGTACTACCTGGGTAATTGAAGGAGTGAATGAGTAGTGTTTAGGTAATTAGAGGACTGCATGGGTAGTGCACAGGTGATTGTAGCACTGCATGTTTAGTGCCTGGGTCACTGCATGAGTACATGGGTACTAACTGGATGATTAGAGTACTGCAAGGATAGTGCATGGTGAATTTACAAGTGCTTGGGTATTCGCAAAGTGATTGGATTAGTACATGGTATTGGGTGGGTAATTAGAGGAGTGCATGGGTAGTGACAGGGTGATTGGAGCAGTGCATGGGTACTACCTGGGTAATTGAAGGAGTGAATGAGTATTGTCTAGGTGATTAGAGTTTTGCATGGGTAGTGCACAGGTGATTGTAGCAGTGCATGGGTAGTGCTTGGGTGACTTAATCTTACCTTTTTTGAAGTAGATATGACACTCATTGAAACAATTTTTTCAGTTGTTTTATAACAGGGGTCTCCAACCTTGTCTGCAGTGAGAGCTATTTCTGATCAGTGAAAATGGTTGTGAGCTACTAAAGGCCACGCAACGCGCACATTTTTCCGAGCGAGAGCAGCTCACACCCAGCTTCAGTGATTTTGAGCCGAATTTGTTTGGAGCCCATACTGTGGTTACATAGTAAGCAGAGGCACCACTCTGTGCAGCCTAGCCCCCAATACTTGTATTGTTTCATGGTACCAGTTTTGCCTGTAAATCTGGATCCCCCATTACTTAAATATTGTTATAAAACCACATTTAAACACTGGGCACTGTAAACAAAGCATTACTTTTAAATGTTGACAGTATTAGTGGTTTTGTGTAGTTTTCTGCAGCATGACTATATAACGTATTGACTCTTAGGACTTGTTAGCAGATGCCAATGTTGTTGCTTTTTTTACGTAATTGGCCAGGTGTTTCCCTCGGGTCCTCGAGTATTCTGGATAAATCCATGGCATCCACATAGGAATCATTTTCTTTCATGGTAAATATCTCCTTTGCATTAGGAGTAATGTAGCTCCTACCCACCCTTCAAAGCTCCCAGAAAGGCCATGCACTCTCTGCACATGCCCACCCTCTTGCATTTTTTTGTAAACCTTTAGAAAAAAAACGGTCCTATTTCCACCATGCCAATGCTCAACTCAGTGCTAGAACACATGGCTCGACTCTGCAATGTTCATTGGCAGAAAATACACAGTTATTGTCTGTTCGCCAACATCGTGCTTTATCTCTGCCTTCGTTTGGCAATCCATGAAAGTGACTCGGTGTATTTAAGACTCTTTGATTTTAACCTCGGCTGCCACCACTCTTTACTATGGGAGGCAGATGTAAAGCACGGTGGCATCCGACATTAAAATCAAACAGTCAGAACCACTGGTGGAGACTAAGTACCAGCAGCACTCCATGCAGCCTGACCGCACAGAGGGAGACAGACACCAACACAGCGACAGAGAAGGACTGCAGAGCTATTCTGGGTACCTGCCATGCTGGAGTGGGGAAACTTGCAGTTCAGGATGATGAGTGATATGAGTCCGCAGAAAGGAGATGCAAAATTATATCACTAATGCTGACGTCACAAGCAGAGTCCTCTGCGCAAAGTACAGTCCAGTGTAAAGGGAAGAATTGGGACCCATGGCTATAATGATGCATTCTTTTGGGTTATTCATGCAGCACTACTCAACCGAGACCAGAGATTATTTAAACTGCGAGCGAAGGGTATTCCCTTCTCTGGATCGGTTTCACCATGTGGGTTTTGGCAAGCAGGGAGACAAATTCCAAACAGCCACTATTAAAACAACGGCGCAAAATAACATATTAAATCTTAAAGGAATCTCACTGAACGGGAGAGACTCCTTTGCCTCCCTAGGCTCGGTCAAAATGAAAAAAGACAGTGCGTCGCTTATGAAGAAAGATTAAGCGCGACAAATGACGTGGCAAGGACCTTTGATTTTAATATCGACTGTCGCCTCGGTTTACTACTGAAGGTAAATGAAAAGCGCAGTGCAGCCGATGTTAAAATCAAAGGGCCTTGTATGCACTGAGCCGCTTTTACTGACTATTATGCGAATGGAAATAAAAAGCCCGGTTTAGTCAGTAAGAGGCCCAGTGCATGCAAGGACCTGGCTTGGATTTTAACATTACTGCCACCCCTCTTCATTATTGAAGGCGATGTACAGCACGGTAGAAGTTCAGTGCATGCAAAGCCCTTTGATTTTGACCTCTGCTGCCACCGCGATTTACTTTTGAACACAGATGTAAAGCACGGTAGCAGCCGAAGTTGAAAACAAAGAGCCTTGCATGCACTGAGCCGTTTTCACTGACTACTACACGCATGCAAATCTAAAGTGCGGTGTTGTCAGTGAGACCGGCTCAGCGCAGGCAAGGACCTTAAATTTTAACGTGGTCTGCCACCATACTTTACTGTGGAAGGCAATGTAAAACGCGGTAGTGGCCCAGTGAAGGCATGGACCTTGGATTCTAAACGTTGGCTGCCACCGCGTTTTATTATTGAGGGTAGATTTAAAGCGCGTGGCAGCCGACACTATAATCAAAGGGCTTTGCCTGCACTGAGCCTCTTTTAATGAATATACGGGTACTAGAACAATGGCTTGCCTACCTATACAGCTTCTCGGTGAGGATCAGCGGCATAAATCAAGCGCTGTGCCAGTCTGGAAAAGGCGCGTGACTGTGCAGAGTGCAGGAAGAACGTCACGTTCTTCGGCCCGCCCCGCCCCGCCCCATCTAAGCTCAGTTCAGCCATTCTGAGCAGCAGGTTCGGGTGAGGGCGGGCAAAAGACACCGACGTGATAATAAATAAATGAATGCTCAGAATGAAGCCTTATTATATACTGGCGCGAGCTACTCCCAGGGGGTCGGCGAGCTACCGGTAGCTCGCGATCGACCGGTTGGAGACTCCTGTTTTATAATAATCTAAATTTTAAATATTTTAAAACTTTAGAATTAGTGTCTGTAAAAGAGAAGAAAAAACACTGTTTTTACATATAATTTTTTATAGTTTTAAGAACACAACATAATTTTACAATTCCATAACATATTCAGTTTGCTTCTTTTGGCTGTTTTCAGATTCTATTGAATTTCACCATACACAGTGATTTCAATGTTGATCATCATGTGACAGCGGGCAAAAAAATACAGTCAATAATATTGTTAAAAAAAAAACACATCGTAATCTGTTATTAAAATTTGCTGCATTCTTAAATGTACAAAGGCAAGCATTAAGTTTGAGATCATGCTCACCTCATCAATTATCAGAAGTTTCATTTTCTTTAATACTCTTGAAACTTCATAACAAGTTTCTCCAGATAGCTTATGATATTCCAACTTGTTTTCATGTTCAACAGGTAGCATCAGTAAACGATGTAATGTAATCCCTTTAATGTTGTGTGCTGCTAACCCAGTTGGAGCGGTTACAACACAAGATAAATGTGATTCAGTAGTTTTCTGTAGATAACAGGTCAAAACTTTCATTAAGAAACTTTTTCCTGTACCAGCTTGACCACTGATATACATTTGAATAGGTTTAAATGATGTGCAGTTGCATTCTTTATTTTCATGAAGTAAACCGTGGTCTATCTGTTGTGTAACTTACTGATATATTTCTTTCTGTTCAATATTTAGTTGGTCTTCCAAGTTTCACAACTCCATAATATCCTGTTGAGCTTGATGCATTGCTGTTTCTACTTCGCTCATGGCTATTTCTGCTTCAGTTTCAAGAATTTGTTCTCCTAGAGGATCTTGACTCAGTGGAGCAGAACTTTGACTGTCTTGAGAACTGTCTCTAGCAATTTCAGCTGCAATAGTAGTTTCTTGTTGAATCTCTTCATTCAACATTTGTAGATAATTTGGAAAAACTGTGTATTCAATGCTATCTTTACATGCATAAAAACACTCTTCATAGCACTGGACATCTCCAAGTAATTCCATTACAGTACGCTAAGGCTTGAACAGTTGCAGAAGTGCTAAATAGTAAAATTCCCTTTTATCTGATGTTTTGCAACTGAGTTTCCTGTGATTAAGGAGATTTCCTTTGGTATGTTTCACCAAACATCCATCACTGCCAATTACTTCATTTTTTTCCTCATTTATGTTCTCTTTAATATTTCACTTAAAGCTGTAATATTGCAGTAATTCACAGAGACATGTTTTCAAGATAGGGAGTTCTTTTAGGATAGTACGTATCCAACGTGTTTTTTTAACAATATTTGTGCTTTCTGGTTCACAAATGCTAAATATTTAATTTCTTGTACAGATTTCAATACTCAATTTCGTGTTGCAGCAAGACCTAGACTAATCCAAATGATTCCTCTTGACTTTGAATATAAACTTGCAGAGGTCGACTGATTCGTACATTCGTAGGATCCAATCTCTCGATGGGACTAAAGCTGTACAATTTGTTACTAAGAGTCTTCTCTTGTGAAATTTCTTCACACATTTCTTTCAACTCTGTCTTTTCAGATTTTGTTATGTATGACGTAACAAAAGAGCCATAAACAATTGAAGGAGTATACCCTGAAGATGAAAAATATCAATGAGATATGAAGAGGATACCAAGTTGGTGACATGCTTCATCATTGGAGTCCCACCCGAGTAGCCGAATGCTACCCGGGTGTGCTTCAACACCTGATTACAGTGGAGCAGGTTATTCGCAACGATGGTGCAGGTGAGTGAAATAGTGAATTAAAATTGTCTTTATTTAACTCCCTAAGACTTTAATATGGAGCAATAAGACAAGGTTAAAAACAAAGTGAGATACCTAGATAGGCTAAATCAGGAGTCTCCAACCGGTCGATCGCGAGCTACCGGTAGCTCGCCGACCCCCTGGGAGTAGCTCGCGCCAGTATATAATAAGGCTTCATTCTGAGCATTCATTTATTATCACGTCGGTGTCTTTTGCCCGCCCTCACCCGAACCTGCTGCTCAGAATGGCTGAACTGAGCTTAGATGGGGCGGGGCGGGGCGGGCCGAAGAACGTGACGTTCTTCCTGCACTCTGCACAGTCACGCGCCTTTTCCAGACTGGCACAGCGCTTGATTTATGCCGCTGATCCTCACCGAGAAGCTGTATAGGTAGGCAAGCCATTGTTCTAGTACCCGTATATTCATTAAAAGAGGCTCAGTGCAGGCAAAGCCCTTTGATTATAGTGTCGGCTGCCACGCGCTTTAAATCTACCCTCAATAATAAAACGCGGTGGCAGCCAACGTTTAGAATCCAAGGTCCATGCCTTCACTGGGCCACTACCGCGTTTTACATTGCCTTCCACAGTAAAGTATGGTGGCAGACCACGTTAAAATTTAAGGTCCTTGCCTGCGCTGAGCCGGTCTCACTGACAACACCGCACTTTAGATTTGCATGCGTGTAGTAGTCAGTGAAAACGGCTCAGTGCATGCAAGGCTCTTTGTTTTCAACTTCGGCTGCTACCGTGCTTTACATCTGTGTTCAAAAGTAAATCGCGGTGGCAGCAGAGGTCAAAATCAAAGGGCTTTGCATGCACTGAACTTCTACCGTGCTGTACATCGCCTTCAATAATGAAGAGGGGTGGCAGTAATGTTAAAATCCAAGCCAGGTCCTTGCATGCACTGGGCCTCTTACTGACTAAACCGGGCTTTTTATTTCCATTCGCATAATAGTCAGTAAAAGCGGCTCAGTGCATACAAGGCCCTTTGATTTTAACATCGGCTGCACTGCGCTTTTCATTTACCTTCAGTAGTAAACCGAGGCGACAGTCGATATTAAAATCAAAGGTCCTTGCCACGTCATTTGTCGCGCTTAATCTTTCTTCATAAGCGACGCACTGTCTTTTTTCATTTTGACCGAGCCTAGGGAGGCAAAGGAGTCTCTCCCGTTCAGTGAGATTCCTTTAAGATTTAATATGTTATTTTGCGCCGTTGTTTTAATAGTGGCTGTTTGGAATTTGTCTCCCTGCTTGCCAAAACCCACATGGTGAAACCGATCCAGAGAAGGGAATACCCTTCGCTCGCAGTTTAAATAATCTCTGGTCTCGGTTGAGTAGCGCTGCATGAATAACCCAAAAGAATGCATCATTATAGCCATGGGTCCCAATTCTTCCCTTTACACTGGACTGTACTTTGCGCAGAGGACTCTGCTTGTGACGTCAGCATTAGTGATATAATTTTGCATCTCCTTTCTGCGGACTCATATCACTCATCATCCTGAACTGCAAGTTTCCCCACTCCAGCATGGCAGGTACCCAGAATAGCTCTGCAGTCCTTCTCTGTCGCTGTGTTGGTGTCTGTCTCCCTCTGTGCGGTCAGGCTGCATGGAGTGCTGCTGGTACTTAGTCTCCACCAGTGGTTCTGACTGTTTGATTTTAATGTCGGATGCCACCGTGCTTTACATCTGCCTCCCATAGTAAAGAGTGGTGGCAGCCGAGGTTAAAATCAAAGAGTCTTAAATACACCGAGTCACTTTCATGGATTGCCAAACGAAGGCAGAGATAAAGCACGATGTTGGCGAACAGACAATAACTGTGTATTTTCTGCCAATGAACATTGCAGAGTCGAGCCATGTGTTCTAGCACTGAGTTGAGCATTGGCATGGTGGAAAAAGGACCGTTTTTTTTCTAAAGGTTTACAAAAAAATGCAAGAGGGTGGGCATGTGCAGAGAGTGCATGGCCTTTCTGGGAGCTTTGAAGGGTGGGTAGGAGCTACATTACTCCTAATGCAAAGGAGATATTTACCATGAAAGAAAATGATTCCTATGTGGATGCCATGGATTTATCCAGAATACTCGAGGACCCGAGGGAAACACCTGGCCAATTACGTAAAAAAAGCAACAACATTGGCATCTGCTAACAAGTCCTAAGAGTCAATACGTTATATAGTCATGCTGCAGAAAACTACACAAAACCACTAATACTGTCAACATTTAAAAGTAATGCTTTGTTTACAGTGCCCAGTGTTTAAATGTGGTTTTATAACAATATTTAAGTAATGGGGGATCCAGATTTACAGGCAAAACTGGTACCATGAAACAATACAAGTATTGGGGGCTAGGCTGCACAGAGTGGTGCCTCTGCTTACTATGTAACCACAGTATGGGCTCCAAACAAATTCGGCTCAAAATCACTGAAGCTGGGTGTGAGCTGCTCTCGCTCGGAAAAATGTGCGCGTTGCGTGGCCTTTAGTAGCTCACAACCATTTTCACTGATCAGAAATAGCTCTCACTGCAGACAAGGTTGGAGACCCCTGGGCTAAATTGACCTGTGGTATCTTTATAAAAGAAAAAGTGATCATGGTCTACATGTTTCAACCTATTGGTGATATTACCAGGTTTTCATCGGGACCTATTTTGGTGACCCGAGCCGTATGCACACGCTAAGGTGCACCCTACTCCAGGTCAGTCGTCAGTCACACCATATACTTACAGTATGACAACCTCTCAGCCTTCTGTGAAAGGGAAAATAATCTGAAAGAAAGAATGAACAATCACAAGTAGTTATAATTATTAACGTGTGCATTTGACCATAGGTTGGTCGTTGCGATCCTCTCGTACATGGCTCAAATATCAGCTTTCCGACGTGGTGCACACCGTGTTGCACACATTCCATGCAGAACTCTCCCTAGCGAGAGACACTAGGGCTGCGAGCATTTTTATCTGGAACCTACTTGCTGGCATATTTACTAGTGAAACTATGTTTTAAAGCTGCATAGAGATCGTTTTTATGAATTTTACTTGGGGGTTTCTAAATTGAATTTTTAACTGGGGAATTTATCTAGGCACACTAACATCTCTCCAACACGCTGATTTTCCTTTTCTCTGCCTCGCCCAGCCGTCTTGTGTGATTTGCTGTTGGCGGCGGTGGGCGCCATTTTAGGTAGGGCAGGGGGTGCGCTCTAGTCGCGTCGCCCTCCCGCCCTCCCAGGCTATTTAGAGCTGCTCATTGAAGCCCTCGCTGCCTATTTAGAGCTCTCCCTAGCGAGAGACACTAGGGCTGCGAGCGTTTTTATCTGGAACCTACTTGCTGGCATATTTACTAGTGAAACTATGTTTTAAAGCTGCATAGAGATCGTTTTTATGAATTTTACTTGGGGGTTTCTAAATTGAATTTTTAACTGGGGAATTTATCTAGGCACACTAACATCTCTCCAACACGCTGATTTTCCTTTTCTCTGCCTCGCCCAGCCGTCTTGTGTGATTTGCTGTTGGCGGCGGTGGGCGCCATTTTAGGTAGGGCAGGGGGTGCGCTCTAGTCGCGTCGCCCTCCCGCCCTCCCAGGCTATTTAGAGCTGCTCATTGAAGCCCTCGCTGCCTATTTAGAGCTCTCCCTAGCGAGAGACACTAGGGCTGCGAGCGTTTTTATCTGGAACCTACTTGCTGGCATATTTACTAGTGAAACTATGTTTTAAAGCTGCATAGAGATCGTTTTTATGAATTTTACTTGGGGGTTTCTAAATTGAATTTTTAACTGGGGAATTTATCTCTAGGCACACTAACATCTCTCCAACACGCTGATTTTCCTTTTCTCTGCCTCGCCCAGCCGTCTTGTGTGATTTGCTGTTGGCGGCGGTGGGTAGGGCTGGGGGTGCGCTCTAGTCGCGCGCCCTCCCACCCTCCTCACACCCTATATAATGTGTATACCGGCCAGACGGCGCAGCGGGCTGGCGCAGCGGGCGCGCCGGATGCGCGCAGAAGCCGCGCCTAAGCCAAGCCCGTCTGCACCCGTCCGCGACCGGACACGGCCCAGGGCCCCAACCCCTGGCCCGGATTGTAGATTTACCTGGAGCAGGAGTGAATTAGTAAGTTTTTCCTCTAATGTGTGCACTCCTGGTCACCACAGCGTAAGGGTAGGGGAGAATGAAGGGTGTAGTCACTGCCAATTCCGCTTCAGCACAGCGCTAGCAGACACCAGGGCTAGCAATTCCTCGCTGTCCTGCGGCCTCATTAATGTGAGGTCGCTTAGCTGTCATAAACACGATGTATATGACCTTCTCATTGATAAACATCCTGATCTGCTGTTTATTACAGAAACTTGGCTTGATGCCAACTCTGATCCCGATATCATTCAGGCCTTACCAGATGACTATCAGATGGTGCGCCTGGACAGACCGGTAGGCAGAGGAGGCGGAATTGCGATCGCCTTTAAACAGCAATGGGCCTGCAAACTAGAACAAGTTAATTTGGCAGGATGTGAGGCGGGTGTTTTCACCATAACAATCGACGGGAGCATGACTGTAAAGGGTCTGCTAGTTTATCGCTCACCGGGACCTATGTCCAGATTTAAAGGCAATCTTTTAGAGTGGGTCACAGAAACAGCGATAAGGAGGGACAAGTTTTTGTTGTTGGGAGACTTAAATATACACCTACAAGACTCACTAGACAAAGGGGCGGTGGAGTTCCGGGAAGAACTTCACACCCTACAGCTAGAGCTAAAGGGGCAGCTTCCAACACATAATCGTGGGCATCTGCTAGACCCTATATTTGCCAATTGGGAGGATGTCTTAGTTGCCCCCCCAGTGCCCCTGCCTTGGACAGATCACTTTTTTGTTCCATTCATTATTCACTTGCCCAAGCATAAAGCTAGCGCTCCCACCCCTCTCAACTTCCCTTGACGTAGGTGGGCAAGATTCTCCCTGCTAGAGTTTAATAAGGCTCTTACCGCGGAAGGGCCCCCAGGAGGCAATGACGTGGCAATGGCAAATAAATTGCTCAATGACCGCATCACGGCTGCTCTGGACTGCACAGCCCCATTGGGCCGGTCAACCAAAGGTGTCCACAGACAAAGAACTGCTCCCTGGTTCAGCGAGGTGCTGCGCTGCGCCAAAAGGGACTGTAAACGAGCAGAAAGACAATGGAGAGTGGCATATGATGACCGGATGAAAGAGGCCTATCTCATAAAGAGACGAACCTATCATAACAAAATCCGGATAGAGAAAGCCACATACTATGCAGACAGAATCCACGGGGCAGAAAATTCCGCCAGGGAACTGTTCAGCATATATAAGTCCCTATCCACCCCAAAAACCTTTACTCAAGATGAAGACCACTCAGAAGCAGCATGCAATCGCATTGCTAACTACTTCGGAGACAAAGTGTCTAAGATTTATTCTGCTTTTTCCGATATACCACCTGTAGCGGAAGAGCCTGCAGACTCAGCAGGAGATGAAGCCGATCAAAATCTGCTACTCCATTTTACTATCCCCTTACCGGAGGATTTAGTTAAAATTTGCAGATCTGTCAAATCTGGCTCCCCTCGAGATCCCGCATCCCCAAAAAGGTTGAGTGACAGTCTGGAGACACTTGAACCCTACATCAGGCACCTGCTAGATGTCTCCTTCCGATCCAGTTCTATACCTGAGGATTGGAAACAGGCTGTGGTGCTTCCCCTCCGCAAGAAGCCCAACATTAGCTTTGAGAAGCTGGACAATTTACGCCCCATTTCTCTGCTGCCTTATTTCTCTAAGGTAGCGGAGAAGGTGGTAAACAAACAGCTAATGAAATATGTGGAGGAAAGCAACCTTCTTCACCCTACCCAATTTGGGTTTCGGCCCCGTCATTCCACGGAATCTGCCCTTCTCAGGGCTACCGAAACCCTCAGGCAAGGTGCTGACGAGGGACAAACCATGGCTTTAATCCTCCTAGACCTCAGCGCGGCGTTGGACACTGTAGCACATTCCATCTTGCTACAGTGTCTGAACAAAGGTGGGGTGAGAGGGGCAGCGCTGAAATGACTTTATTCATTTCTTGCAGGCCGAGGCTTCCAAGTGAGGCAAGGTGACCATTACTCTGAGCGAATCGCTTTGGACCAGGGGGTGCCGCAGGGCTCGTCCCTGAGTCCAACACTTTTTAATCTCTATGTTGCCCCGATCGCCACCTTAGTAGAGAGTCACAGCCTCCGAATGGTGTCTTATGCCGACGACACGCAGTTGGTCATCTCCCTGTCGCGCGCACCCGATCTTTCGGCGGACATCTTCAGAGCTTGCATGCAAGATCTAGCTGCCTGGATGTCCGCCAATTGTCTCAAGCTTAACGGAGGCAAGACCGAGGTGCTGGTCGTGGGGGGAGACCGATCGGCATGGACGTCGGCATGGTGGCCACCATGCCTAGGTCCAACACCCATCCCGTGCCAGAAAGCAAAGAACTTGGGCATCTGGTTCAATACTGACCTGACCTTTGGCCCCCAGATCAATCGGGTGGTCGGATCATGCTTCGGGACCCTCAAAAGTCTCAGGAAGGCATTGAAGTTTTTACCTGTAAGAGCCCGTCAAACCCTGGTGCATGCACTGGTCACATCAAAGATGGACTATGGCAATCTTCTCTATTTAGGGACCTTGGAGAAGAATTTGAGCCGCCTACAGGTCTTACAGAATGCCGCTGCCCGACTAGTGCTTAGACTACCCAGAAGAGCCGCATCTTTAGCGGCCCTCCGGTCTTTGCATTGGCTCCCGATCAGAAGCAGGGTAGAATTCAAAGCACTATGCACGTGCCATCGGATCATCAATGGGAGGTCTCCTCTCCCTTTGAAAGGACTGCTGACGTCTTATGAGCCGTCCCGCTCCCTGAGATCTTCCGGCTCATGACTCCTGGCTATCCCCAAGGTGTCTAGAGCACGGATGGGCGGAAGATCCTTTAGGTACCTTGCAGCTTCTAGATGGAACACACTACCCATAGCATTGCGACTAGAACCATCAGAACTAATCTTTAGAGCCAAGCTTAAAACTGCACTATTCGAACAGTAAGGTATTCCACTTCTGTAGGTTCCAGTAAGTATCTGCTCCTCAGCGCGGGGACACGCCGCTGGGCGTCACCAAGCGCTTTACAAAACCCCCTAAATAGAAATAAATAAAATGGCGTACAGTGCATTTGTGAATGTTCAAAATGATGGTATAATTAAACCATTCCTAAACCTGGGGTGAAACACTACCCCTGTTTCTGATAACAGACCCACAATCAACATTTTTAATTTGTGGGTGTCTTACTGCTCATTAAAAAATGAGCATACAGTGTAGTAGGAGCTGTTTAAAAGTATGCATGCATAATTGGTGATAGTAGGCTGTCAGACATGTAGCAGGGAGATTGAGATTACTAGAGACTTGTTTCAGTCATGCCTCATGGAATCCGTGGGGAGAGGCGCTGGCTCTAGTCGCACACTGAGGAAAATAAACACAAGGCAATATTGTGGTTTTAATAGACACATACCTTATGGAAATGAGGTCATGGCAAAGCGGAGCCCACCCGCACTCGACAAATACTCACTTCGTCAAACCATGTCGCCCTCTCTTCATCCTAAGTGCAACACCCTTCACGGAGACCCGAGGATCTCTGTGGGAGTTTCACTGCAGTATTTAACGTGGAATAGCTACATTGTGTATCCGGGTACATCACACGTGACTCGTGACGCAATCACATGATCGCGTGCTGACGTAAAGCAAGGGACGTGACTGATGGCGAACGATTAAGTAAGCATAATGAATGGAAAATGAATGAAAAACAAACAATAACACTGATTGCTGAGCTGACAGCTAAGAAATGGAGGAAGGAAGGTTTTTTGTCAAAGTATATGCACTTAGTACAGTAGTAGTGAATGGGTCTCGGGCAAATACCTCACTAATTACGGTATATGAAGCAATAACACTGATTGCTGAGTGGACAGTTAAAAAACAGAGGAAGGAAAGTTTTTTTTCCAAGTATATACACATGGTAATTTAGAGGTGAATGGGTTATGGGCAAAACACCTCACTGATTGCGGTGTATGAAGCTCTTTAGGAGGGTTTTTGTCGCATGTATAGCTTACAGTGATGTATTCAATTTACAATGGGTCACCAAAACATTACGCAAGTCTTGATATAATGTGTGGTTAGATATGGCCAAACTTATGACGATATTTTATCTGTGTTAATTATGCAGGGATAGTTTAAGGCACATACAGATGTGATGGAAAAGTGATTGATGAAATTAACCCTCTATGACTCATCCAAATTATGTGAGAGACCTCTCAGAGGGAGAATCCATGAAGATTAGATGGTTAGTGTAAGGATAAAACACTCTACTGTATCCTCTAGTTTTAGGGACTGTTGGAAACTATCTTCGCTGCACATAATTCCATGGGATGTTATTGTTTAACCCATTTGTATGTGTGGACAATCTATATATCCAATGTTGTTCCTTCTCGAATAAACGTTGTTGGATCAGTTCTCCAGTTTTGATCTGTTGTTTTACTGTCCATTTCACATCATTTGTAGTGTGTCAAGTCAAGTCAAAAAATATGTTTATTTAGATCATAATCTTTAAACAGGTGCAAAGAAATAATTACTGATTTAAAATATTCTACAGAAATCAGAGAAAATAGTTACAGGTTAAAATATTCTACAGAAAATTTATAAGACTTCCACACACCAGATACATGTCTTAAAAGCAGATACCAATAAAAACGCTTTCTTAGGATAGTCCTTACCCTTTGAGAATTATTGTTACATTAAAAACAGCCTTTTCTCTTAGACAAGCTATATAATACATTTATTATAAAATTTCTAAAATTTTACTCTTAACTTATTAGGGATCTCTGTACTACCTTTATATAATTCCCTAGAGCAATTGCAATTTCGATAGAAGGCATTTCCGTGAGAAGGTTAACCGCCTGTGCCCGTGTTCTTATATCATATTTTAAAAATATTGGGTGCAGACATAATTTACGCTGTTTTAATATAGCTAAGCAATCCAGCAGGATGTGCACTAGATCTCCTTTTGTGCCCAGCCTACACTTGCAACACCCTTTGTGATCTAACATTTTCGATTTGGTTTCTTTGTTTATCAGCCATGGATTAATCCCAATTCGCATCCTTAGTATCTCCTGTCTATACCAACGATTTGGTAAGGTATCCAAATATGGGAACCAAGTTTCCTTTGACCAAGAGTTCATCATGAACTCTACTGATTTTTTCTTAGCCAGATATTCCATATCGGTTCTTCTAGAGACTTCTTGCCCGTTAAACTTCAGTTCACTTTTAGTACAGTCTATTCGTTGGGATTCTTGGCACATGACCACCTTTAAACCCTCACAGGCCTGCACATTTTCTTCCTACAAGTTTTTGCCCATTTTAAGTTACTAAATTGGATCTCTTTTCTACACCATTGTGCAACTTTTTGGCCTTTTTCATTTTCCAAGCGTTTCCAAAATTTCATCACTGCTATTTGTGCTTGTACCCCCCAGGTTGTTGTTCCTAATTCAGTTCTTATTGCTTGGACCATTGATGATGGGGGCATGGACAAAAGGAATTTCAGGCATTTCCCTTCCTCCAGGTCCCAGACTCCCTTACCGCTCAAATAAAGGATTTCTGCACCGTAGAGTACTTGCGGGGGTATCATTGCACTGAAAGCCTTTAGTAATGGACGGTGAGACATATCCCCGTAACCTGATTAAACATTTTTAAACCAGAGATTGATGTGTGTGCTTTCGCTATTTGGGCTTCCAGGTGTGTATGCCAGTTTAGTGTCTTATCAAACCACATCCCTAGGTATCGATATTCGTTAACCAATTCCAGTTTAAGATCGCCTAAGAACCAATTAAACTTAATTGCCTTTTTCCCAAAGCATAACATTTTTGTCTTGTCTAAGTTGACTGTTAAAAATGTCCTTACACAGTATTCACTAAAAGATTTCAACTTTCTTTGGAGGCCTAATTCAGTCTGGTCTACTATTACCAGATCGTCCGCGTATAGAAGGCAAGGCTCCTTTTTTCCATCCAATCTTGGGCTTGCACTACCCTCAACCTCTAGACAGGCGGGTAGATCAGACAGAAATATAGAGAATAACTGTGGGGCCAGAACGCAGCCCTATCTCAGGCCATTTGCAATAGTTATTTTTGGCGTTAATGACCCCTCAGTATCCCTAATTACTTGCGCCCAATTACCTCGGTATAATTCTTTTATTATAGCCAGCAGGTCTTTTGGCATATTTTTCTTAATAAGAGTTTCCCAGAGGCAGTCCCGGTCTACTGAATCGAACGCTGCTCGAAAGTCAACTAAACAGCAGCAAAGCTTACCATTTTGTTCCGTTGACTTCCTCGCCATTGCCCATAATGCAAAGCAGTGGTCTATCGTGGAATGCCCCTCCCTGAATCCTCCCTGTTCAATGGGTACGATTGAGAACTCGTCGACCCAAGCATTTAGTCTATTTAACACAATTTTTGAGAATACCTTTTCTCCTATATCTAGAAGGTTAATCAATCTATAATTTTGTGGTGCGTCCATGCTACCTTTTTTATGGATTGGCCTGATTACCGCACCCTTCCAATTCAATGGCATTATGCCTTCTACTAGAATTATTTGAAACATCTGGGAGAGGAATCTTGCCCACCACTTTATCTGTGACTTTAATATTATTGAAGGGAGGTTATCAGGCCCTGCGGCACGGGTTAACTTCAGCTTCCTTATTATGTTTTCTACTTGCTGTTCGTTAATATCTAATTTGAGTTCTTCCGATATTTCCTGTCAATGTTGGGGCTCTATGTCTCCTTGGGGTTCTCGAGCCCCATACAATTCCCTTAAGTACTTCTCCCAGGCTGTCTCACTAACGACACATTTCAATTCTCCGTCTGTAGGAGCGGATGCTGCTTTTACCAGTTTCCAAAATTGTCTTAGGTTTTTAGCTTCGATTGCTTCTAGCAAATTTACCCAACATTTCTCTTTGTGTGACCTTTTTGCATCAGTAACCATCTTTTTAAACTCAGTTTTCAGCTTATTAAGATATTTTTGTCTCTCTTTTTCCTTTGGCTTCTTAATACTGTCCTTATCTCCCTTTTTTGGTTTGACAGTCAATGGAGAACCATTTCAGTCGGCTAACCGGGATTATTGTACCATTTCTTTTATCCTTTTTTAGTTCTATCCTAAGGCTCTGAACTACTTGGGCTATCTTCTCCACAAACCATCCCAAGTTTTTACTCCCGAGGTCTCCTAGTTCGACCTTAAGTTGAAAGGACTCTAATTTTTTCTGATACTCCTCTGTTAGTCTTGTCGTCGCACGTTTGGGGTAGTCAACTTCTTGTGGGATCACTTTCTCTCTGGGTTCCATCCTGCCCCCATATATCGTTAATTGCAACGGGTTGTGGTCGCTGCTTTCGCTTTGGTGTAACTTAAATTCCCGCACTAGAGGGAAGTTCCAGGCTAACATAAAAAAGTAATCAATTGGACAGTTTTGTGAACCTATTTTGAAGGTCTTCTTTGCCGAGCAGTCGGTTTTAACTCTGCCATTTAGGCAGAAGAGACCCCTCCCCCCTAAATAATTTACCAATTCCATATCCTGTTTCGAGGGATCACATACTGGGAAGCTGGCATAGTTAATTCCATAAGCATCCAACAGTTCTCTATTCCAGAGGTCGGTCTTCTTTGGGTGCAGCTTATGGTTGAAATCCCCCATAATTAGCAATACATCTGAAGCATACTTTTCTAATAAGGAGTCTATGTCCTCTTTGAAGGTCCCCATCTCAATTACATACTCTGCCACATTATCCCACTGCATATATACATTTATAACAGTCACCATTTCATATTTCTTATCCAGGGTCAGTAGGTCTAATCTACAAGCCAATAGCCATTTACATTTCACTTTTAACAGGGTTACGTCTCTTAATACTTTTGTTGATACGAGAGTGATGATACCCCCCGATGGGCGACCAAATCTTTTTCTCTTGGCCGGTCGATTTAGTTGAAGGTAACCCTCGATGTTAGGGGTTTCGTCGCATACCCAAGTCTCTTGTAGGCAGGCAATTTCCACTTTATTTACTAATTTCTTTATGTGCTCTTGTTTTATCTCATTGCCTGAACCATTTACGTTCCATGATAAGAGACTTAAACTGTGCGACACCCCCCCATCCTATTCTACCTCACTTAGACCACCATCTTCAGCCATTCCCTCCATGTACCTCTCGGAGGGTTCTCCCAGGTAGCTTCTTTGGCTCCAATTACCCCATGAGTCTTCCTTTACTATGTTATTTACCACTGTGTTCAGGCGGTTACCCTCTTCTTCATTATCTCTTAGTAGCTTCACCTGTCTCCTCCCTAGACCTGCATGGCACTTTAGGAAACTGCTTCCTGAGTGTACTTTTCCCTTTACTTCCCTCTCTGGGATTAACCTTATTCCCACATGGATTATCTCACTAGCTGCTTTTACAATTGCCATTTTTACCAGGTCCGAGTAAAGTAATACTCTTGTTGTTTCCTTGCCATTTGTATTTTCTATGAAGCCCACCTGTCTCAGATCTTTCGAGCCAATCCCACTCAGACTTGTGCATTTAGAAAAGGAAGTCAGAATTTGTGCCCTATTTAGTGGGTTCATTTTCCTCAATTTCTTTCCCCTTTGACCTGATTGCGCCGGTTCCAGGTACACCCATTTGTTATTATCCACCTCTAATACTTTCTTTGGGGTTTCTGGTTTTAGCTGTCTACCCTTTGCCCACCCTGGGGGCCTCATTTTACTTTTCACTTCTACTAGATCTTGAAGTTGTGGTGTTTCATCTGGGTTACCATACCTCTGGTGGTTTTGGGTTTGTCCCCCTGAGGAGGGGTTTACTCTCTGATTTGCAAATTAATTTTTGATAATTTCTCATTTAAACCCTTACTACTCTGGTTCTTCCTTTGTACACTTGGGGTGTTTCTTTTGCTCTCTGATAGCGGGGATCTAGTGGGTACGTAAGTCAGGGCAGAGGCATTTAGGCTTAGCTGTTCCTCAGCCTCCATTTCCTTCCTTTTTCCCTTTATTGTTGTTTTAGGGGCCCGCTCCTTGCTTGCCCTACTTTTAGTGAGAACCCTTACGTATTCACATCGCCTTTTTATCAGCATTGGGCGTTTGGATATATATACGTTATCTAATGCATCTGCCTTTTCACTCACAATACTTTGTTCTGTGGGCTGGGGAGTAACTACTGATCTTAACATGTGCGGCATTTGACCCTTAATTCCTACCAGCTCCTCTTCAATCTTTTTTAAAAACGACTTTTGTGATTTTAAAACTCCATTATTCAACATTGTTACTTCTAGAATTCCCTGAAGGGTTTTCTGTAACATCAATAATAAGTCCATCATGGAGGATGTGGGTGATACTGATAGGTCCGGGTCAGGGGATTGTTTCTCTTGGGGGTAGCTTGACTTCCTGTTCTTGAAGCGTCCTGTTGGTTTATGTTTTTTTGCCCATTTAAGTGTTGCAGTACTTGGTTGGGTGAAGCCCCCCAAACAAAACTTGAGCCCTGACTTTCATTTCCCAGTTGCCCTGAATTCTCCAAAGTTTGCAAAGAAAAAAGTTTTGGGGATGATGAAAGACGTGGTGCTGCTATTTGTAGATTTTGGCTCAGGAGGGAGAGGTTTATTAGCAGGGGATCCCCCAATTCTTCTTCTATTTCTTCTTCTGGGGGCACTCCCATGCCTCTCTCCGTCTGGTGCTCCTCATCAGTTTCCAAGTTTTTTTCGTTCTCAGTCCAGTGCTCCTCCTCAATTTCCAAGTTTATTACAGGCGGCTCTGTAATTTTATAGTGTTTCCCTACAAAGTCCTTTATGGATTTAGAGGCTGCAGTGCTATCTTTCGGAATAGATGTTAAGGTGCAACCCTTTTTGGCTTGCGGGACTTGTTTGGTGGCTATTTTATCTTTCCTCTTCTTTCGTCGTCCCTTACTATTGTCCTCGGGGGAGGCCTGGCTTTCCTGGCTCTCTTCTTGTGTCCTTGATCACTCCATTAGCTCGCTCCTCCCTGGACTGTCTTCAAGAGCTTCCTTGCGTAATTTTTGCTTTCTTTTCGGGGCCATCTTCCTTTACTTTAGGGCTACTTTCTGGCTCGGGTGTTGCTACAGTTATCCCCTGTATACTCCCCGTTTGCAATTTGTATATGCTTATCGGGGTGGTGGTTTCCTACAATTATAATATTTCTTTTACTCACACACTCACTTACCTTTGTTGTGCCGATTGCCCGCCAGCCTGCCTTGCCGCTCTTTTGAGACACTTTTACTAGGCTCTGGTCAAGTGGTCTCTCTTTTTTCTACTTTTCGTCGGGGGGGGCAGCCACTCGGAGTCTGCTTTCCCTTCGCAAGCTCCTTCCCCCTCTGGGGTCGTCTCCCCGCTGTGCCTTGGGGTTCTTTTCTTCCTCTATGGGCTCATTCGGCCCCTCCTTCCCTTCACCGGGGCGAGATACTGCTGGCCTGAGTTTTGTCACCCAAAGCACGTTTGAGCTCGTTTGCGCTCTTTTTGCTCCTTGGCTGCCGCCTCTCTGCTGCAGCACGCCTGCCTGTCACCCCCCCCCCGCCGATCCGCTATGGCGCTCCCGGTTAGATCTGGCGGTACAGACAGTTTCAGGCGGGTTCCAAAAAGCTCCGGTGACTCTCGGAGACAGGGACGGGGTCTATTCACCATGTACTTCTTGCCACGTACTCCACATTTTCGTTGCCGTTTTTGCTGCCGTGACGCCCGCGGTCCTGCTCCTTGCTCCACAATCAGCTCCACGATCAGCGACCTGGGTTGCGCACGTCTCCGCTCGGCTGCTCGGCTTTCCTCACACGTCGGCTGGCTGGCTGGCTATTCGCTAGGCACTTACAGAGCAGTGTTGAATAATCGGACCCCCAGACCAAATTCTTCAGAATTTCCAGGGCCAAATTCTCGTCTTTACTCATGTTGAAGAATGGTTGTTTTACTTCCAAATTCTCAATGTCATTGAAGACAGCTTCTTCGAATGTTAGTACCTCCAAAGGGATGATGTGGGGGAGGGGAATTTGCAAGTAAAACAACCCTTCTTCAACATGAGTAAAGACGAGAATTTGACCCTGGAAACTCTGAAGAATTGTGACGATATCGTCATAAAACAGGCGGACAAAGGTGGAGGAGTAGTAGTGCAGGACAAAACAGCCTACCAAGCAGAGTGCCGTTGTTTACTAGCCGACGAGAAAATCTATGTTGCTTTACCATCTAATCCAACTCTGAAGCTGAAACAGGAAATAAAATCCCTGGTGGACATTGCTGAGTCCAGGGGGTGTATATCAAAACAGGAGGTTGACTTTTTAACAAATAGCGAAGGAAAAGTCCCTTATTTCTACACGCTGCCCAAAATGCACAAAAACCCTCCACCTGGCAGACCTATTGTTTCTGGAATAGGATCTTCCCTAGAACCGCATCACGGTTTTGTGATTTTTTTCTGCAGACCTTGGTGCACAACACAGAAATCTATTTACAAGATACTAAGAGTTTATTGAACCTCTTAAAGGATTTCACGGTGGACGAGACGACGATCCTGGTGAGCTTTGATATAGAAAGCCTCTACACCAGCATTCCTCAAGCAGACACATTGGAGGTGCTTAAGAAAGCACTTGCTGAGACAGATTGGACATATAGAACACCCAAACACTTCATCCTTGAGTGTGCCACACTCGCCCTGACAAGGAATTATTTTGAATTTGAGGGGAACCTGTACCTCCAAATTGGCGGGACTTCAATGGGCAGCACTTTCGCCCCAAGTGTGGCCGGGCTCTACGTCTTCGATTTCGAAAAGAAATTCATACTGAGTGACATCAACCCTTTCTCGTCACACATTTTGTTTTGGAGGAGATACATTGATGATGTCCTTGTTATTTAGCAAGGACCTAACAATATCTTAATGGATTTCATCTCATGGAAAAATACCTGTGATAGGAACTTGAGATTCACCCATGCGATTGATCCAAATAGCATGGTGTTCCTGGACGTCGTGATCACTAAAGAAAACGGGAGCCTTGAGACAAGGACATACCACAAACTGACTGCCAAAAACAATTTGCTCAGGTTCGAGAGTTTTCACCCTAGGGCATTGAGGGAAAATCTGCCCTATAGCCAACACCTCAGACTGCGTCGCAATTGCAGTAAAATCACTGATTACCGAACCCAAGCAGCAGACCTCACCAAGAAACTATCGGAAACAGGCTTCCCAGAAAAAATACTGAACACATGTCAAAACCGTGCTCGCAACCAACCTAGAGATGCACTCCTAGAGGATAAACGATCTACAGTGGAAGAATCACCATTGACATGTGTCACCACTTATAGCACGGCCTCCAACCAGATGACACGCTCTATTAACAAATATTGGGGTATTCTTCAGACAGGCAACCTGCACTGGGAGAAACCTTTATACTCCTTCAGAAAAGCGAGGAGTTTGAAAGACACACCAGTGAACACACGTCCAAGAAAAAAAGAACACGGCAATCCACCCACTGTACTTAACGCATGGGGCCTACCCAACATCAAAGGCCACTTTCCCTGTGGCGGTTGCAGTGTGTGCCACCTTACAACTGCAACAAAAACCCTCATCCTGGAACCTGGAAAAGTCTGGACACAACGGGCACACACGAATTCCAACAGTGTGAACGTTGTTTACCTAATAACATGCCCGTGCGGCCCACAATACATAGGTATGACGGGTAGAAGAATCAAACAAAGAATATGTGAACATCGCAGCACCATCAGGTGCAAAAAAGTGACAATGAAACTAACAGAACATTTCCTCCAGGTCAACCATACTACAAATGATATGAAATGGACAATAATAGAACAGATCAAAACCGGAGAACTGATCCAACGTTTATTTGAGAAGAAACAACGTTGGATATATAGATTGTCCACACATAAAAATGGGTTAAACGATAACATCTCGTGGAACTTTGTGCAGCGAAGATAGTTTCCAACAGTCCCTAAAACTAGAGGATACAGTAGAGTGTTTTACCCTAAAACTAACCATCTAATCTTCATGCATTCTCCCTCTAAGAGGTCTCTCACATAATTTGGATGAGACATAGAGGGTTAATTTTATCAAGCACTTTTCCATCAGATCTATATGTGCCTTAAACTATCCCTGCATAATTAACACCGATAAAATATCGTCATAAGTTTGGCCATATCTAACCACACATAATATCAAGACTTACGTAATGTTTTGGTGACCCAGTGTAAATTTAATACATCTCTGTAAGCTATACGTGCGACAAATCCCTCCCGAAGAGCTTCATACACCCCAATCAGTGAGGTGTTTTGCCCGTAACCCATTCACCTCTACATTACCATGTGCATATACTTGGACAAAAAACCTTTCTTCCTCCGTTTTTTAACTGTCCACTCAGCAATCAGTGTTATTGCTTCATACACCATAATTAGTGAGGTATTTGCCCGTGACCCATTCACTACTACATTACTAAGTGCAAATACTTTGACAAAAAACCTTCCTTCCTCCATTTCTTAGCTGTCAGCTCAGCAATCAGTGTTCTTGTTTGTTTTTCGTTCATTTTCCATTCATTATGCTTACTTAATTGTTCGCCCCAGTCATGCCCCTTGCTTTGCGTCAGCACGCGATCATGTGATCGAGTCATGCGTGACGTACCCGGATACACAATGTAGCTATTCCACGTTAAATACCACAGTGAAACTCCCACAGAGATCCTCGGGTCTCCGTGAAGGGCATTGCACTTAGGCTGAAGAGCGGGCGGCATCGTTTGATGAAGTGAGTATTTGTCAAGTGCGGGTGGGCTCCGCTTTGCCATGACCTCATTTCCATAAGGTATGTGTCTATTAAAAGCACAATGTTGCCTTATGTTTATTTTCCTCAGTGTATGACTAGAGCCAGCGCTTCTCCCCACGGATTCCATGAGGCATGACTGAAACAAGTCTCTACTAAGCTTGATCTCCCCGCTACATGTCTGACAGCCTACTTGCACCAATTATGCATGCATACTTTTAAACAGCTCCTACTATATGCTCATTTGTTAATGAGCAGTAAGAGACCCACAAATTAAAAATGTTGATTGTGGGTCTGTTATCAGAAACAGGGTTTAGGAATGGTTTAATTATACCTTTATTTTGAAAATTCACGAATGCACTGTACGCCTTGCATGGAATGTGTGCAACACAGTGTGCACCACGTCAGAAAGCTCATATTTGAGCCACGAGCGTATGGTCAAATGCACACGTTAATAATTATAACTATGTGTGATTGTTCATTCTTTCTTTCAGATTATTTTCCATTTCACAGAAGGCTGAGAGGTTATCATACTGTATGTATACAGTGTGGCTGATGACTGACCCAGAGTAGGGTGCACCTTAGCGTGTGCATACCGCTCGGGTCACCGAGATAGGTCCTGATGAAAACCTGGTAATATCATCAATAGGTTGAAACATGTAGACCACAATCACTTTTTCTTTTATATAGATACCGCAGGTCAATTTAGCCTATCTAGGTATCTCACTTTGTTTTTAACCTTGTCTTATTGCTCCATATTTACGTCTTAGGGAGTTAAATAAAGACAATTTTAATTCACTATTTCACTCACCTGCACCATCGTTGTGAATAACCTGCTCCACTGTAATTAGGTGTTGAAGCACACCCGGGTAGCATTCGGCTACTCAGGTGGGAGCCCAATAATGAAGCATGTCACCAACTAGGTTGGTGAGTGAGGGGTCTTCCTAAAAAGGAAAAATATTTCCTTTGGTATCCTCTTCGTATCGTGTTGATATTTTTCATCTTCGGGGTATACTCCTTCAATTGTTCATGACTCATACCTATGGGGACTAGGAGTACTCCCTTTATAAAACCCTTTCTCTCCTTTTGTTGGATGTAACATAACGAGCAACAGCAATGGAATTATCTGCAACATACTGGATATCCATCCTTGCATTCCACATCGACAAAATCACTGGATTGTATTCATTAATATATTTTGAATATTCACTTCTTTTTAAATTGTAAGTATTTTTGGGAGATTTTCGAGTTATAGTATGCCTCACTGCTGACATGAAACTGTTGACTCTTCCTTTAGAAATTACTGGACGTGGAAATCCAAAACGACATTTAGTATAAAACTTTTCTTTTGACTTGTATTTCCATCGACAGTATCTGCCAAATCGATGAGTTTGAAACCGTAAAACTTGTTGTCTTAAGGTATTTTCTTCTCCTATTTTTGGAATACCACATGTAACATAGTCTTCAATGAAAGATATAGCAGTCTCATCAGAATCAGTTCCAAATCTGGGTACATCCTTGATCCATAAAAGCATATGTATATGAGGAGCACCTCTTGCTTGGTTCTTTCTCCAATAGAAATCAATAACTTCTCCAAGAGGTGGGTTGTTTTTATCGTAGATAAAAAAAACAACATAGCTTGAAACCTATGATTAAAATATCTGCACACATTTACAGGATCCAAGGAACACAGTTCTCCAGCTGTCTTGAATTGAATGTTTTTAATATTTGAATTTGCTTCTCGAAGAAATTCAAGTAAATCGTCCCATGCGTATTCAGCACAGTTTAGTGTAACAAACTATGTAGGGGTTCTTAAGTTCCTTATAATACATTTAAGTTCTCCATGACGACGATACCAATACTCATTAGCACCACGTTGACACGCCATCAAATTAATTAATTGAGATTCTAAATGATCGTCTCTCTGTTGTACTTTGTCCATGAATTCCTTTGCAGAAACATGTTGAAGATGAACTCCTGTTTTTAATACGTGGTTCACTGCATATGAATGTCCAGACAAGTCACTTTCAAACAAAAGATGAAATATATATGGAGTAAATTGTCGAAAACTTGGATCTTCTGAGTACAATCATGTTGTACGATATTCTGACGCTGGAATCTGTACTGGTCATTCAACATATCGTCCACCTTTTCCAGTGGGGAAGAGCTGTGGAAAACAATGAGCTTCCAAACGTTTTCCCAAACACTCATGGGAGTTCCCTTCGCTTTCTTCATTTGGAATAATTCAATAGTATTTCCAATAACTTCCTTTGATGTAAAGGATGTACACTATAATGTTCATAAATGTCTTCACTTTTGGAGATGTCCACTTTCTCAATTTGGCCACTTGAAATTTCGCTATCATCTCCTAAAACTATTTCTTCTTCTTCCACATACACATTTTTGTAATAAAGATTATTTTTTATGAGATATAACTTAGCCTTTTGCACTTTGCTGACATCTATTAATTCTTGCCATATTTTCCGACTCTTTGTAGGAACACCATTAACTAGAATAACTACAATTTCAGTTTCCTCTTTCTCTACACCAATAGTTTCAATATTTTTCTTTAAATCTAAAGGTAAATACACAACTCTTCCTTTTATTCCTCTTTGTAAATCTGTGGGAGACAACTGACCTGTTTTAGGCTCCATACGAACAATAGACTGAAACGGGTGCACAGATTGAATCAGAATGGACTCATATGTATTTAAAGCTACCAGTTCTGGAGGAATAGCTACCAACTCTAGGTTATCATGTACAGCTCTAGCTGGCATTTTGTTCTCCTCTAATTTGGTATAATAATATTTACAAATACGTTGATCACTACCCAGCTCAAAGCAATCTTCCACCAACAAATAAGCTCCAAATTCCTTCCAAACATCATTGTCTTCTTTTTCACTTTTTAAATACAGATCAACATTCCTAGTTTGATTTCTATAGTGAGTACGTCGACAACAAATACAAACATAGTCTGGTCTTTCACAACAAATTACCTTAAACTTCGTAATTTCTTCTTCAAACTTCTCAGTACTGCTATCTTCCAACTCTTCTTCAACACCTACACTTACTATCACTTTCTCTAAACTCCTGTTCAGGACCAAAGAAACAAAACTCTATATCATCACAAACTTTTTTTACATCTGATACTGACCCATGCAAAAGAGCAGTGTTTAAGTCACTTAAAATTATTGCAGGACTTTTTACATAGTATAATCTTCTTACTAACTTCCACATTGCAGAGTGATGTACTGCTAACATTCTCAAATGATGAAAAACACTGTGACACACTGTTCTAGAAAGACAAGCCAGAGAATGACTTTGCAAGCCAGTATTTTTCTCACTTTGCAAGGATCTAGTCCTTGTAACATCTTAATCTTTTGTTTAATACTTTTTTTACTATACTCTCGTAACAAATTTCGTAAAATATCAATAGACTCCTGTCGTATACTACAAATACTACTACAATCCCAAGTATACACTGGGGCTTTAGTACGTCTCCCTAGAACTTCATCAGCTATCACTTATTCTACATTTCTAGGAACCATCTTTTCTTTTTCAATTGCACATCCATTCTTCACTTCATAAGCACGACCACTGGTATCAACTGCATGAACTAATGTATTGTTTTAAAAATAGCTCTCTTCATTAAAAAAAGGTTCTGAACTAGAAGTATGCTTCCATTCACCCAATTTTTTTTACAAAAGTTAGTTCTGTTAATTAGTCTTTCCCTTTAGCTTTGTTCTTCATAGAATGCATTGGTTTATCTAATGTTCGCATTCTCTTTAAAACTAAAATGAACAATCTTCTTTTCAACTCAAAAGCCTTTTCGACTATACTTTCAATCTTTTTTTCTTTTTTTAAAATGCAGATCTTTTTTATAATTCGTGCCACGTTTCAACAAATTTTGTAGTACTCTACTTTTATACATACATTTCCTAATTTCATAAAACTGTTTCTTTCTTCTTTCAACATAGATTTTTTTCTCATTTCCTGAATTTCTATTAATTTGTCTTTTTTTCATTTCATTCTTTTTCATTCTACAAGTATTCTTTCTATTTTCATCATTTCCAAAATCCTTTCCTCTCCTTTAAATTCTATTAATAAATTCCTTTGTTCTCTTACCACAAGACTTTTTCTTTTTTCCCACATGTTGTAGTTCATCTAATTCCTGCTGTTGTCTTTTCTTTAAATAGTATTGTTTCTTTTCTTGTTTTCCCTTTTCCGTTTTTGTTGTCATAGTAAGTGTTTCTTAATAATAATGAAGAATATCTGAAAAAAACAATATTTTAATGAATTTAATATTATTAAAAAAAATATTTCGAAATATACTAATCTATTACTAAAGAAACACCTTCTATTTAAAAGCTACAAACTAATGCATATATGGTTTTCGGAATATATTCACAATTACACATAACTGGATGATTAGAGTACTGAAAGGAGAGTGCATAGTAAATTTATAAGTGAGACGGTGATTGCTGGACTGCATGGGTACTACCTGGGTAATTGAAGGAGTGAATGGGTAGTGTCTAGGTGGTGAGAATACTGCATGGGTAGTGCACAGGGGATTGTAGCAGTGTGTGTGTTAGTGCCTGGGTCATTGCATGAGTACATGGGTACTGACTCGATGATTAGAGTACTGCAAGGCGAGTGCATGGTGAATTTATAACTCCTTGGGTATTGGTGGAGTGAATGGATAAGCACATGGTACTGGCTGGGTGATCAAAGGAGTGCATGGGTAGTGACAGGGTGATTGCTGGACTGCATGAGTACTACTTGTGTAATTGAAGGAGTTAATGAGTTGTGTCTAGGTGGTTAGAGGACGGCATGGGTAGTGCACATGGGATTGTAGCAGTGGATGGTTAGTGCCTGGGTCATTGGATGAGTACATGGGTACTGACTGGATAATTAGAGTACTGCAAGGAGAGTGCATGGTGAATTTATAAGTGCTTGGTTATTGGCGGAGTGATTGCATAGGTACAGGGTACTTGCTGGGTGATTGGAGGAGTGCATGGGTACAGATAGGGTGATTGCTGGAGTACATGGGCACTACCTGGGTAATTGAAGGTGTGAATGAGTAGTGTCTAGGTGATTAGAGGACTTCATGGGTAGTGCAGAGGGGAATGTAGCAGTGCATGTGTTAGTGCCTGGGTCATTGTATGAGTACATGGGTACTGACTGGATGATTAGAGTACTGCAAGGAAAGTGCATGGTGAATTTATAATTGTTTGGGTATTGGCGGAGTGATTGGATAAATACATGGCACTGGCTGGGTGATTGAAGCAGTGCATGGGTAGTGACAGTGTGATTACTGCACTGCATGGGTACTACCTGGATAATTGAAGATGTGACTGAGTAGTGTCTAGGTGATTAGAGGACTGCATCGGTAGTGCACAGGTGATTGTAGCACTGCATAGTTAGTGCCTGGGTCAATGTATGAGTACCTGGGTACTGACCTGACTGGATGATTAGAGTACTGCAAGGAGAGTGCATGGTGAATTTATAAGTGCTTGGGTAGTGGCGGAGTAATTGGATAAGTACATGATACTGGTTGGGTGACTGGAGGAGTGCATGGGTAGTGACTGGGTGATTGCTGGAGTACATGGGTACTACCTGGGTAATAGAAGGTGTGAATCAGTAGTGTCTAGGTGATTAGAGGACTGCATGGGCAGTGCACAGGTGATTGTAGCACTGCATGATTAGTGCCTGGGTAATTGGATGATTACACGAGTACTGACTGGATGATTAGAGTACTGCAAGGAGAGTGCATGGTGAATTTATAAGTGCTTGGGTATTAGGGAAGTGATTGCATAAGTACATGGTACTTGCTGGGTGATTGGAGGAGTGCATGGGTAGTGACTCGGTGATTGCTGAAGTACATGGGTACTACCTGGGTAATAGAAGGTGCGAATGAGTAGTGTCTAGGTGATTAGCGGACTGCATTGGTAGTGCACAGGGGATTGTAGCAGTGGATGGTTAGTGCCTGGGTCATTGGATGAGTACAAGGGTACTGACTGGATGATTAGAGTACTGCAAGGAGAGTGCATGGTGAATTTATAAGTGATTGGTTATTGGCGGAGTGATTGCATAGGTACATGGTACTTGCTGGGTGATTGGAGGAGTGCATGGGTACTGACAGGGTGATTGCTGAAGTACATGGGTACTACCTGGGTAATTGAAGTTGTGAATGAGTAGTGTCTAGGTGATTAGCGGACTGCATTGGTAGTGCACAGGGGATTGTAGCAGTGCATGTGTTAGTGCCTGGGTCATTACATGAGTACATGGGTACTGACTGGATGATTAGAGTACTGCAAGGATAGTGCATGGTGAATTTATAAGTGTTTGGGTATTGGCAGAGTGATTGGATAAGTACATGGTACTGGCTGGGTTATTGGAGCAGTGCATGGGTAGTGACAGGGAGATTTTGTAAGTGCATTGGTACAGATACAGATGGGTCTACCTTCCCAAATCATCATGATATGTAAAAGAAATGTATAAGCAACATTTCTGAAATATAGGAAAGCCTAGAAACTGAGACATGTACTACATCTGCCTGGGTGATTCCAAATCTCCGTAGGTAGTGCTTGGGTGATTGAGAGCAAGGGTAGTCACTGGAATTTTTGCAGAACAAGATAGATAGTGGCTAGCTAATTTCATGAGTGCATACATACACATTGACTGCATGGTAAAGTGTATAAATAGCACCTAAAGGGATCAATGAATCATTGGGTACTGTCTATGTAAGTACACAAATGCAACAGAAGGGCATGGGTGATTTAATGACTGCAAAGGTAGTGCTTGAGTGATTGGGAGAATGCATGGGTACTTCCTGGGTGATTTCATAACTGCTTGTGTAGTTGCTGAGTGATTTCATGAGTGCTTGCATATTAACTTGGTGATTGAATTCCATGAGTACTGCATGTGTGATTGCATATGTGCATGGGTAATGCTTGGGTTATTCCATGAGTACATGGGTAGTGCTTGGGTGATTGGGAGAGTGCATGGGTAGTGCCTGGGTGATTTCATAAGTGCTTGGGTAGTGGCGGAGTGATTTCATGAGTGCTTAGATACTAACTGGGTGATTGTGGAATTGCATGGGTACTGCATGTGTGATTGCATAAGTGCATGGGTAATGCTTGGGTTATTGCATGAGTACATGGGTAGTGCTTGGGTAATTGGGAGAGTGCATGAGTAGTGCCTGGGTGATTTCATAAGTGCTTGGGTAGTGGTGGAGTGATTTCATGAGTGCTAGCATGTGAACTGGGTGATTGGAGAATATGGAATCAGTCAATCATTAGTCATGTAGTTTTAAAATCACCCAGTCACTACCTTTGCAGTCCTGTAATCGTTCAGGCAGCCTCTCAATAGTTCACTAAGCATACAGATAGCTCTATAAATACAATCTGAAGACATAGATGAGTCATTACGTATTATCTAGTTAAGTAGATAAGTACAACATGCCTGCAAGGATAATATGTATGTTGGGGGTTACTTTTGAGCTACATCTTCATAATTCTATCTACAAATATGCATCATTAAACCATACCTCTCAACAGACTTAAAAAAGAAGGCTAATTAACAACACCATTTATGAGCATTTTTAAAACCACCCTTTTACTCTACATCTTCACCTTTTTATCTAACATTGTGTGGCATCATTCAAATATACCTTTGTTCAGACTAGAAAAAAGAAGCCTAATTAACAGCACCACTTTTCACCATTCTATCTAAAAATATTTGGCATCATTTAACTTTACCTTTGTACAAACTAAAAAAAAGAAACCTAATTAATAACACCTTATATGAACATCTTTCATACTACACAGTTGTGCTGCATCTTTAACAAACTATCTAAAATTATGCAGTATCATTCAACTATACCTTTGTAGAGACAACCAAAAAAGAAGCCTAATTAATTACACCTTATATGAACATCTTTCAAATTACACATTTCTGCTGCGTCTTCAACCAACTATCTAAAATTATGCGGCATCATTCAACTATACCTTTGTACAGACTTAAAAAAGTTAATAACATCTTATATGAACATTAGTAATCATCTTACAAAATACACATATTACTGTACAGATTCTTTATTTAACCAACACTTAAGTACAATGAAACAAAGTACAATACACATCTCTACATTTAATAATATATTTTAAACAACACAGTTTTTGAATAATGTTAAAAAAAAATTAAATAAACCTCACAAATGTATAACTCACCTTGCAAATGTGTTAATTTAAAATCTCACAAACTCTGACTTTTCCTTTACACACAATGTAATGCACCAGACTCAGCAAGGTAAAAACAGTAATGGCAAAGTTTCCCTATCTTTCTCCACACAAATGCACATAAGTAACAAATTACATTGCTTCCCAGATTTTTCAAATTTGTAAAACACATTTCTATTGGTTACACATAATAAACCTTAGCAACTGACTTCTAAAGGTGCCCAAACTGTTAGAAGTCACGACCCCATCGCACACCACCGCGATGGATTCACGAATTCTTACGGGCGTACAAAAAGATACAACAAATAAATTCAACACAATTTTTTAATTAAACACCATTTCTAAATGGAAATGAAAATGTATTGAAAGAAAAATATTACATTTATATATTACAATTTCACATTTTAAAAGCACAGTTAACTTTTAACCCTTCTCCCATTCTGCTTCGTCAGTTTCCATAGTAACAGTTCATGGAACATTCAACTGAACTCACAGGTTACAAGTTCGCCGTATTTTCAAGTTAACCACACAATGTTGCAAATACAAACAGCAGGTGTGGTTGACTTGGCAAAATATGATCTTATCCTTTCTATTGTACCTTTCAAACAATTTTTACTAACCAATAAGAAAAATGCTTTAAAAATAAAGTAAAATGCACCTTATCTTTGAATGTAGAATTTTCTTAAACAGCCAATCAATTCTCTAATTTTTTTTTTATTGCATCTTGTCCACCATTTTACATACCTCTCATTCTACCGACTGACTACCTCAGCTACAGACATCTCTTCATTACTTACAAACATCCCTTCAAGATGCTTACAGTGTGGATTGTTGGGCACAGCTATGTTTTCTGGTGCAAAAGGTATGCTGAACGCAGAGGTATTTACAAAGACCTAGCTTTGCAAAATGTAGACATTCAATGGATTGGACAGAGAGGATTAAAGTGGCACCAATTGATGCCTTTGGTTAAAACCTTTTTGCATCTCCAACCCCCTGAGCTCACGATTGTGCACTGTGTGGCAATGGCCTAGGCACATTGTCTGGGGTAGGTCTGGAAATGCTCTTGAAGGACACCTTTGCACAATTGAAGTTGCTTTTCCCCCATTCTGTCTTTGTATACTCTAACATATGCCAAAGACAGAAATGGAAATGGTCCAATCAATTTTGTCCACAGATTGAGAAAGCTACAAAAAATTTCAATAAAACTGTTTCCACTTACCTCAGAGACCATAGGATGGGCTCCATCTATATCAACAATCTACGTTTCCATATGGATGACATCTACAGAAGTGATGGAGTACACTTCACTGATGAAGGGAACAGAGTGTTTCTCAACAACCTGAAGCTCTGCATCTGCACTTACATGTAGCTACAACAATCTCCCAATCAAAACAAGGGCTCTTTTTAGAGCCACCTAATAACCCAACATATAACCAAGCTTTCAATAAAAAAATCCTAATTATTTTTACTTGCAGTCGCGCACCCATCGCGCGACTCCAAGCTAAAATAATTAGGATTTTTTTTATTGAAAGTATGGTTATATGTTGGGTTATTGGGTGGCTCTAAAAAGAGCACTTGTTTTGATTAGGAGATTGTAGTAGCTACATGTAAATGTGGATGCATCGCGCCATTTGAAACCGCGCACCCGTCACATTTACACTAGGGGGCCGTGCTGAGAGCCTCGCACCCATTGCGTTCACACTAGGGGGCAACGCTGAGCTCCGCGCACCCATCTCGTTCACACTAGGGGGCCGCGCTGAGCGCCGCGATAGGGTTGCGACTCCAAACTTTTGCGGAAAGAAAAAATGTCCACTTTAATTAATTTACTGTTGCCCCGGGGACCCCATTCCCCAGGGCATTGCCAATTCTTTTTTTTAAAAGGAAGGGGGATGGCGTTGCCCCGCTCCCAGTCCATTTCAGCCCCGGGGACCCCATCCCCCGGGGAATGGCCACATATTTACTTTAAAAAAAAAAAAAATTACGGAGGGGGGGCTGCGGAGCCCAACTTCTGAAGAATCCCCCGTGGTTGTGCCTCTTTTTATTACATTTTTTATATTTTATTGAGGGAGGGGGGCCGCGTGGAGGCGGCGGTTCCTGGGGCTGCGGGTGCCCCCGTGGACCCCCGCAGATAAATCAATCATTGCCCCCGGGACCTGGACCACCCGGGAACTTTTTGAAAACGAAGCCCGGAAGCCCGTGCTTCATTTTATTTTTATTTTCTCTGTAGGATTCGCGACCCCAGCGCAACTTCTGCCGTTTTAAAAAAGAAAAACACCTTTTTTTGGCCCTGGAGGTCCTTGTGGGACCCCTGAGCAGGCCTAGGGGGTCAGGGTGTTTCTACCCTGCCCCCTTTTCTTGTTTTTCATCCTTTTTTCCACAGTTTTCTTCTGGCTCGGTTCTACTGGGTCACAAAATGGCTGCCAACAGTTCCTGGTTTGGAGTGTTGGCAGCCAATCAGAATTGAGCCCGTGCACGGGAGAGGTCGCGACTCCTTCTCGGTGCTCAGATATTGATATTTTTTCTTTTTTAGAATTTCTCAGGAACTACTGAACGGATTTACACTATTTAACAAAGAGGGCTGTTTCTGAACCAGGCCCTACCTTTTTGCCAAATTTGGTGTAATTCCGTTCAGCAGTCCAGGCAGTAGCTTTGTCTAAAGTTTCCTATGGAAAATTACATTGGGAAAACATGTTTTGGAACCCCCCTTTTTTCTCGGCCCCTGCTTGATGAATCACCCTAAAATTTTCAAGACAGGAGCTGACCGGAGCGTCCCACTAGTTTTGAAAATTTCGCGAAGATTCGTCGAATGACACCAAAGTTATTGAGAAAATAAAAAACGCTTTTCCTTTGGAAACCAGGTCCTAACTATAACTACCTACTGGCGACCGCCAGTAGGTAATATATACAGAGAGAGATACATATATATATGTATATATATATATAATTTTTTTAGGGTTATGGGTTGGGAAGGCTAATTGGGTGGTAAGAGCATTTTAATGGATATGGGGAGGGTAAGGGTATTGGGTAGTAAGGGTGTTTTTAGAGTTATAGGGTGGTGACAATTTTGGGTGATGAGGGTGTTTTAGGGTTATGGGGTGGGTAAAGGTATTGGGTGGTAATGGAATTTTTAGGCTTTATGGGTGGGTAGGGATATTGGGTAGTAACGTGTTTTTATGGTTTAGGGGTGGATAGAGGTATTGAGTGGTACAGGTGTTTTAAGCATTAAGGGTGTGTAGGTATAGGGTGGAAAGGGTATTTTTAGAGTTGCGGGCGGGGTATTGGGTGGTAAGGGTGATTTAGGGTTTTGGGGTAGGTAGGCTATGGGTAGTAAGGATGTTTTTAGGCTTTAGGGCTGGTTATGGGTATTGGGTGGTATGGGTGTTTTTGGAGTTTAGGGGAAGGTAGGGGTATTGGTGATGAGATGGGCAAACAAACAAAGAGCTAGTGGAGAATGGCAGACTCAGTCATGGGCCCTCTGCCAGATAGACTCCAACCATCCAATTTGGAGCCCCACTGATTCTAGTTCTGAAGCACCTTTCCGTGCATACCCGGAAAGACTGATGGGCTACTGAGGGGGAACCGCCAGGCCATGAGGCGGGTCGTCTTTGGACTTATCTCTTGGCTGGCAATGGCGAGTACCTCTGTAGCCCCCCACAAAGAGGACCATCCAATAGCCCTGCAGAGATGGCCTGGGACACCGCCACGGCATAAAAGCATTTAAAAAAAAAAACAATTTGCCACAAAATAGGGATATTAGCAGAAATTGTTTTTGAATGCAAGCACGACCTCCCGTGCTTGCTTTTAAATAAACCCCAGGTGGTCAGGTGCTGGGGGCATATAATAAATATAGGAGGGGGTGCATGGGGCCCCCCTCCTAGGGCTTATCACCCGGGGCACTTTTCATTATTAATGCGGGTATGCCCAGTGGGCCACCCGCAGCCTCTGGGACCATCACCTCCCTGGGGCTATTTATAATTTTGTGAGAGGGGCCTCGCAGACCCCACTGCCTGAGGGACTGCCACCTCCCGGGGTCTAATTAAAACAATATAGGGTGGCCTCGCAAACCCCCCTGCCCTGGGGACAACAATCTCCCAAGGGCTAATTTCCGAATTGTGGGGGGGCCTCATGCCCCCCTGCCCCTGAGACCACCTCTGAGTGTTTTTAAAAGGTTTATGAGTGTTAAATATATATACCAAGGTGTATTGGTGAATCAGAGGGTGTATAAGTGCCTGTATGGATAATTCAGTGGGTGTGTGACTTAGTGTATAAGTGAGTGATTAGGTGTCTCAGTGAATCTCTGGGTGATTTACTAGGTTGTGTGACTGTCTGTATCAGTCTGTATATTGGTGTCTAAGTGGCTCTATGTGTTGGTGAGTAGGTAAGTGAGTGACTGTATGGGTGATTGATTGGTTGTCTGAGTACCTGTATAAGTGTCTATGTGGGTGGGTGAGGGTGTGTGTGACTGGCTGCATGAATGAGTGCATAGGTAAGTGGCTGTATGGGTTAGTGAATGTGTCTGTGAGGGGCTTATGGGTGACTGAGTGTGTGTATGGATGTGTTGGTGAGTGAATGGATGTGTCAGTGGTATATGAGTGAGTAACTGCATATATGAAAGGCAGTATAGGTGAGTGACTGTATGTGTGACTGAGTGATTGTGAGAGTGGCCATATGGGTGAGTGTGTGATTGTGTCAGTGACTGTATAGGTGAGTGAGTATGTGCTAGTATCTGTATGAATAAGTGGGCATGTTTATAACTGTATAGGTGAGGGAGTGGCTGTGTAATTGGCTCCATGGGTAAGTGACTAGGTGTGTGGGTTGCTCTATGGGTGATTGACAGTGTGTGAGTGGCTGTATGGGTGTATGAGTGAATATAACAGTGGTTGTATTGTCCAGTGAGTTGGTTATGAGTGGCTGTATAGGTGAGTGTGTGCTTGTGTCCGTGACTGTATAGGTGAGTATGTGTTAGTATCTGTATGAATAAGTGAGTGGGTGTGTGTATAACTGTATAGGTGAGTAAATGGCTGTGTGATTGACTCTATGGGTGAGTAAGTAGGCATGTGAGTAGCTCCATGGGTGACTGACAGTGTGTGAGTGGCTATATGGGTGTATGAGTGGATATGTCATTGGCTGTATTAGTGAGTGAGTTGGTGTATATGTGACTGTATGGGGGACTGGGTGGATGTGTGTGTAGTCCTATGAATCAGTGAGTGAGTGTGTAAGTATGGGTATGGGTGTGTCAATGGTTTTGAGAATGGTAGTGTGGTAGTTGGAGTGGGTGTATGAAAAGTTATATTTGGGTGTGAGTGGGTGCGTCAGAGATTCTGTGGATGATGTCATCAGTGATGTAATCAGTAATGTCACTGTCCATGTCATGAGTGATGTAATATGCAAAGTTATAAGCAGTGCATTGCAGGTGCAAGTTATAGTAAGCTTAGCTAACTATAACTGCTAAATTTCTCTGGCTTTGTACAATGGAAATTTCAGCCTAAATATGATGTCCCTGTAACCTTTGGAATTTTCAGTATATATATATATATATTATCTACTGGCGGTCGCCAGTAGATAGTTATAGTTAGGACCACGTTTCCAAAGGAAATCCGCAACATTCTATTTTGAATAACTTTGGCGCCGGTTGACGAATCCTCGCGAATTTTTCAAAATAGGTGGGGCGCTACGCTTCGCTCCTACCCTGAAAGTCTCGGGGGCATTCGTCAAGCGGGGGCTGAGATAAAAGGGGGGTCCCAAAACGCGTTTTTCCCATGCATTTTTCCATAGGACCTTTAGACACAGCTACAGCCCGAACGGCTGAACAGAATTACTTGAAATTTGGCAGAGAGGTAGTCCTCAGGTCAAGCAAGTGCCTTTTGTAGGTTTGGTGTAAATCTGTTCAGTAGATCCTGAGAAAATAGCCTTTAAATCAATATATATATCTGTGGCAGCTTACGGTGCGCTTACGGTGCGCTTACGGTGCGCTTACCGTACGCGTACGGTGACGTGCGCGAGCGCGATTTTGATTGGCCCTTAGATCTTAGTAAACATTCGAATCGGTCGAAACCAGGAAGCGGCGTCCGCCATTTTCTCTCTCGCACTCTGACAGGGGGTTGAAAAACAAAGTCCAAAAACATGTAAAGGGGCTGTTTAGACAGCTCCCAAGCACCTAGCCATGTTGAGGGAGTCCCCAACGATCCCCCAAGTGAAAAAAGGCAAATTTAATTTTTTCGAAAATTTCGCCGATTACGCTTACCGTACGCGTACGGTAAGAAATATATAAAAAAAAAAAATATCCACATTCTCCCCACCCCGTGTGCAAAAGTTGCCCGCAGGGCACCTTTTGTGCATGGCTTCTAAGAGCTAAATCAAACATATATTTTACCTGTCACAACGATGCTCATCATATGTCCTCCATGTGCGCACGGTGCGCGAAGCGCATCGTGCGTTCATGGCCCATGTAGCGTAACGTGGGCACGCGGTGCGCAAAGCGCACCGCGTGCTCACTGTGCGCGCACGGTGCGTGAAGCGCACCGTGCGCGCAAGGAACGAACTGCGTTAAGTGGGCGCGCACGCCACAAATGGCGTAAAGTAACTTAGCATTTAAAAAAACGTACAAATTCACTGAAAAAACCATAGGTTTCACACACGTTATAGTTAGGAATTAGCATTTAAAAAACCTTGCAAATTCACTGAAAAAACCATAGGTTTCACACATGTTATAGTTAGCTGGACATTTTACTGATAAAAAACCAATGAAATTCCCCAGTTATAGTTACTGTAGGCAACTATAACTCACGCGACCATAATCCTCTGCTGATGACATATGTGTCTTTATGAAAAAAAAATATTTGTAATATATGTATAGCTAAAATTTAATGGAAGAAGACATGGGCAAATAAGTGTCTAAATACAGTATTAGCATCAGCAGAGGATTGCGGTCGCGTGAGTTATAGTTGCCTACAGTAACTATAACGGGGGAATTTCATTGGTTTTTTATCAGTAAAATGTCCAGCTAACTATAACATGTGTGAAACCTATGGTTTTTTCAGTGAATTTGCAAGGTTTTTTAAATGCTAATTCCTAACTATAACGTGTGTGAAACCTATGGTTTTTTCAGTGAATATATATATATATATATATATATATATAAATGCAAAAAAGAAGAGAACTCTGGGTAGTTCTCAAGTTTAGGTGGAAAGCAGCTCCTGTATGGAGCACTCTCAACACCAGCGACACTCTAGATCTGCTCACCTCAAATGTCTGTTTTTCTATCAAAATCTTTAAGCATAGGATTAGCACAGTACCATTCACGCCGAGATAGAAAAGGACAAAGTGCTTTGCCATTTGTACAGCAAAGTCTTTAAGCATAGGACTAGCACAGTGCTGTCCTTGCCGAGCTCTAAAATGACAAAAGCCAATTACCACTTCAGGCACAGTATTACAGCTTTGAATTGGTAAAATACCAATCAAGCCAACCTGAAATGAGTAAAAGCAACCCCTGACACAGTGTTTCGCTCTAATTAGAGCTCTTCAGGGAGGTATAGCTCTGTCCAGACACAAGGGAGCACCCAGTATAAGTCAAAGAAATACCCTTTCAGGCATAGAGTGACGAATAAATTATGCAAAAAAGAAGCAGAGAACTCTGGGTAGTTCTCAAGTTTAGGTGGAAAGCAGCTCCTGTATGGAGCACTCTCAACACCAGCGACACTCTAGATCTGCTCAACTCGCGTCTGAACCGAATCATTTTGTGAAGAAATAAACCGAGCACTATTTTTTGCACCAGCATATATGTGTCCGTGTCTTTGGCAGTGCCGGCTGGCACTACGGAACGTGGAGTTGATATATATATATATATATATACATACACATATTTTTTTTCAATGATTGATCCTCCATGCAGCGCACAGCTCGACCGGTGCGAGTAGCGGAATGTAACCAATTCCACGTAACAATTTTACCAACAGGAAGAATACTCGCACTCCAGAGAGTCACTATATAATGCAATTTTATTTCATTATTGCCACCATCCCATTTCATTATTGCCACCATCACCATACTAAACCATGGTTTAGTATGGTGATGGTGGCAATAATGATATATATATATATACTGTAACTGCATCAAGATGGTATTAAAGCACTTTACTCAGACCCTAACTGATACATATGCAAGCATAATTGTACAAAATACAGAAGACTGGGGAAGAGAAACATTGAAGGAAGGAATAGGAGAAACTGTGGCTCTGATATAGGGAGGCGAGGAAAGCTAGTGGAGGAAAGACAAGGACTCAGATCAAGAAGATTTATTTTGAAACATAAAATACAGCAGTCTAGGTCATGAGCAAGAGAGAATCCTAGACCAGTCTGTTGAGAAAGCATTCACAGTCACTTGCTACCTTGAGTCCCTAGTTGCATGAGTTTTCATTTGAAACTGTTTCGCCTAAGTACATCTTGAAAAGATGCGGCTTTAGAACTTTTCAGAATTAAAGGATATCCCAGGTTAGTGTCCTATGTGATGTTAGGGAGCTCGAGGTGGCTGGGGCAGGGCCAGAAAAGGATTGCTTTAGACAAAGCTTCCCCAAAGTGCGTGCTGTTAGTGATTTACTGGTGGCTCTCAAGCTACCTTTAAGTAGCTCTCCTGTATGCAGCCCAGCCTACTAAATTAGAAACTTTTGCTTGGTTAAATTATTATATGTATACCAAAATTGAAACAATTGTATTCGAAAGATAATGTTTTGAAGAAAAAAGGTTGAGTCTCCCAAAAATATTTAAAGCTGATTTTGAGTGTTGTGAATTTTTGGGAAGACTTATTACTAATACCTTGGTCTACGGCGCACTGCAGCTATAGCTGTTGTGCATTACCCATACAGAGGCATTCCAAATTATAAACATTGCCTTGGCAGCCATACCTGATGCACTGCTCGTAATCTTGCACATGGTAGCCACTAAAATAGTCTTGATTGATGTTGTTACTAGTACAGTACTAATAATATTAGTAGCTCTGGATGAATGTCAATGAACATAAGTAGCTCTTACCTCAGAAAGGTTGGAGGCCCCTACTTTGGAGTTTGTGATGGTCGGCGTTGCAGGGAGATAGAGGCAAAAAGAGCATCAGTGAAATATTGCATTTGAGAGTGACTGTGTGATAAACCCAATGTTATTGGTTAGATCTGAAGTTTCGGCACAGGCCATTTCTAAATATACATTGTTAGAAATAGGGTGGCAAATTTTGATCTATGTTGTTTATTTTCAATAATTTAATGTATTATTAGAGGGATTATTGGATGAATACCTAAAGCAGTTATTAATACTGATGTTTCATAAAAAATATTTATAAAACCTGCTGTAAGCTGGGTGACATTATCATGAGGACTGTATTTTGCTAGGTATGATTGTCTCGTTTTGATACTGTGGCAAAAGTAGCACATAAGATTAGGGCTCCCTCCTTAGCCACTGGTTCTTTTCATATGTGCTGGATTCAAATTTAGCTAAAAAATATTTCCTTCATTTCTCTCCTTCTAAACACAGACTCCATACAGTTTGCTAGAGATATTCTGCTTTATACACTTATTTAAAACAGTTCCAAAACATAGTATATTATATGATACATATTTCCGTGAGGAGTAGGTTGAGCAAAGCTGCAGTCAGGAGACAGAGGGATGGTAGCATATGGGAGTTAATGTGTGGGTTTGTCAGCCATACTGACTCTGGCAGAGATGCACCTTCATCGTAGCTTTGAATACAGCAAGGCAAAAAGCATCCCTGAATTTTCTGGAAAGGGAGCTTCACCTTAGGGCAGTGAGTAGACTGAAGGATCTGGAACTGTAGGAAGCAAAAGGTGGAAAATGAACTGTGGGAAGATTGTAGAGTGCAAATATCGGGACGGGTGTATCAGGAGAGGTTTTGATTCTGAGGATGATATGATGAAGATGAACACAAATAAAAAATGTTTTTCAAAAAAAAAATCAGGAGAGGTTTTGATAGATGACAGTGTAAGGAAGCATCAACATCTGCCTGAAAAGTCAGATGTTTATTGCATCAAGGAGTTTACATCTAGCAACTCCCAAATCCGGAGTTAACCTTCTACACACTTACAATTCTAATTGCACATGGTAATCTAAGGTTTCAGCATACTCCCGCAGTAGGATGGGTTAGGAATTTGGAAAATGCCCTGTTTTTCCTTGATAGCCACCAACTGTGGTGTTATTAGAATGCAGGGCAGGGGGGTATCTCTAGTGAGATTGAAGACAGTTCATGTGACAAAGATGGTTACCTTGTCCGGTGGGGAGAAAGAGAGAGTAAAGTGGGAACCGAGTGGTAGGCTAGTACAGTAATATTTGCACATCATCAGCATGGATACAGTCTCAAAAACTGAATCAGGAGATAATACTATCATCAGAGTAGGTGGTGTAGGATGAGAGGATGAAAGAATCAGGGACACCACCTTGAGGCGCTCCCACAGGTAGCGCTGTGGGTGTCGTAAGCAAGTATGACCAGGAGATTGACAAACAGCAATCAGATATGTAGGAAGAGAGACAGCTCGGCCTTCTGCCAGTGATGACTAGGGGAGCAACTGTACCTAGGATTTTCAGTGAGTGACTATTACAATGCTGCCAAGAGTTCAAGAAATTTAAGAACGAGAATAGATGAGTTCGATGGGCAGTGGTGATAAAATTAAAGCAAGCATTTGAAATGCATTTGGTCTTACCTTTTGGACCTGATATGTATCAAGCTATGCAGCACATTAGACGGGGTGCTGAAGCATCTATTCTTCTTTAACATGGAGGGAAAGTAAGCACCAAACTGCGAGACATGCCAGGTATGAGAACACATGGAATGAAATATTGCCTTTCAGCGGGAAATGGTATAGTTCAAAGCTCTGTTCTTAATACAAAAGCAGGGCCTTCGGTGGTCATATCACTGAAAATACAAGATTTGAAAAAAATATTATTGTCTACGGGTCCTTGTGGAAGACAATTTCTATGGACTGGAATCTAGAGAATGCTAAAGTGATTCTGGTATTTTACTAATCTGTGCTGGTCGTTTTCTATCAAGAAAGTTAAATAGAGGCAGTTGCCAGAAACATAAAAAAAAGAAATGTGGGAGGGACATGTTGCCCGAGCAGGAAGACTCACCCAATGCCGGTATTCCTGACATCGCGGCCGAGCGCTGGCAGGAGAAGAACAGGGGAGGCGCTCAAAGGGTTAACCCTTTGGCTTTCCCTGCACTTGTGAACTCCCGGTCTGCCCCGGACCGCCTAGAAGAGGGAGGTCCACATGAGGAATGGCAGATCCACCAGGAAGAAGACGGGTGGCTGACAAGGGAGGCGGAAGTCAGGCAGAACACGGAGAAGCAGTGTCACAATGAGAGCAAGACGCCGGGAGCCGCGGCAGGATTGGAAGTCTTGCAGCAAGTCCAAGAGGGAGAGAACACCGAAGACGAGACGAAGGAGCGCTGGTCGGAGGAGTGGTGGACCCCTCAGGAGAGCTGGAACAATGCTGCCCCAACTCAGGAGAGTTGCGGCCACCGCAGTGAGAAGGAAAGGAAACAAACATTTAGAGAAATGTTATTTACTCATAATAGCAATAAACCGGTCAAAATTGAGCACTACATTCGGCCTCCTAGATTTTGCTTCCGCCCATCCCTTCGACAAGTGGTTTCAGAAGTAGGATACCGGAACATGGAGGCCGCACTGCAGAAGATGGCAGAAAATCAAGGGAGACTGGGTCATATCATGGAGTGTGCCAGCAGAAGGAAGAACCAATGGATGTTAGTTTTGCCAAATCATTTTTCTGTACTCCAACTGAACTCAAGAATCCTCTATCCTTCCAGGAAGAAGGTAAAAGTTAACGGGGAGCACAGACGGGCATTAGTGGACACAGGATGTCAACAGAGCATAATACAGCCCAGAGCCATCCCGTGAGGGGTCCGAACCGTCACAGGACATGTAAATATACAATGCGTGCATGGGGACCAAAAAAGATACCCTACGACAGAGATCTGCGTACAACACACACCCTCCAGGAAACCTATAGCTCTTAAGGTTGGGCTAATACCAAAGTTACCAGAGCCACTTGTATTGGGAACTGACTACCCACACATGAACCAACTTATCCAGGAGACAGGAAAGGAGGAAGAATGGAGAGACACTGCCCCCTTATCCCAAGTGGATGAGTTGGACGTAAGCCCAAGTAAGCCAAAGAAAAGCAAGAATAAAAAAAATGGAAAAACGGGAATGGACCCGTGAAGCTCTACCCACTTTCGCTATGTCAGAAGTTTGGGAACATGACTGTGGATTCAGGACTGCTCACAGAGAATATCCCAGCCTACGCGAAGCCTGGGAATGGTGATCCACACAAGAGGACCCCAATCAAGTAGGTCCCCAATTTTTTTAGAAGAAGGGGCTGCTGTATGGAAAAGGAGGGAGAGGCCAGACCCCACAATTGTTGGTTCCGCAACAATTCTGTAGGAGTGTCCCATTAGTCAAAACAATAGTCAAACATTACCTTCCAAGGTCCCTTTGAGGCCTCTACCCATAATAGAAGAACCCTTTTCCAGGGTGGGGATGGACATTATAGGACCTCTTCTTCCTTCCTGTAGTGGGTGTCTGTATGCTCTGGTCTTAGTCGATTATGCCACCTGATTCCCTGAAGCCGTAGCCCTCAAACAACCTAACATGACTCAAATTGCGAGGGCTATGATATCTATCTTCTCCAGGGTAGGCTTCCCAAAAGAGGTCATAACAGATCAAGGGACCCTCTTTGTTTCGCGTGTAATAATGCAAGTGTGTCGGCAATTAGGCATAAAACATTTACGCACTGCGACTTACCACCCCCAAACAGATGGGCTTGTGGAGCGATATAATGCAACCCTGAAAATTACATTTAAAAAACTGCTACAGCTTGAGACCCGTAAATGGTAGGATATGCTGCCCTTGGCTTTATTTGCTCTTCGGTGGAAGCAGCAGAAAAGAACTGGGTATTCCCCTTTCAAGTTGCTTTATGGAAGACGGCCACGCACCCTGCTTGACATGATGAGAGAGGAGTGGCAGGAAGAGCCAGAAGGGCGAAATCCCTACCCGAATATGTACTTAGGTTAATGTCCCACCTCCATAAAGCACCTAGAGCAGGCCCAAGAAAACCAAAAGAAACAATACAATAAAAAAACCAAGGAGCGTACCTTGGAGATAGGGGTTTGGGTACTAATGATGAAACCCACTTCTGACCACAAGTTGTTAGGACAATGGCAAGGGCCCTATAAGGTCATTGACCGGGTCATGCCTGTTACTTATCGCCTTGAGTTGGACCCAGATAACAAAAAGAGTACACAGATATATCATATTAATCTATTTAAGAGATGGGAAGGTAGCAAACCAGCTTTAATGGGGAAAACAGACGGTAAGGAGTCTTTATTCCAACAAAGTGTAGACCCCAATCTACCCGTAGAGCTGCACCAGGAACTAGCATTTCACCTCACTCCCCTTCAAGAGGTGTTCTCCCAAACTCCGGGGAAGACTCCATTAATCGAACATGCCATCCAAACTGTACCCCAAAGAGTCATAAGGTTGTGACCGTATTGCATACCCGGATCTCGAAGGGAGGCTGTGGTAAAGGAGATCCAGCAAATGTTAGACATAGACATTATTGAACCGCCCAATAGCAAATGGAATTCTCCTATGGCTATCGTCTCAAAACCCGATGGCTCCATTAGATTTCGTATTTATTTCAGAGAGATCAATAAGATATCCCAGTTTGATGCCTACCTCCTGCCCAGAGTAGATGAGATGATTGAAAGACTAGGAAGGGCCCAATACATCATTACACTAGATTTATGTAAAGGGTACTGGCAGGTACCACTTAGGGAACAGGATAGGGAGAAAAGCACCTTCTCCACCCCAGGAGGGTTGTACCACATCAAAGTGCTTTACATGGACCCCCAGCAACCTTCCAAAGACTCATGAACCTTGTACTTAAACCTCATCAGGCATTCGCAGTGGCCTGTATTGACGACATTATCATCTACAGCAACTCGTGGGGACAACATCTCAGTCACCTAGAGGCTGTAATCAGATCTCTAAAAGAAAGTGGCCTTACCATGAATCCGGCTAAAAGTCATCTGGCTGCGCGATCAGTAAAATACTTTGGGTATCTTTTGGGAGAAGGTTCCATTAAACCACAAGAGGAGAAAGTGACAGCCATAAACAGACTACCCTTCCCTCAGAATAGGAAAGATCTTCGTGCCTTCCAGGGTATTCTGGGATATTATCAACGGTTTATCCCTTCTTTTTCTGAGATAGCAACTCCATTAATAATTTTTTTTTTTTAAATGTAAAGGCAGAAAGCGAACTTAAACACCCCTCCCCCGAGGTCATACAAGCTTTTAACCAACTAAAACAAGTTCTCACCGCCCTGCCTGTTCTTTTGAGTCATTACTATGAGAAACCGTTTATTTTACAAACCAATGCCTCCAAACATGGTTTGGGTGAGGTACTGTCCCAGCGAGACTCACAAGGTCAAGAGAGACCCATTCTGTTTATCAGCAGAAAACTATATCCAAGAGAGAAGAAATATGCTGTTATTGAAAAGGAGGCCTTGGCTAGAAAATGGGTGGTTGAAACACTATGGTATTATCTGGAGGGCAGGGAGTTCACCCTGTACACAGATCATGCTCCGCTGGAGTGGTTGTCTAGGAATCGGGGACATAATGATCGAGTTCTAAGGTGGTTTCTAGCCCTACAACCCTTCCGATTCACTATCCACCACAGAAGGGGAAAATATCATATCAATGCTGACTCTTTATCCCGGCATACGATTGATCCCTATCTTGCGAGCAAAAATGTTAAGGAGGAGGGATGTGGGAGGGACATGCTGCCCGAGCAGGAAGACTGACCCAATGCCGGTTTTCCTGACATCACGGTCGAGCGCCGGCAGGAGAAGAACAAGGAAGGAGCTTAAAGGGTTAACCCTTTGGCCTTCCCTGCACAGGAGAACTCCCGGTCTGTTCCGCCATTTAGAGAATTGTTATTTATTCTGCCATAATAGAAGTAAACCGGTCAAATTTGAGCGCTACATTCGCCCTCCTAGATTTTGTTTCCGCCTTCCCTCCGACAAGAAAGTCCCTAAGCAGAAAGCAATTCTGAAATTTGACTGATCTTTGCTGGTCATTTTCTATCAAGACAGTTAAATAGAGGCAGTTGAACAGAAAATAAAGTCCCTAAGCAGAAGCAGACAAGTCCTAGGACTGATCCCCAGAGCGGGAAACATTGGTTACATCACGGTGTTTACACCACAATACCTTTACAACGCGGGTATTACAACGCAAGTCATTACAATGACTTGCACTGGATGGCGCTCTATGCTAAGGAATAGTATGATTTCCTATTCCATCACCTTCCCTACTGTAACGTAGGCTGGAGTTGGAATAGTAAATCATCCTATTCCTAAATCCAGCGCCCTCCAGCGCAAGTCATTGTAACGACTTGCATTGTAATGCCTGCGTTGTAAAGGTATCGCGGTGTAAACACCACAATGTTACGTCGTATATTCCTCCAGAGCCCACAAAGTACATGCATATATAAGTATATAATAAAGGATATATACTAAAGTATATGCAAGAGGTCTCGAATGCTCGACCTAAACATGCTCCAAGCAGTCAGAAAAACACAACTAAAGCTGGTTCATTAAGCTAAGGGTGGAAAAATAAAGGATTGAGCCAACTGCGCATTTGTTCTGTATGTATTTTGGAAATAATGGGAGTTGTAAGTACAATCTGTAGTTTTGAAAATTGATGTCAGAGCAAAGAGAGTGGGTGCATAAGGTGGTCAGGTAGGATAGGAATCAAGGAGAGAACGAGAGGTTTGATATTTTGTGAACTAAAACAGCCAGAGAAAGGTTTAGAGGAACTGACTCTCCTGAGAACTGAAATGGGATTATGTGGGTTTGAGGAAGAAGAGATGTAGAGATGGTCACATTTTAAACTGGACTTCTACTCCAGAATCACTAGCCCATAACACCCGGGCACTTTTTTACGTCTGGCGTTAGGCAAGACCTTTTGATTTTACATTATATGTGTAATCTACTTACAGGGAAGTTCAGAGAGCCCTCTTAATTCATTGGTCTGTTATTGTGTCATACACGTTTTTTTCCACCTACTACAGCCAGGGCACAAGTCCTATAAAAAGAAGTGGGGGTACTGACCAAGGAAGATAATATGCAAATGACCTCATGACCTCATGATGTAGCACTATAAAAGAAATAAAATAGTGCTATTTAAATTTTTTGTGTAAATACTAGGATAGACTAACTCCCCTGACAGTCTTACAGTGTCTGCATTTATATATAGGGACAGAACAAAGGCAAAAGCATGCCTCTCTTAAGTACCTGTGAAGAGAAGGCAAGCTGTGTGCCTTTGTTTCCCTCTGTGGCATTTACATTTAAAAGTAAGGTTCCAGGCTGTCCCCAGTCAGCATATACAAACAAAAGGAGGCCGGATGGCCCCTTAACTTCGGCCCAGCTGGAGGTGAAGCAAGCATTTGCAATGCAATAGGTCTCGCATTTACCAAGTTTGACTGATTGGCATTGTAAATGACAATGCCTTTTATTTATGTTTTGGTTTTTAAAACATAAATAAAAGGCATTGTCATTTACAATGCCAATAACTTAAACTCGCGTAAATGCGAGACCTATTGCATTGCAAATACAGGCTTGAGCCTGGCTTGCACTTTCAGTGGCTCACCCACCGCTACCACATATTGATATGCCCTCTTATTTTGCAAATGAATCGAGTGCCCCCTCTTTTGCGTCCCAAGGACCAACTTTGTTAATGTCTGAGATCGAAGATATTCTATTACTGAATCTTTATAAATAATTGCCATTCTTTTTATCCTCTTTAGAAGGATGACAGACTGTTTTGGTCCTGCCGGGATTAAAACTTTCGAAGTTCTGGTGTCAGCGGCAGCAGTCATCTAGCTCAAGCAAATTTTTTTGCCATATGTGATATTGGAGGCAGCTGGTTTTGATGCTACTACTAATCTATTTTAAGTGAATTTTCTTCTATCTCTTTGTCTGCCTTTGACTGGCAGTGCACCAGTCCTAAAATAAAAAGGATAGCAAGGATTCATATCCTGCCCCGTGGGCGGTTCAAACACCATGACATTCATTCTCTCACTCATCAGTGTCTCCTTGGCCGCCATGACACTGCAAAGTAAAAGTCTGATGTAGATCAGAGAGGAGCAAAGCGTGCAGCTTGAGCCTGCCTACTACTTCAAGAAAGACCAGGACCTTTAAACACATATCGCCCGGGTATGGGCCGTCACAATGAAAGTGCAACTTCAATGGCTCGACCTAAAAAGCCTTCCTCTCTGCCTGCACGGTGCTGCTGGGAATGGAAAGCAGGCAACGTGCAGGTGCTGCTGAACGTGTCCCGGTGTCTGAAAATTACACCGGGACAAATACAGCATATTTCTGTGGGGCCCAACTTCTTGGCAGGGGAGACGGCGTCCACCCTGTGAAAAGAGTGGGGGGACGCCGTGTACCTGCGTGTACCCCCTTACTCGAGCCCTGACTACAGCGTAAAGCATGGAGCAGTGGTTCAGCCCACTACAGCCATTGCTAACTTTACTGGAGTGATCACATTCTGTCTTACTCAGCGGTAATTTACACACACAAAGTAGTTCAGTTAGGGACTACTATGGCAATTTGTGCTTTTAGAGGCAAAAACTATTTTTCATTTTTGTCCCCAAAAAAAGAACATTGCTGAGGGCCAAGCAGTTTCCCCAACTAAAAAGAGTTCCAAAAAGCATTACTAAACAAACAGCAGCATTGACTAAAACAAAAGGCTGGTGGCCAATAGGTCTTGCTTTCCCAATGCTTGTTTTTCTGGTCATGCAGAGGGTATGGACTCTGCTGCTGTGTAGCAGCGGAAGCGCTGTTAAACTTTAAACATCCGGAAAGAGAGGAAAACAATCAAGGTTGAGTCACCGTTGAAATGCTGTTGTGTGCTTGTCCTCAGTACCCCTCCCTTCAGGCCAGGAGTGGGTCTGGCCTTCCAGGCGGTGGCCCGGGCTTCTGGGGCCAGAGCCGGAGGCACAGGATGTCTGGATGATCGCAGCCCATGCCCACCCAGTGTCTGACGCAGGCAGGAGCCTGCCCATGGGTGCTGACCTGGGTAAAATAGGGTGGTCTGTAAAGGCCATGGTCAGCGGGAGAGATCCCCTTCAGGGAGGTAGGTGGTAGGTACAACGAGATGAGTGGCTTGGGTGCCCGTGTGGATAGTGTGCCTGGCCTCTCTTCGTCTATGAGGCTGTGCAGGAAACGTGGTAAACATATTAGCATCTGGGACACGAACATAATGTCGGCCTGACGAGCAACAGTCGAATGCATCCAATGAAAGCTAAGGAAAGGCACATAATCACCTGTGCTAACCCCCTGCCGCCGCAGAGCTGCCCCTGGTTCCACCTCGGTTCCTCTTGTTGCTCGGTGGGTGCCGCCTCCATTCCCTGGGGCTAATTTGTTTTATTTGCTGCATCAAATGCTTGACAAGCATACAATGCGCAGTAATTTAATATTGATGTCAGCAGGCCCATGCAAAGCTGCAGAGATTTAGGGAAAAGCTCTCTTTCCAGTACGGGCCATAATTACATCTCAATTATCCAGTTAGGGACGTTTACAGAACAAAAACAGGCTGATTGGCAGAACGATTACAGTTTATCATGGGAAAATCCCAGCTGGGCCTGTGCTGCCGAGGCGCCCCTGCCTCGGAGTGTCTTTGCAGCAGACACGTGCATGGAGGGGTGATCAGCTGTGGAGCGGCGAGGGCAGTGCGTGCCCCCGGGAGGTGTGGGGGGACTGAAGAGCGTAGCACCTGATGACGCAGAGCGAGAAGCATCGCATAAACAGTGAACAGATCTTAGCGCGGGGCATACGCAGGGCCCGCCAGTGCTTCATTTATCAAAATGAAAAACACATGACTGCCGAGGCCCTCGCCAGGAGGCCATTGCAGCTTGCAGCACCCATTGCCCTGGTCAGCGCTGCCGTGACAGTACAAACACACCAGCTAAAATCACACTCCTCCTATTTTTTTTTATTGCATATCTATATAGCGCGAACTCGACCCGAAGGTATTGGAGCGCTTTACTGAGCACCGTATTTACATTACACATTCAGACACGGGGAGATTAAGTGATTTGCCCAGAATCACAGGATGTGGACGCGACCCCGAGGCTCGAACCCTGGTTTCCAGCACCAAAGTCGGTAGTCTAGCCGATGGACCACATCCTCTCCCTACAAGTGTGGTACTTCAGATTATTCCAGGCCCCCAAAGCTAAAAGTGGCTCTGGTGGCAGGTATGTATATTTTTTTTATGTATATTAAATCTATAAACAACTGTTGTTGTGCTCATCTCTTAATAAAACATACAGTGCCACCATGTGGCAGGCTGTAATAAGTGCCGGTGTTGGCAATTAGGTGCGGTGCCCAGCATGCTAAAGAGACAGGTGTGCCCAGCATGCTAGAGAGCTTAACCTTAGTAATGTTTAATTAAGTGTTGGAGATTATGGATCCTGCTAGTTTGGAAGGACTAGATGGAAATGATACCACCCTGGAATGTAGAGAAAATGAACAGCCAGGTGAGATTTTTCCCTTCTCATTTTGTTCAAATAACTTTAGGCCCTACTGAAATGTCCATTACGTAAGCGTAACCTTGCACAATTTTGGTAATTTTTACATTTTGCTTTTTAGGCAACATTTCCGAAAATTAATGTATTATACCATGTTGCATAATTAAGCATCATAAGCAGCAAATATGTAGCAGAGAACAATGCGAATGACCAGAACTCTTGTGGCTGCTGTTCGCAGTGCTTCAGTTTTTTGCACTTTGTATATAACGAGCAATGCATCTTTTCATCAGAAATGGAGGCTAGCACACAATTTGTGCTATAATCATGGCCACTGTAATTATGCGATTGTGCTGCCGTGCAGATTTTCGCATAATTGTAGTTTTGCCGCATTTTCCGCATTAATAATCATCTGCTGCATAATCTGCGGATTTGAACCAAAAAAAAAAAACATTCTAGCCCAAACAGTTCAAAAGTTACTGAAAATGCAAAGCGTGTTGCAACACAATGCAAGGCCCTTTGCAAAGCTGGACTGGTCACCTTGTTGTTGCCTATGGGCGTTAAACTAGTATTAATGAGGTGCAACAAATGCCCAGAGAGTGTTACCAAGTTAAAAAATGACCAAATAATGAGGCAATATTATTACAAATTGTGCCGCATTATGCACACATAATTGGCCTATTCTGGCCACATAATTCACTCAAACTAAAGCATAATTTGGCCCGCACCTGCCACATAATTCCAGTGGCTCTGGCTATACTAAAGCACCAAATGTCAGTCTTGCATTCCATGTAACTATGCATCATTTTATATAATTTTCAGACATTTCTCATAATTATGCAAAACATATTACACACATTTCACACACACTCCAACACACATGTAAACACTCTTCAAAAGCTGTCATATTAATAACTTTCTTGTTAACTGACTTCTACATATTTTCTGCAGCCTGTGCACCACAGAGAGACCAGATAGGCATTGGGCAGGAAGTCACGCCTGCACAAGCATTTTTGGAAGCTGGTCCTCAACAAATCAATGAATGTGAAATTTTGTTAAATGAAAATGAAGTTATGATGTTGGAAGTCAGACACAGAGAGGGAAATCTTTTGTCAAGTACCACAGTTCTGGGGAATGTACAGGATGTTGTAAACTTTGAGAATGAAATCTTGCCAGATTGTGGTGATAATGGAGAACTGGAGATAGTGTAAGATGCATACCCTGTAAAGAATGTTGACAATCGTGAAACTAAAGACCTTGCTCAAATTGTACACAATCCATAAGGTGTATTGGGTGAAATTAGTGAAGTAAGTCAGCTAGATGAAAAGTATGTAAGGGGGCTTAGGGATTCAAGTAGTGCAAAGGGTAGAAATGGTCAGGGAAATCTGACTGTGTGATGGGTGACACTGGCGAAATGGGCAGAACAGGTAGATAGAGTCACCTGTTTGGAATGAATGAGAGGGTTGAAAAGGGTATGGAGAGTCAAATAGACAATGAAAATAATGTGGTCAATTTTTTAGAGCATCAAGACAAATTAGTGCAGAATACTGATAAGCAGTGTCGATTGATGGAGTTAATGAATAGTTTAATACAGAGACATACAGTTGCAATGAGAAAAGACCACATGACCTCTCATGTGGACAGCTTGTCCACATTGCATGAGTTGATGCAAATAGGTAAAATATTGATAATTTGACAAAGTCAATCACAAAATATGTAAACAGTAACATAAACATCCAGAAACAGTTAATTACAATGCAGGCCAATTCGAAAGACTGCATGGGCAGCAACACCAAATGTATGGAAGCAATAAAAGACATGCTTGCACAAACAGTAAAAGTGTCAAAACAAAAACAGACCTCATTTGTTGACAAAAGTATTAACCCTAAACTTGCTGAAAGATTCCCTTCTGACCAATCTGCACAAGTTCCGTCTAATGAGGATAACACTGCTTCGGTCTCTAATGTTCCCCGGCCAACTCACATGTGCTATGTAGTCAGTGTATATATGTTACACCTGTTCCAAAGAAATCTAAGTTTTAAATGTCACATAATGACTGTTTTGTGTTATTGCAATGCATGCCTCCTGCTAAATGTTACTGAGTCCTCATGAAGATTGTATGAATGCTGCAGAGTTTAAGTTGTCTCTCATGTACAATTCAATGTATGTTCTTATAGTTGTTTTCTTTACAAGGTGCATGTGTTTGCCACTTACAATAGTTGCAGGTTTCAAACGCTACGTTGTTAAGGCACAGTGCAGCTGCCTATTGATTGCACATTGTTTAACAGGCTACTTGCCGCTGACTTTGGGTTGATTGAATATGTTCGATTATCACTTTTGATAAATAATAAAAGAGATACCTGATAACTTCTGGTAAGATCTTTATTTTGCTCTTATATGCACTTACTGTTTAAAAGACGTAAAATGACCACCTTCCATTGACCAACAAAACAATGGAATTAGCTATTGTGCCTATACCAAAATGCAAGTAGATAGACAACTGGTTTGTGCACATACCAGTAATGGATTGGTGAAGGCCAAGAAATAGAACATTGCCTGCTGGCCAAACAGCACTTTGAACCATGTGATCTTTGAACCACTTACGTAAAATAATTGTGAACTATTTCTTAACGGACTTGAGCAGCTGCACCTCCTTCATCAACCATATTGTGATTGTACACACCTATACCTTTCATGTTTATGTCACAATTTTCCGAGGGAGGAATGTTATGCCATGTTGCTATGTTATGCAACATGCAGCATAACACAATGATGCAGCACACTTTATCTGGTGAATAGTGAAGATCACCTCCTGATCGATGAGGACTGCCAAATCTACTCTTTAATAGGCTAAATGTTCTGGTTCATATGTGGGAAGAATTGTACCTGGATTCTGCTGCATTGCATGCATATAAAATTGGGGTCATCAACCATGCGTTCAATGGATATGCACTGTCACCTTTAGAGAACAAAATATATCGAAGTACGTGTTACAAAAAAGGTAATCGTTGATCTAATTATAAAAACACAGCTTATACCTGGCAAGTTGGCTGAAGATCTATTTTATGATTACTCTCTAACTTAGAGAACACAATTGTCTGGCCTTGATCTAATGTCATGACTGCAGCTGAATTCATAAAACTGGCACTAGCTATACACAATAGGCACACACAAATAGGGCTGGGCACATTGTATATCCAATCCACAGTTAGTGGAAGTGAATACAAAGGCAAATACACTTTTTTGAGGGGATTTTCTATCACCTAGCATGGGCTGGAAATATCACCTGCAAACAGCAGGTATTATCTTTCAGCAGTTCGTTGACAACTGTGAAACTACCAGCCCGCACCAGAATCTCAGACTGTTTGGCAAACTGAGGACCTCATTATCTATATTTTGATGCATGGCGATGCAGCAAGCCCTCCTGCTGTGCTGCCGTGCATCAAAATAAACGGGCAGGGATGTGCCTTATCTACAAGATACGGCACATTCCAGTCCTTTTAACCAGAGCTGGCACACAAACAGCAGCCGTGTGCCAGCACAGACACCCATGCGTCATTTTGCAAGGGTACCTGCACAGCAAGGATTATGTTTTGTGTGCAGGAAAGGACACCTTCCTGCACAAAAACAATCATTAATGTAATTTCCTCTTTCCATGTCTGCTGAAGAATGCAGCACACATAGATAGAGGAAAAAACGAAGAGAAATAAAAGTATTTCTCGTTGTTGCACCACTTCTATGCCTCCTTTGGGGAGGCGTAGGATTCTGACTCATTCCCAGGTTTACAAAATGTTGTAAATCTGAGAATGTGTCAAGTTCCATAGATGTTACGTGGGAACATCCACAGCAACACTCACGGAGCACCTCTTTCACGTAGAGAAATGCATGAAAGGGGCCCTGTAGGATCTGGGGTCTCCAGGCCCTATGGGGCGGTAACGTGACACGAGCGGTCGGGCCACCAAAGGTTTGTGTGTAAAGCAACCATACAACACGCACCTCTCATGAAACGAGGAACACACACAATAAGGGACGCCACACTGTAGAAGTTGTGTAAATACTCAAGTTTATCCAAGTAGATCACGTTAGATGCAGTTCATGAGGTAGCAGTACATTTCATAAGCTGATAAAACAATTCCTAGCGATGTACATGTCAGTCAGGAGCTATAAATGTTGGTCATACCATAAATGCAATTCATGAAATATCAGTACTGCCTGAGATACAATTACCACTCACGTAGATGTACCCGCGCGCTTCACTTTCCTGTAGCGCCTTAGAGGGGGTGATTATAGCACTAGGCGCGCTAACCGGTGACGACCTCAGAACGGGGCATCTAGCACAGAGAGCTACTCGTAATCAAGGACATTTAGCACTTCAGAACGGAACATAAATAACAGAGCGCTACTCGTAATCAATGACAGTTAGCACTTCAGAACGGAACATAAATAACAGAGCGCTACTCGTAATCAATGACAGTTAGCACTTCAGAACGGAGCATAAATAACAGAGCGCTACTCGTAATCAATGACATTTAGCACTTCAGAACGGAGCATGAATAACAGAGTTTTTTTTGCGGGTGTATCTGGGCTAGAGTATAAATTTCCGTTGATTATGATAAAAAATCCAATTGATGCAAGTAGATCAGATGATGAGGATCAGATATTTGTATTTTTTATTAGTAGCTGCAAAAGAAGAAAGGATGGCACAGCCAACACGTGTTTCGCCCCCTAATTGGCCATCAGGCCTGGGGCTTCCTCAGGGCTGTACATATACAATGTGAAACCAAGGGTTGATTTAAGACACGGTGTGGTAAGTCATGTGTATATCATGTAAATTATAGTGGGTGGTAAGTATAGACACAAAGCGTGGGGGGGGAAGAAAAATAAGTATGGGAAGAGAGAGTGGAAATAAAGTGAGAAAGGGATCAGGGTTGGGGTGCGGTGGATTGACAAGATTAAGGAAAGCAAGTTTTGTGGTGTGATTAAGAGTGGAAGTGTATAGGTGAGGGAGATAGAAGTATAGTAGAATAGTTATGCAGAATATAGTAAGTTTGGTAGGAAAGGATAAGCGGTGTGATTCGGATATTGAGAGTAGAAAACGAAAAGTGGGTATATTTGGCTGAGAAAGTTAACATTTTACAATTCAAAAACATTTTACAATTTAATAAACAATTCCCGGTTGTCAGGGTGCATGTTGGCGAGGAAAACATAGTACCAATTGCATTGTTTAAATTCGACGTCAAGCAGTCATATAAAGACAGAATAGAATAGGAATTGTATGTCAAAATAGGAGCAGAGTAGTCGAAGGAAGTCAACAGTATTAAGTTAAATCATTAAGCGTTTCCAAAATTTGTAATGAAATGACGCGATCATGTGACGTATGGAATCAGTTATCAACATTCAAAGTTGTAGATATTCACAATTCGGCATTACGGGTGTATGTTTAAAACAGAGGCAGAGTGTCAAATGTCATGCAAAAATAAAAGATAAAAGTATAGTTACAGTATGAATTGAGAATGCCACATCAAAGTTGCCAGGTCAGGCACGAGATAAAAGAGAGGAAAGTTGGGGATGTATGACGTTACAACGCACACTATTACAACGCATGCACTTACAACGCATTTTTTACAACGCATAATCCATTACAACGCATGACATTACAACGCATGACACTACAACGCATTTTTAAAAAATACCTTTACAACGCACTACCATTACAACGCATACTACCTTTACAACGCATACCATTACAACGCATAATATTAAATTACATTTAAGGTAAGTATTAGATAGTATAGGGGTAAAAATTACTATTCTAACTCCAGGGGGTGCAACAGTAGGGTAAGTGTTGGATAGTGTAGGGGTAAAAATTACTATTCTAACTCCAGGGGGTGCAACAGTAGGGTAAGTGTTGGATAGTGTAGGGGTAAAAATTACTATTCTAACTCCAGGGGGTGCAACAGTAGGGTAAGTGTTGGATAGTGTAGGGGTAAAAATTACTATTCTAACTCCAGGGGGTGCAACAGTAGGGAAAGTGTTGGATAGTATAGGGGTAAAAATTACTATTCTAACTCCAGGGGGTGCATCAGTAGGGAAAGTGTTGGATAGTATAGGGGTAAAAATTACTATTCTAACTCCAGGGGGTGCATCAGTAGGGTAAGTGTTGGATAGTATAGGGGTAAAAATTACTATTCTAACTCCAGGGGGTGCATCAGTAGGGTAAGTGTTGGATAGTATAGGGGTAAAAATTACTATTCTAACTCCAGGGGGTGCATCAGTAGGGTAAGTGTTGGATAGTATAGGGGTAAAAATTACTATTCTAACTCCAGGGGGTGCATCAGTAGGGTAAGTGTTGGATAGTATAGGAGTAAAAATTACTATTCTAACTCCAGGGGGTGCATCAGTAGGGTAAGTGTTGGATAGTATAGTGTAATATTATGCGTTGTAATGGTATGCGTTGTAATGGTAGTATGCGTTGTAATGGAATGCGTTGTAAAGGTAGTTTTTAAAAATGCGTTGTAGTGTCATGCGTTGTAATATCATGCGTTGTAATGGATTATGCGTTGTAAAAAATGCGTTGTAATGGTAGTGCGTTGTAAAAGTTGCGTTGTAAAGGTTGTTCCCCGAAAGTTGGCATTAGTTATGTCTTAATATGAACGGGTAAAATGGTGCGTGGCGCCAAAAAGTGAATCAGTGACTTCGTGTGATTCGAGGTACCGGCGCGTCATGGGTCACAATGCCTAGTCTTTTACATTTTTAAAGGATAATGTGACATGCAAAAATCGAATAGAGGTTAAGTTATACAGGTGATAGCTCCTCGGTAGGTACGGTCTATGTCAAAGAAGCAAGCACATGATTTTAAGAGTGGAACTGTTGCCGAGTGAAAGCGGTGCTCTTAGATTTTCTATATACTGTAGGTGGTGAAAACCAAACGTGAATGCTAGTCTATACGGAGTTCAAAATAGTGTTGAGAGTAATGCAAGGCATACGCATGCTCTAAGCGGTAAGGTGAGCAAGTTCAATTGAAATACTAAGCAGGATCAGGATTTCCTTACCGGGTATTCGCGTAAAGTGGTATTTATGAACGAGGGTTTGTGAACCCGAAGATTCTAAAATAAGGAGAAAAGGACAAGGGAGAACAAGCATAGAAACGTATAAGCGGGCGGGAGTCTGATAGTGCAAAGGAGGGGGAGGGGGGTAGGGGGAGCGGGGGTTGGTGTCTCTTACCTCTGGTCTCGGCAAATGCCAGGTGCTGCTGGTGTCCGTGTTTTGGCGGTAATGACAGCCGGTAGCAGCGAGCAGTGAAAAGGAGTCGTGTGTGAGAACTTCCGGTTAGTGACAGGGAAGTAGCAAGGTGCTTTCGCTGGGCGCCATATTGGATTGGGGTATATATCTAAGGAGATTGCAGGGGGGTGAGCGGGATGGTAATATCGCTCGTAAATTTAGAAAGGGAATTGAAGTTATGGAAGAGACAAGTATGTTGGTAGAGGTATGAGGAAAGTTGACACTTAAGGAAAGTAACAGTGTGTCAGGCATGTAACACATAGATACATTTGCGAGAATTTTGTATTTACAGCACATTTGTCAATTAACTCTGAAAAGCAGAATATCAAAGGATCAAATTATAGAGGGCAGAATTATGTTCAATTCCACACAATAACGCCCAGTGGTCATGGGGTTTGCATCCTGGTATGTGCACATATTTGAATGAGTTGCATTAAACGGAGGGCACGCTGTATGTTCTCTGGTTACCTAAGGGGAACTTCGGGTGAGAATTGTTAAGAGAGGCAGGTGGTGTTGTCATTGGGTTAAGGATAGTGGTTGAATCAGTGTATGGGAGCAACTAATCATCTCCCAACCATATATGCATTTCCGCATCCTTATTGAGCCCCAGATTTGTGGTTCTGTAGTTCATTATCAGTTCACTTTCGCGTCTTCGTAATTTGAGTTCACGGTCTCCCCCTCTTTTTGTTTGGTGTACAACCTCCAAACCAAAAAAGTGGAAGTCCTTTTTGTGAGGGTGACTGTCTTCAAAGTGTTCAGTGAGTGGATGGCCTGAAGGGTACTTATGGATGTTGCGGTAATGTTCCTGAATCCTGGTCCGTAGAGGTCTGATTGTACTGCCGATATACGGAAGGTTGCAGGGACAGATTATCACATAAATACAGAATTTACTGTTACAGTCAATCCATTCTTTTATGATGAATTCTCGTCCTTCCGTTAACGGGACTCTTGTTGTTTTGTTGCAACTTAGTTTGCAAATGCTGAAATTTTTGCAGGTATGGAATCCTGGAGGCCTGTCCAGGAATGTAGTGACCATGTTTCGTTTGTCCACAAATTCTGATTTGCACAGCATATCCTTCAGATTAGGTGCGTGTCTAAATGTTATCTCTGGGTATGTTTTTAGATCATGAGTGAGGTTTGGTGTTTGTTGTAACAAGTGCCAATGTTTCTTGAGGCTTTGTCTGATTTGGTGATGGCCGTTATTGTAGTCAGTTATAAAGCGTATTGCTGAATCGTTCTTTTTTTCTCCTTTGTTTTGTCTGAACATCTGTTTTCTTTCTATTTTGGCAACTGTAGTCATTGTGTTTTTAGCATTGATTGTTCATATCCTCGCTGTGTGAGTCTAGATACCATTTCTTCTCCTTTCATTTTGAAGACCTCGTCCTCACTGCAGTTTCTGCGTGTTCTTAGCAGTTCTCCCTTTGGGATGTTTCTTATGTTGTGTCGTGGATGGAAGCTATCAGCGCGTAGAATGGAATTGGCAGCTGTTTCTTTCCGATATAGTTTACTTTGCAGGGTGTTGTTTTTGACATAGAGAGTTACATCCAGAAAATTAATCTCTTCCTTAGAGAAGGTATGGGTTGTTTTTATTCCCCATGGGTTTTTGTCTAATTGCTTCAAGAATCTTTTGAGCAATGTCTCATCTCCTTGCCAGATACAGAGGATGTCATCTATATAGCGTCGCCACATTACGATATGGGCGGTGTACTCAGCGAATTCAGGGTCCCATAGCCAGAATTTTTCCACATGGCTCATTAGGATGCATGCGTACGGCGGCGCAAATTTGGCTCCCATGGCCGTACCGCGTATCTGTCGGTATATTTTTCCATTGAAGCTGAAGACATTGTTTTTCAAGCAGAAGTTAAGCATTTCCAAGGTCATTTTGTTACTTTCTAGTAGGTTTGCCGATTGTGTCCATAGTGATAGTTGTACTGCACTGAGTCCGTCCTGATTAACAGAGCGCTAGTCGTAATCACTGGCATTCAGCACTTCAATACGGAACACAAATACAGAGCGCTATTCGTAATCATTGGCGTTTAGTACTTTGGAACGGAACATAAAGAGCAGAGCGCTGCTCGTAAGCAATAGCATTTAGTACTTCGGAATGGAACAGGAAGGACAGAGCGCTACTCGTAAGCAATAGCATTCAGTACTTCAGGACGGGGCATGAAGCAGGGAGCGCACCGGGACTTGGGGAGCGAGTCTCTCGGGCTCCGGTGCAGTTCGTAGGGCACCACGCTTCAGTACAGTTCACGGGGGCACGAGGCAAGGATCCCTCGGCGGGGTCTCTCTGACGGGGTGACAAGGGGGACTCCCACGGAGAGGGAACCCGGGCTGAGGGTGCGGTGTGGCTCCCAACCAGTAGGGGGCGCACCGGGGTTAATCCCAGCCTCCGGGCTTACCTCGATCTCGACGTCGGAGGGCGTCCGCTCCAGGGATGATGGGGGAACTCGTCCTCGACCTCGCGCACCTCTCTCGCAGCTGCGACGGCAGCGACGGGGCCCCGGGCTTCTCCGCGGGCCTCGCGACACATCAGGGCACTTCTTCCGGCCTCCGGGCCGCTGCGGTGAGCGCGCTGGCTTCCTCGTCACAGGGGGGGGGGGGCTCAAGTTAAGGAGGGAGTTCCGCGCTCAGCGGAGCACGCTGCCGGGGGTCTCAGGCCAGGTCAGGGAGCGCGGGGGTCACAGCGCTAATACCTGGTCGATCCCCGGTGGTTCTCCAATCGGCTTTGCATCAGGTTTCAGGGGTCAGTCTGGACAAGCAGTCTCAGCGCTTGGCATATAAATTTAGAGTTCAATCTGGACACGCAGTCTCAGCGCTTGGCAGATAAGCTTAGAGTTCAATCTGGACACGCAGTCTCAGTGCTTGGCATATAAGTTTAGGGTTCAGTCTGGACACGCAGTCTCAGCATTCAGTTTCTGTTCTCAGATGTTAGATGAAGTCTTGTTGGCGCAGATGTATCTGGCGCCCTTAAGGGGGTTCTGTTACAGGGGGGTAGGGATGGAGATGACGACTAGGTCCTTCCTAGTCAGGCTGGGCAGAGGTTCTCTGGGTCCTCCTACTGCTGGGCAAGATCAGTGGGTTTCACAGGGTCCCTCACTCACTTAAGAGGCAGCACCTAAATCCTGTCACTCTCAGAGGCATAAGTCCCTGGCTAGGCCCTACCGCCTACACTCCTGCGTGGATTCTTCCAGCTCTGCTTCACCCCACTGGCTAACTCAACTCAAAAAGTTCCCTCCCTCACTTAAGTAGCCCTAGGTCAGGTGACCTCTAGCCAAGGCGGCAAAAATAAAACCCTACCTCCCTTCTAGAAGGTTCCAGCACATTCCAGGAGCTTCCCCACTCTGCCTATGGGACAAAAAGGCGGGCTGGTGTCGCAACATTGTTGTGGGGCTCCAGCCAGCTCCTGGCAGCTAGGGTGCTACTATGAAAGACCACTCTGCAGTAGCAGGGGTCTGTGGCAGCCATCTTGGGAGAAGGGAGCACCTGCACCTTAACACTGATTGGCAATGAAAAGGCGCCCGGAGACCTAGTCCAACATAAGAATGAGGGTGGAAAAAATGAGGCACGATCAAAAAATAGAAGGGGAGACCACCCTAGGGCTGATAGGTCCAACATGCGTGTCCCCCAGCCGAAAGAGGGGAGAGCTACCCAACCTCTAGGGAGTTCTCATCACTAAGGCGGAAAAACCTGGAGAGACCGTCAGCATTGGCGTGGTCAACTCCGGGCCGATGTTCCACCCGAAAATCCATCCCCTGTAGGGAAATGGACCACCTCAACAACTTGGGGTTTTGGCCTCTCATCTGCATGAGCCAGCGAAGGGGGCGGTGGTCGGTCTGAATAAGGAAGTGAGTTCCAAAGAGATATGGTCTCAACTTCTTCAGGGCCCAGACCACCGCGAAGGCTTCTCTCTCAATGATGCTCCATCGCCGTTCCCGAGGGAGGAGTCTTCTGGATATGAAGGCCACTGGTTGATCTTGGCCCTCGGTGTTGAGTTGTGAGAGCGCCGCACCTATGCCGTGCTCTGAGGCGTCGGTCTGCACAATAAATTCCTTCCTGAAATCCGGGGTGGCTAGTACTGGAGCGGTACACATCGCATGTTTCAGCGTGTCAAAGGCTTCTTGGCATGCATCTGTCCATATGACCTTGCGAGGGTGCTTCTTTGAGGTCAATTCCGTCAAGGGGGCTACGATGGTACCATATCCCTTGACGAACCGGCGGTAATACCCAGTGAGGCCGAGGCAAGCTCGGACCTCTGTTTGGGTCTTGGGGGGCTCCCAAGCCAAGATGGTCTCTATTTTGGCCTGGAGGGGTTGCACCTTACCTCCGCCCACCAGGTGTCCCAGGAACACGACAGATCCCTGTCCAATCTGGCACTTGCTGGCTTTAATGGTTAAGCCAGCGCGTTGCAGCGCCTGCAATACCTCCTGGAGGTGTTGCAGATGGTCCTCCCAGGTGCTACTGAAGACAGCTATGTCATCCAGGTAGGCCGCTGAGAAGGACTCCAGGCCAGATAGTACCTGATTCACTAACCGCTGGAATGTGGCCGGAGCATTTTTGAGCCCAAAGGGCATCACTCGAAACTGGTAGTGGCCCTCGGGGGTGGAGAATGCTGTCTTCTCCCTTGCTCCATCGGCCATGGCAATCTGCCAATATCCGGATGTCAGATCAATGGTGCTGAGGTACCGGGCTGCTCCCAGCCGGTCCACCAGCTCGTCTGCACGTGGGATGGGGTGAGCATCTGTCTTCGTGACAGAGTTCAACCCCCGGTAGTCCACACAGAACCGAAGTTCTGGCGTCGTACCCGGTGGAGCCGCTTTCGGCACCAACACCACTGGACTAGCCCACGGGCTGCTGGAAGGTTCTATCACCCCCAGCTCCAGCATCTTTGCTACCTCCCGCTGGATGCTATCCTTCACTTGGTCAGAGAGCCGGTAAGACTTGTTCTTCACCGGGGGGCTGTCCCTTGTGTCCACATCATGGGTACACAAATGAGTGATTCCAGGCGTGAGGGAGAACAACGAGGCGAACTGTCCCAGGACATGGCGACAGTCTCTCTGTTGCTCTGGGGTCAAGGCTGGGGAGAGGACTACACCTTCCACTGAACCATCCTTCTCTTGTACCGCTAGAAGGTCAGGAAGAGCCTCACTCTCTTCCTCTTCGCTCCCATCCGTCACCATAAGGAGAGCAAGCTCTGATCGCTCATGGTGCGGCGTCAGGCGGTTGACGTGGAGCACCCTGAGGGGCTGACGGGGGGTTTTCAAATCTACAACGTACGTGGTCTGGCCTCGGCGCTCCACAATGTCGTACGGGCCATTCCACCGGTCCTGGAGGGCACACAGCTCCCCAGGTTCCATAACCCACACCTTCTGTCCAACGTCCAACTCGACTGTCCGAGCGTTGCGGTCATACCACTCCTTCATCACGGTCTGGCTAGCCTCCAGGTTCTCTGTGGCTGCCTTCCACAGCTTGGCCATCTGGCTGCGGAACGCCAGCATGTAGCTGACAATGTCACGGGGAAGCTGCTGCGAAGTCTTCTCCCACCCCTCTTTCACCAAACTGAGGGGACCCCTAACGGGATGGCCATAGAGCAACTCAAACGGGCTGAACCCGACTCCCTTCTGTGGTACCTCCCGGTAGGAGAATAACAAGCAGGGGAGGAGGACGTCCCATTTACGCCTCAAGCCCTCTGGAAGGCTTCGGATCATCCCCTTCAATGTCTTATTGAAGCGCTCTACAAGTCCGTTAGTCTGGGGGTGGTAAGGAGTGGAGAACCGGTAGGTCACCCCACACTCCTTCCACATGGCCTGCATGTAGGCCGACATGAAATTTGTGGCCCTGTCTGACACCACGACCTTGGGGAATCCCACACGGGTAAAAATTCCCAACAGTGCCCGCGCCACCACCGGTGCAGTGATGGTCCTCAGAGGAATAGCCTCTGGGTACCTTGTGGCGTGGTCCACCAAAACCAATATGAACCGGTGTCCCGCTGCGGTCGGAGGGTCCAATGGCCCAACAATATCAATCCCGACCCTCTCAAAAGGGGTCCCGACCACGGGGAGCGGTTCCAGCGGGACCTTCAATTTAGTCCCAGTCTTGCCACTGGCCTGACAAGACTTGCAGGTCTTACAAAAGGTGTCTGAGGCAATCCTCATCCTGGGCCAATAAAAATGGGGGACCAACTGTGCAAAGGTTTTGTCCTGACCCAGATGTCCGGCTAAGGGTATCTCGTGCGCTAACTCCAGCAGGAAGGCCCGGTAACATTGGGGGACCACTATGGCCCTCGAAGATCCATGTAGCGGCACCCTGGGCTCACTGTATAGGAGACCATCCTCCCAATACACATGATATCCTCCCAGCTCCTGACTGGCCACTTGGGCGTTGGCCTGTCGCCGCTTGCCTTCAAGCGTGGGGCACGCCCTTTGTGCCTGACAAAATTCCTCCCGGGTAGGCCCTCCTTCCACGTGCCAGTCAGCAAGGGTCGGCAAGTCCTCAACAGAAACGACATCTACCTCCGTGGACTCCGGGGGCACCTCTGCGGCCTCCCCATCCATCTCACGGGGCATGTCCTCCACCACCTTCTTCTTTCCATGTCTGGCTTTGGGTTGGGCCCTGATTCCAGGCTCCAGCCCAGGGTGAGTTCCCTGCCGGGCAGCCGTGGACCGCGTGACTGCGCAAGTCCACCCTGGTAATCCCAGCATCTCTGTGTGCGCGTGAAACTCGACATCTTTCCACTTGGTGTGCTCCAGGTCGTTTCCTAGCAAGCACCCCACAGGCAAGGCAGGGCTCACAGCAACTCTCAGTAGGCCTTTGACTCCTCCCCACTCAAATGGAACCCGAGCCACTGGATAGTGACTCAAACTGCCGTCAGCCAATACGGCCGGATGGAACTCCTCGGGGACTACTTGGTCTGGGGACACCAGCCGCCGCACGACAGTGGTCATGCTGGCCCCTGTGTCCCTCAGAGCCTCCACCTCCTCCCCATTAATTCTCACCCTCTGCTGATATTTAGCAGTGTTCCGGGGCAGGGGCACTATGGGGACCACCTCTCTATCCACGAGTGAAACCAGTGTCAGGCCTATCCACTCCCCTTCCCTATCTAAGGGCAGCTCCACCCCAAGCGCTATCCTACTCACCCCGGGACTTGTCCCACGCGTTGGGGCTGGGGGTCGCTTACGACACTTGGGATCTCCCCTGTAGTGTCCAATCTCCCCACATTCGTAGCACCGCACGATCCTTGGCTGCTGACTCCTGTCAGGGTAAGTGGGTCTTGTGGAATTGGACGGGGGTGGGGTTCCTATTCCCTTCCCAAACTTATTTTGGGGGCCTTTCGAGAACTCCACCTTTTTATCTCCCCCCTCTCTCTTCTGGGGGAAACCCTGTCCGCCTTTCGAGCCATCTCCCCCGGGGCCCTTGTGAGACACCCGTGTGCTCACCCAAATATCTGCCTCCTCCGCAAGCTCACGGGGATCCATCAACTTGCGGTCCACCAGATGTTGGCGCAGCTCCGGAAAGCTCTTATCCAAGAGGTGCTCCCTTAAAAAAAGATCATACAACCCTTGGTAGTCCTGCACCTCGCTGCCACGCACCCAACCATCTAGCGCCTTTCTCGCATAATCAAAAAAAATCTACCCATGTCTGTGTGGACAGCTTATGGCTGCCACGAAACTTCTGCCTGTACCTCTCGGGGTTAAGACCAAACTTTTTTAACAAGGCCTCTTTCATGGGGGCATACCTGACCTGATCCGCCTTGGCCAAATATAGCAGGGTGTGCCTAACATTGGGAGGTATATACCGGTATAAACCACCTCCCCAATTACTCTCGGGTACCCCATGGGCCGTCAAGGCTACCTCATATGCCTCCAACCATTTCATGATGTCGTCCCCCACGGTGTAATTGGCAATTACTTCTTTAGGTAGGTAGAATTTTGACTCGTGAGGTTCCTTAGGTATGCTGCCACCATTGTCCTTATTGGACACGTTCAATTGGAGGGCGCGTAACTCCAGCTCTTTTAGCTGAAGCTCGTGCGCCAGCTTCTTTTCCTCCATTGCCCATCTCTTGTTTTCCCTTTCTTGTTCCAATTTGGCCAATTCCCTTTCTTTCTCTTGTTCTAACTTGGCCAGCTCCCACCTTAACTGCCTCTCCTCCCTCCTGTCCTCGTACTCCTCGGGAGACGCGCTCCTCCTCGACCCTGTCCTACTACTGGCCCCAGAACGTCTCCCTGGGGGCACATTTTCGGACACATCTTCGTGTACGGTGTCGATCACTTCCTGGGCGCTCTCCTCCTGAGGTGCATCTGGCGCCTCCTGTCCCTCATCCCCTCTCCCTTCTGGGTGGGCCTCGACCCATGCCCTAATGGCGGTGCGGAGTTCCGGTCCTTTGGCCTTCCGCATCCCAGGCACCCCCATCCCCTGCCCGAATTCCCTTAGTTGCTTCACAGTGTACTCCTCAAGGTCAGCTAACTGGAATTCCATTCTGGCAGGTGGGGACCTAGACACTAAGGAGAAAATTCCTAGGGTATAGGTAACAGTTATCAGCTAACCAGGACTCTTGCACTCTCAACCTGGACAGTGGAAATAACAATGCAGCAATCAATGGTTTTAGAGTTCTGGAACCACTAGGCATTTAATTGCGGCGCCCTCCGCCTCACGGAAGGGTGCTGTATGGTCACAGGTCCTAGGATCCCACAACTCGCCAACAATGTAGGACCTGGGGTCTCAAGGCCCTATGGGGCGGTAACGTGACACGAGCGGTCGGGCCACCAAAGGTCTGTGTGTAAAGCAACCATACAACACGCACCTCTCTGAAACGAGGAACACACACAATAAGGGACGCCACACTGTAGAAGTTGTGTAAATACTCAAGTTTATCCAAGTAGATCACGTTAGATGCAGTTCATGAGGTAGCAGTACATTTCATAAGCTAATAATACAATTCCTAGCGATGTACATGTCAGTCAGGAGCTATAAATGTTGGTCATACCATAAATGCAATTCATGAAATATCAGTACTGCCTGAAATACAATTACCACTCACGTAGATGTACCCGCGCGCTTCACTTTCCTGTAGCGCCTTAGAGGGGGTGATTATAGCGCTAGGCGCGCTAACCGGTGACGACCTCAGAACGGGGCATCTAGCACAGAGAGCTACTCGTAATCAAGGACATTTAGCACTTCAGAACGGAACATAAATAACAGAGCGCTACTCGTAATCAATGACAGTTAGCACTTCAGAACGGAACATAAATAACAGAGCGCTACTCGTAATCAATGACAGTTAGCACTTCAGAACGGAGCATAAATAACAGAGCGCTACTCGTAATCAATGACATTTAGCACTTCAGAACGGAGCATGAATAACAGAGCGCTAGTCGTAATCACTGGCATTCAGCACTTCAATACGGAACACAAATACAGAGCGCTATTCGTAATCATTGGCGTTTAGTACTTTGGAACGGAACATAAAGAGCAGAGCGCTGCTCGTAAGCAATAGCATTTAGTACTTCGGAATGGAACAGGAAGGACAGAGCGCTACTCGTAAGCAATAGCATTCAGTACTTCAGGACGGGGCATGAAGCAGGGAGCGCACCGGGACTTGGGGAGCGAGTCTCTCGGGCTCCGGTGCAGTTCGTAGGGCACCACGCTTCAGTACAGTTCACAGGAGCATGAGGCAAGGATCCCTCGCGGGGTCTCTCTGACGGGGTGACAAGGGGGACTCCCACGGAGAGGGAACCCGGGCTGAGGGTGCGGTGTGGCTCCCAACCAGTAGGGGGCGCACCGGGGTTAATACCAGCCTCCGGGCTTACCTCGATCTCGATGTCGGAGGGCGTCCGCTCAGCGATGATGGGGGAACTCGTCCTCGACCTCGCGCACCTCTCTCGCAGCTGCGACGGCAGCGACGGGGCCCCGGGCTTCTCCGTGGGCCTCGCAACACAGCAGGGCACTTTTTCCGGCCTCCGGGCCGCTGCGGTGAGCGCGCTGGCTTCCTCGTCACAGGGGGGGCTCAAGTTAAGGAGGGAGTTCCGCGCTCAGCGGAGCACGCTGCCGGGGGTCTCAGGCCAGGTCAGGGAGCGCGGGGGTCACAGCGCTAATACCTGGTCGATCCCCCGGTGGTTCTCCAATCGGCTTTGCATCAGGTTTCAGGGGTCTGTCTGGACACGCAGTCTCAGCGCTTGGCATATAAATTTAGAGTTCAATCTGGACATGCAGTCTCAGCGCTTGGCAGATAAGCTTAGAGTTCAATCTGGACACGCAGTCTCAGCGCTTGGCATATAACTTTAGGGTTCAGTCTGGACACGCAGTCTCAGCATTCAGTTTCTGTTCTCAGATGTTAGATGAAGTCTTGTTGGCGCAGATGTATCTGGCGCCCTTAAGGGGGTTCTGTTACAGGGGGGTAGGGATGGAGATGACGACTAGGTCCTTCCTAGTCAGGCTGGGCAGAGGTTCTCTGGGTCCTCCTACTGCTGGGCAAGATCAGTGGGTTTCACAGGGTCCCTCACTCACTTAAGAGGCAGCACCTAAATCCTGTCACTCTCAGAGGCATAAGTCCCTGGCTAGGCCCTACCGCCTACACTCCTGCGTGGATTCTTCCAGCTCTGCTTCACCCCACTGGCCAACTCAACTCAAAAAGTTCCCTCCCTCACTTAAGTAGCCCTAGGTCAGGTGACCTCTAGCCAAGGCGGCAAAAATAAAACCCCACCTCCCTTCTAGAAGGTTCCAGCACATTCCAGGAGCTTCCCCACTCTACCTATGGGACAAAAAGGCAGGCTGGTGTCGCAACATTGTTGTGGGGTTCCAGCCAGCTCCTGGCAGCTAGGGTGCTACTATGAAAGACCACTCTGCAGTAGCAGGGGTCTGTGGCAGCCATCTTGGGAGAAGGGAGCACCTGCACCTTAACACTGATTGGCAATGAAAAGGCGCCCGGAGACCTAGTCCAACATAAGAATGAGGGTGGAAAAAATGAGGCACGATCAAAAAATAGAAGGGGAGACCACCCTAGGGCTGACAGGTCCAACAGGCCCATATTTACAAGGCCATTAAAAGTCATGCAGGGTGACTTTACATGGCCTTTTTTTTAAAGTTTGAAATGCTTTATTGAGAAAATTATTAAAACAGAGAGATACCAACCACTGCAAATAATATTATCCAGTACTTAACTAAGATGACAATAGGTTAATACCATCTAGCAAAAAGACAAAAAGCATTTTATAAAATGTTATAGGTACGAAGGGAAGAAAAGGAAGAAGGGAAACAAAAAGGGGGAGAAGTAAAAGGAAAAGAGGGAATGAAAACATTACAAAAGAAATATGAAGAAAATAGGGCATATTGAATAGGCAAATAAGAAAATCAAAAATATATTAATCAGTTGAATGTAGGAGTAATAGGAGAGATATGAAAAATTAAGAGAAGGAGGACAGAGCAAATACCATTCAAGGGGGTTTAAAATTCTCAGAGGAGAAATGTGAGATGTTTTCTGAGGCCATGCGATCAAGGTATGTTGTAAGGGGTAACCAGAATAGATCTCTATTGAGAGTGGGAGTGGAGGAGGCGGCAAATGCCACATCAAGTCTATGATGGTGACAAAGAGAGTTCCACCAACATTGTATAGAAAGCTTGTTGAGAGTTTTCCAGTTAAAAGATATGTGTTGGAATGCCAGAGCAAGCATGAGGTCTAATAGACCAGAGCAATGTGGGGGGAGATCCAAGGAATCAGAAAGACTACCTATAAAGAGAAGAGGTATAGAATAGGGAATAGATATAGCAAATAGACGAGAGATGTAGGACCAAACTTCATCCCACAATGTAGCAACAGGAGGGCATAGAAAGAAGAGATGGAGAAGGTCAGCATCAGGGGAGCCACAGGTCCAACAGTTAGAATCTTTAGCGAGAGAAAAGCGAGAAATAGAAACTGGGGAGAGATACAGTCTGTGATATAGAAAGAACAAAGATTGGGTCAAAGAAGCAGAGCGAGAAATTTTTAGAGATCTGGACCAGATTTTATCCCAAAGAGCAACAGACCAATCACATCCCAGATCTAACTCCCAAGCAAGTTCCAGTTTAGATTTAACACGGTTTGGATTGGGAGATGAGAAAAATTTATAAATAAGAGAAGCTTTAGGGAAGGTAAACAAAATTTGAAGAAGAGGAGATTGAGAAATAGGAGAAGATGAGGGAGGAAGGGAATAGTAAACGTCGAGAATAAGAGCCATGAGAACAGTGAACTTGTGTAAAAAGGATTGAGGACACTGAAATAAGAGTCGAAATCGAGGAAATGAGCAAGGAAGAAGTCCATCGAAGAGTTGCTTAACCCATATGAGACCCTTTGATCTCCAAGAAGTCCAACAGATAGGTCTATTGTTTAGGAGAATAAGCGAGTTATGCCAAATGGGGGCCTCCAAAAAGGATTCACGAGTAATTGGAGCAGATTGGACCAAGGAACTTAGAAGGGAAGAGGTATATCTGAATAAGGGAAGAGAAGTATATGGATTTTTGGTAGAGAAATGTATAACTTCATTGAGAGAAAAAGGTGAAAGTAGCATGCGTTCTATAGAAAGCCAGAGAGGAGCAAAAGGAGAAGGTTCTGATGTAAGCCATCTGGAGGCTTGACGTAGAGAAAAGGATTTATGATAGAGACGAAAGTGTTGACTCCACCATTCAATTTCGATTTACGAAGAGAAGCTAAAGCAATTCTAGGCTTTTTTTTTTTTTTAAACAAATTTTATTAAATGATTGCATTACAGTTGCTGAGCCCTGACCTCCAGGTACATCAGCCAGGCAGATGTATCACAATAACAACAGCACAATCCATTTTGTTTTACTGTTAAACGAAGAACATACTACACCTACTTTCAAACCTGAACTATCCCCCCACCCTCCTCTCCCCCTCCCAACCCCCTGCCCCCTCCTCCCGGTTCCCACCCCCCCCATCGCATGGTCACTATTACAGTCCCCTCTCCCATCCTTCGGCCCCCATCCGTAACGTTGCGTGTTCCTGACCTGCCCTGTCTCCTCAGAATTCATGCCCCGGGTCTTGGTCCCCTGGCGGCTCCAACCAAATGCCTCTGAAGTTTGCCCACCGCTGCCAGATTTTAAAATGTTTACGCGGGCATCCCCGAGCTACGAAGATCGGTTGCTCCATGCCCATACAAAAATCAAGTCCCCTTTTCCAGGCTAGCACCGAAGGGGGCCGCGGGTTCTTCCAGGCCTGTGCAATGTCTCTCTTGGCCAGGGTAAGACCTAGTAGCAGCAAGTGTCGCTTATGGATATTACCCCCAATTCCCTCCATGACGTGCAGGAGTCCCAACCTTGGCGTACGAGGGAGCTCCCATCCCAGGACTTCCGACAGGCTATCCCATACCCCCTTCCAGAAGCGAGATAAGGACCCACAGCTCCACACCGTGTGTAGAAGTGTCCCAACTTCCGATCCACATCGAAGACAATCTGGGGAGGCGATCAGACCCGCCCGCCACAGCCGCTGTCTAGTATAGTATGTGCGGTGCAGGTAGTTGAATTGAATAGGACGCAGCCGCATTGCAATGGCCGCCTCCCTAGGGGCCGCTAACGCCTCCCTCCAGTCATCCTCGTCTAGATCTCCCACATCCCTTACCCACGCATCCCGTAATTTCTGTAGCGAGGGGGAGCAATGAACGACCAGCGACTGGTAAATGTGTGAAATTTTTTGGTTTCCAGGTCACCCATAAACACCCTCGCCTCCAAGGGGCTGAACTCCGGCACGGACTCCAGACCCTCCAAGTACGGGGCAATGGCGTGGCGAAACTGCAGGTATCGGAAAAACTGGGTTCGTGGCATGTCATACTCCCGGCTTAATTCCTGGAACGATTTTAGCGTAACTCCCGACAGTACGTCGCCCAGCGATGATATTCCAATGTTATCCCAACCCGTGAATCCCCGCAGAGCCGCCAGCTCCGGCAAGCGTCCATTGCCCCAGAGGGGAGTCTCCCCAGTTAGGGTATTCCACCATCCCATACGACGCAGGGCCTGCCTCCAAATCCGAAAGACCGTCTGCGTCCCGGGGGGAAGCGCCCCTCGTATCGGCGCCGCGTAGAGTATCGTATGTAGCGAGTGGGGTTCCATGAGACAGCGCTCCCGGGCATAGGCCGGGTCCCTTCTGTCCCCATACCACCACTCGTTAAGGACCAGAAGATGAGAGGCCTGATAGTAGGATAGTATATCCGAGGTCGCCAAGCCACCGCAGTAGGTGGACAAGAAACATGTACGGAGCGCCACCCGGACCGTACCGCCGGCCCAAAGGAACCGACCCAATTCTGAGTCAACCTGCCGAAACCATGCGGGTGGAATTGGGTAGGGGTGATTCTGCAGTTGATACAGCAGTCTGGGTAAGGCAACCATCTTAAAGATGGCGGACCTGCCAAATATTGTCAGCGGCATACGAGTCCACGTCTGGATATCCGCCTTGACTCGCCTCCAGACCGGCAGCACATTCCGTTCCCACGACAGCTCTGGCGCAATCGACAGGAATACTCCCAAATATTTAATCCCGTCGACCGCTATCTGCAGATCAGACGCCCAGGTTCCAGGTACCCCGCGCCCCCCCAACACCCACAGAGTAGACTTGCGCTGGTTTAGATATAGCCCAGAGGTTTCCCCGAAAATTTGCAAGATCCGCACGATGCGCGGTCCAGACCGATCAAGATCTGTAATAAAGAATAGCACATCATCTGCGTACAGTGCAATTCTATCCGATGGTCCCCCAGGCCATTCAAATCCCCGCAGCTGTGCGTCTATTTGCACCCATGCTGCAAGGGGCTCCATGGCCAGCGCGAACAGATATGGCGATAGGGGGCAGCCCTGTCTAGTGCCCCGCTCAATCGCAAACCGATAAGAGACCGCCCCTGCCACCCGCACTGAGGCCGTCAGATCCGTATATAAGAGGCGAACATAGGCCAGAAAGTGAGGGCCCAAATTAAGGCGGGGCAGCAACGCAAATAAGTAGATCCAGCTCAGGGAGTCGAACGCCCTATCCATATCGGCCAAGAGAAGGGCCGCCGACTCTCCCGCTTTCTCGGCCGCCGCCATCGCCACATGTGCCCGGCGAATGTTATGTCGGGTGGCCCTGCCGGGCATGAATCCGGCCTGATCTGGGTGAATGAGATCCGTTACATGGGGCAGCAGCCGGTTGGCCAAAGCCTTCGCCAGGACCTTGGCCTCCACATTGAGCAATGATATCGGGCGATATGAGGTGTGCTGTTCTGGCGGCCGCCCAGGCTTCTGAAAGACCACCACCTCCGCATGTCGCCAGTCCGGAGGGAGAACTCCTGTCTCTCTAGCCTCCTCTACAACCGCCTTGTAGTGAACTCCTAGCTGCAAGTGGTACCTCTTGTAGAATTCGCTAGGGAAGCCATTTGAACCCGGGGCGCGCCCCGTATTCAACTCGCCCAGCGCCGTGCCCAACTCCTCTGCTGTCAGGGGGAGCTCCAATCGTTCCCGCGTCTCGTTTGACACTGCCCGGGGTGGGAAGTCCGCCAGGAATTTATCCACCACATCCGCCGACAGGCAGTCATGGGGGGTATACAGTTCCGCGTAGTATGTAGCGAAGCTCTTCGCTAGTGTCGCCGGTTCCGTAACCGGGGTCCCCATCGCGTCTAATATCCCCGGCAACGCCTGGGGATGCAGTATACCCTGGCATAGCCGGTGCAGCATTGCGCTCGACTTATCCCCCCACTGATAGATCCTGCTCCGCGTTGCGAGCCAGATCTGTTTCGCCTCCTCCATCTGGAGGGAGGCATAGGCCTGCTGCGCTAGTAGTAGTCGTTCCACCTCCGGGGTCCCCTCGTCTTCCCCACCCCTGCGCTCTAATTCCTCCATTTCCGCCGCCGCCCTTACCATGGTCTCCCTACGCTTTCTTCGAGCAGTCGCACACCAAGCTATATCCACGCCCCGCAGTGTAGGTTTCATAGCTTCCCACAGCATCACGGCATCGGTGACCGACCCCACATTCTCTGACAGAAAATTCGCGACGGCCTCCCCCATGTGTTTTTGATAATCTGGCTGTTGTAGGTGCCACGTGGACATACGCCACCGCAGCGGCTGCCGCCGCCCATCTAAACCGACTGTAACCGCGACGGGGGAGTGATCCGACAGGCCCCTCTGTAGGATGTCCGCCGCCTGCACTCTATGCGACATCCCGCTTGGAACAAAGAGGTAATCAAGGCGCGAGAATGAATGGTGGACAGCCGAGAGGTATGTGTATTCTCGCATATTCCCATGGAGGTAGCGCCACGTATCAACCCAGCCCATACCCCGTACCATGTCATGCAATTTAGTGGAAGCTGTCCCCTCCGACGTGCCACTGTGGCGGGACCTGTCCTGCCCGCGATTCATCACGTCATTCCAGTCCCCCCCTACAATCGCCAGCCCCTCAGGCACCTCTGCCCATACTCCAAACAATTTCTCCACGAAGGACCCCTGCAAGGGAGGCGGCGCGTATACACTCCCCAGAATCAGTGCTTCCCCCCCAACGTCCCGCTAATGAACACATAGCGGCCCTGCTGGTCTATCCATTGCCTGGAATGAACGTAAGGGACCCTGCGGTGCACTAACACCGCCACTCCCCTAGAGCCCCTAGTAAAACCCCCATGGAAGACTTGCCAATAACCGAAGCGCTGTAGGCATAATACCTTTTTGCCCAGTAGGTGGGTCTCTTGTAGCATAAGGACATCAGCTCCCATTCTTTTAGTGAATCGCAGGACTGCACCCCTTTTTATCTTGTCCAGGACCCCCCGCACATTCCAGCTGAGCACTCGAAGGGATCTACTAGGTCCTGTCGACCTTTCTTCTGAGCCCGCCATCAGGGAACATCAATTGTGTAGGTCGTCTCCGCGGACCGTGGTGTGGCCCCTTCCATTTCTGTGTGCCCTCCCCGTGAACCATGCGACGCCCCTCCTACCCCATCTAAAGTTCCCCAACTCCCTAGTCGCTCCCCCTCCCCTCCCCCCCCCCAGAACCCCCACCCTATACTTCCAAACCATTGAAGTACCTGTTGCGGTATTGCAGGTTTGATACTCCTAACGTGGAGCCCAAGACCATACACACCAATGGATCCCCCGCTAACAATCCCCAACTCCCTCAACTCCCTTCACCCAGCTCACTGAGGGAGACCTACCCGCCATTTCCCTCCTCCTCCCCCCTCCTCGCCCCCTGTCTATCGCCTTGGGACATCAACCACTACTTCTCCCAACCCACCCGGACCTACCCGTGTCCTACGCTCCCCACTCAATGCCCCTGGTGATAGTACATGTTATGGGATAATAGTCAGCTCTTGGTGCGCCCAGGGTGGCTCTCACGGATCTGCTACACTGCCGCCTGGAGCACCAGACTTTGACCCTCGGGAGCTGCCTGACTCCGATCGCTGCCGAGACCGGGACCTCCAGTTGCTCTTTTGCCGGGCCTTCTGCGCCGCCGATTTCCGCGGCCCACCCAGTGCCTCGGAAGAGTCCAACCCCGGCTGGGCCGGCACCCGTACCGACACCGTTTCATCTGTCCAGCGGAATACTTCCTCCGGCGTATCAAAGAATTGAGTGCGGGACTGAAACACCACCCGCAGGCGAGCCGGGTATAGCAACGCATAGGGGAGTTTAAGGTCTCTCAGGCGCGCCTTGGCTGCTGCGAAGGACTGTCGCTGTTGCTGCACTAGCCTCGTGTAATCCGGAAAAATCATAATGCGGTGATTCTCGTAGAGAAGCGGCTCCTTAGTTCTGGCCTCTCGCAGGATGGTATCTCGGTCATGAAAGTTCAATAGTTTTGCTATCACTGGTCGAGGGCGGGCCCCCACCGGTGGCTTCTGCAGTAGGGCCCTGTGTGCCCTTTCGATCACAAAGCACTTAGAGAGGGAGGTCGGGGGGAGCCAGCTCTCCAGCCATTGCGTGAGGAAACCCTCCATGCTGCCCTTCTCACAGCCCTCCGGGAGCCCCACGAACCGCAGGTTATTCCGTCGGGCCCGCCCTTCCGCATCTTCTGCCCGAAGGGCCAGGCCCCTCTGGGTGCTCTCGAGGCTGGCTACTTTGCGTTTGAGAGTCACAATATCATCCTCCGCTCCGGAGATGCGGGTCTCCGCCTCTGTTATGCGGGCCACTGCGTTCCTCAAATCCTGTCTCAGTAGAGTGACATCTGACCCCACCACTCCTATTTTCGCCTCCAGTGTGTCTCTCGATTGTGTTATGGCAGCCATCAGGGCCGCATTGTCCGGTACCGCATCTTGATGACCACTGGCCGCTCCTGTTCCCCCACTCGGCCCCGTGTACTTATCAATGGGCCCGTGCTTAGACGGTCCGCCGCCCCCCGCACCTCTCGTCATGGCGATCACCCTGCTTGTTTGTCTCTTCCGGCCACCGCCTCTGCAGCTAGACCCAGACCCACGCCGCCCCCAGGCTGGCCACTGGTATCTCGGGCCTTGGCCCTACGCACAGGATCCGAGTCCTTATGGCAATGCACCCCAACCTCGGGGGCCACGCAGTCCAGTCTCGGATTCAGGGCCAGATATTAGCGGCTCTCCCCCTCCCGCCGCGACCCGATCTGGTCGCCGAGCGCCCCTTGCCTTGCCGTAGGTATGAGACCCGAGCCGGCCACCGCCCGGCCCGACCGTCTCTAATCACCTGGGGTGGTCCGTGAGCTTTCCAGCGACCACACCCCACAGCGCCCCTGCCGCCCCCTTACTTGCTCTGCGATGGTCTCCGTCCTCCAGGGGTCTCGTGTCGGATCTGCACCCACGGCGCCTACTGGGCCCTCGGGTCCGGCCCCTCCGGGGGCGCTCGCGCCACTTTAATCACGCCGTCGCCAGTCAGGCCTCAAAGATCCACGTACCCCACAGCTACGGTGGCTCGCCCTGTCTCCTCAGTCACCTTGCCCCCGTGTTGGACTCGGCCCCCGGTCACGCGGGACCCGGCGTCGCCACCGTGTGTAGGCTTTGCTCTGCCGCTGCACTCGATCGGCGCTTCACTCATGCGGCCCCGGCCAGCTATGCCTGCGTGTGGAGCTCCCGTCAGCAGCTGGGGCCCACACTGTAATGTCGTGGCAGCCCCTCGCACAGTCCAGGTCACTAGGGCCCCGTCGGACGATCTCCACTCTGGCACCCCCCAGCGCGTTCCTCAGCCACCGGAGCAGGATTCTGTGGCCCCAGTATTTCTCCTCCGTCGCAGCCGGTCTGGGCCAACCTCAAGGCCCCGGCTTCTGTGTGTCGCTAGGGCCTCACCCAGCAGCTCCGTTATCGGCGGCCCCCAGCACGTTTCAGGGCACGGGTGTCCCGCCGGATGAGCTCCGCCACTTCCTACAGCTCTCTGTGCCCACCTGACCAGAATTCTGTGGCCCCGGTGTGACGCCTCTGTCGCAGCCAGTCCCGGCCACTCCAAACTCGAGGCCCCGGCTTCACCGCTCCGTACGGGCCGCTACTCGTGGCCTCGCGATCTCCGGTTCCCCGTACACTCCGAGGCCCCGAAATATCACCGGAGGACCTCCGCTACCCTCCGCTGCACCCTCGGATCTTCTGGGACGAAAGCAGGCGGGGGAAGGCAGGATAAATCTTCGGATTATGTATCGGCGGGATGGAGCTCTAGCAGGCTGCGTCCGCCATGATGGCTCTCTTGGCCACGCCCCCAATTCTAGGCTTTTTATGGTTCCATAGATACCTTGAAAGACAGGAGTCGATGCGTTTAAAGTGAATATCGGGGATGTGTACAGGGAGCATGGAAAAGATATATATAAGAATAGGGGATATCATCATCTTAATCGAATCGAGCCAACCCCAACACGAGAGATAAAGAGGATTCCAAGAGGATAGTGATTTATCAATACGGGAGAGGACTGAAGACATATTCAATTGAATGGATGAGGGAATGGAATTAGAGAACCATATACCCAGGTATTTAATTTTTGAGGAATTCCAGGCAAAACCAGTAGAGGAAAAATGATGAGGGAGACAGAATTTTGTAAGAGGGAGAATCTCCGTTTTATCCGAGTTAATCTTGTAACCAGAGACTTGTGAAAAGGAATTAAATTCAAATAGTAAGGCGGGAATAGATGTTTCGGGGGCAGAGATAAATGAAAAGATATCGTCAAACCAGAAATGGATACGTTATTCCGAATAGAAGTCAAAAAGGGTTCAAGGGCAAGAACGAAGAAAAGCGGAGATAAAGGACAGCCTTGACGGACACCGCGCTGGAGAGGAAAATAAGAGGATAAATGACCGTTAACTAGAACAGAAGCTTTGGGGGCTGAATAAAGTAAGGAAATGAGGGAGATGAATTTAGAACCAAAGCCATGCCAGCGTAAAGCAGCAAACAGAAAGGACCAATCCACTCTGTCAAATGCCTTCTCAGCATCAACAGAAATAGCAGCTAGAGGGATGGAAAGAGATGAGACTTTATATAAAACGTTGAGGAAAAGACGAGAGTTGTCCGAGGTAAGTCTACCTTTAACAAAACCACATTGTTCCTTACCAATGAGATGGGGCATAAGAGGATCCAAACGTAGAGCGAGCAATTTAGCAAATAATTTATAGTCCACATTTACTAAAGATATCGGTCTGTAATTTTTACAAAATTGAGGGTCTCGACCCTCCTTGGGAATAAGGCAAATCGTGGCCTCATGGAAAGTGCCTGCTGCCCTGCCAGAAAGAAAGAATGATTGAAAGAGTGTTAAAAGTTTAGGGAGTAAAAGATCAGAAAAATGCATGTAGAATTCGACAGAGAAACCATCAGGTCCCGGCGACTTACCTTTAGTAAGAGTCTTTAAGGCGCTATCAAGTTCAGTAAGGGAAAGTTCATGCTCAAGGCCGAGAAAATTGAGATGAGAGGTAAAAGGGGCAGGAAGCTTCTCAAAATAGGATTGAATAAGAGAGGCGGAGGGAGGAGATTCGGGTGTATAAAGGGATTGACAAAAAAGCTGGAATTGGGTAAGTATATCTTGCTCTTTGTGTACAAGTAGATTATCTGAAGAATAAATAGAATCTATAGAAGTAAGTTCCTTACGCGATTTGAGATAGTTAGCTAAAAGTTTACCCGATTTGTTGCGACCACCATAGTAACGGGCACTATTCCGAAGAAGAACCGAAGAAGCATTATTAGTAGTACTTTTGTTAAAATCAAGTTTAGCACGTATGAGATCTGGTAAGACAGAATTGTTAGAGGAGGTGTAATATCTATGTTCTAAGGACTTAATATGAGCCAACAAACCTTTCCGCCTGTTAAGAAAAGAGTTTCTTTTTTTAGAAACAAAATCAATAATGAACCCTCGTCCACGAGAAGCTCCAGAGAGACAGGGGGTGTCGTCTTGTCTGGAGAGGGAGGATCGTGCTTCAGGCGCTTAGAAGAAGTAGTGGGTGAAGAAGCCTTACCAGTCGATGTTTGCGCCGACGGAGGACGATTTGAAGAAACTCCCGCCATTAGGTCTGCGTTAGAAGGAGAGTCTGTAACGGAGGAGGGTGAACTCGTGGCCGCGGGAGGGCGTGTAACAAACTTTGGACTACGCAATTTTCCCATAAAGAGGTAATAGTCCACAAGCCTCAAGGCGCCCAGTAGATGGCGTTACAATCCACAAAGGGGAACATGGACGCAGAACAAGGCAGGGAAAAGGAGCAATCCTCACAACCCCCTCTCCTCCAGGCAATAATGCGGGTCCTGCGAAGCGCGAGAGTGACAAAAATGCACAAAGTTATAGGTCCTTGGTGCTAAGAAAAATAATCATTGCAGCAGAGATAGAAACAAGAGTCATTTTCATCTAGAGGAGCTTGCACAGCATAGTAGATAAAACAAAGGCAGTCCTGGTATTTAGAGGCGATTGCAGCAAAAATACCAAGTTATTGGGGTCATAGAAGATGGCAACATTAGAAAATCCCTTCCGTGTGTGCAGAATGAAGCATTACAAAGCGGGCGAAAATCACCTCAGCTGGAACAGCAGCTCATTACCTCGCAGCGTGCATATCCAAAATGGTGGCCGCTCCGAAGAAATCCTCCCTGGCAGTCAAACCACGAAGCGCGTAGTTGTCGACATCCACAAACCGCCTCACGATATGCACAAAGCATTCCCTGGAGCAATGCGGGTGGCAGACGAGCATCTGTGATGGGAAATCATGCCGGCAACGTCAACAGAAGATCCCGGTGTGGAAGAGCGGAGACCCTAGGCAGCCATCTTGCGTGGCGCCGTAGCCACGCCCCTCTTTACATGGCCATTTAAATATGGGCAAGCCCATTGCAGCATCGGTGCGTCAAAAAAAGTGTAAAGGTGGGCGGTGAACTCCGCTCCACCAGCGGAGTTCACGGAGCTTTTACCACTCCGCCCTCCGCTCAGAATGCAGAGTTTAAACAACTCCGCCAACCGCTGGCGGAGCGAAGTCAGCGTGCATTCACTGTCACTTCTTGGCATTCTGCTGATCCAACAGCCTCCTAGTGCTGCTCCCCTATTTGCAGCTTGACGCTGAGCTGATTAACATCTCTTCACCGGCTCCTTGCTCCTGTGAATGAACCAGCAATTACTGCAGCATTACCACAACCAGCCCCACGCACCCCGACATTCACCCCCGCCTCACCGCACACCGTGTAAGAGAAATGCCACCAGAACGGACACAGCCCTGGCACACAACACGCTGCGATGTATGTGTGCGAGCCTGGGGTGAAGGAAGCCTCTTCTCCTCACACACCCATGCCCCCGGCTCATTCAGGCTAAGTGACCAGCACCCCAGGACAACAGCAGTTGAAAATGCTGCTAATGTTATGCTAAATGTTAATGGTTCATCGAAGGCAGTTTACTTACAAATCTATTTTGGAGCGTGCCTAGAGGCACTGCAGATCAATTCTCCAGATATATCTTCTTGAGCTCTGCACAAGAGGCGCCCCCGGAGGAGGCAACTGCTGGCAGCGGGAGTAGCCAGGATACTGGGCACACAGCAGAAAAAGGCAGCCTACTAATCCCCTACGTGGGATCTACAGGCTGTACAATGTAAACACACTGCATACAGCTGGGTGACTGGCTGTGGAGAGCACACGCGGGTACATCTGCAGCTCTGCACTGAGAGAACTCTGCATATGATATGAGGGAAGTGGGGACACATCCGCAAGGTCACTCACTTGGATAGCCATTGCCAATCAATCACGGAGCTGCAACACCCAACATGTCCGTCATGATTGCTTAGAGATATCTGTGGTCTAGCTTAAATGCTAATTATTTCAATTGTGCTCCGTCTTCTCTCTCTGCACTCCATGAGGCTGTGAGGGTGTGGCGTATGCAACACATGTGCAGATGCTCACAAAGCTGAGACGCGAGTGGCAACAAACATTCGTAGGACTAGGAACCAAGGTGGCGATTGACAGCACAGGGGGAGGTATCATGGCACACTATAAAGTGAGTATGCTGCATTGCAATGCTTGTACACATTTTATTTCCTTTGTGTGCCATTTTCTCGCATGTGATTAAATAATTGCAGTTTCCAGGGAAATGTGTAGTAAATTCAAAAGCAATACTAACTCTGCCGCTCACGGAAGGAACTTCATGGAATTCGGCAGAGTTTTTCGTTAACTCCGTGGAATTCCATGGACTGAAACTCCGCAAACGCCATCCAGGCCTAAAAAAGTGACGCACCGGCGGCACATGGGCTTGTAAATAAGCCCGTGATTGTCTGGCAACAGCCATTCAGAATCAGCCTAACAGAAGATTCTATTCTCACTGTTCACTAAGGAAGCAATCAGATTGCTAATATAACAGCAATTCAGTTTGGTACTCTATCAGACAAACACTATGGTCTCCCTGTTATGACCATCTTATATGGTTTTTCAAATAGAAATTCTATTTACCGGCAGAGTGAAGAAAATTGCAACTTCTAATGAACTATTTTACCACCCTAATAAACAAGTGATTTGAATATTATGTGCCTTACCTTTCATTCCTATGACTGTTTGATAATGATAAACTAATGCCAATAACAAAATGTGATTGACAAAAAGAAATATACATAAACTAAAACCACTCACCAAGTAACCAGTTCCTTTCGTGTTGAAGAGCAGTCTTAACCTCAGAAATACTGCTACTGCGTAGGATAAAGGAGTCATGTGCAGATCCTGGAAACTTTGCATGCAGTGTGTGATGATGAGGTCAGCAGTGCAAGTCATTTGAACATTGATGGAGTAGTACAGCTTTCGATTCCTGAACATCTGTTCTTGAGCACAAGGTTTGAACAATGTGAATGAATGTATAATCAATGGCTCCAACAACATTTGGGAACCCAGTAGTACCATAGAAAGCACTTTTCACCTTAGTTAGCGCACATGCAGTTTTAGGGAAGATGATGAAACAATACATATGTTTCAACATAGCACAAAGTACATGCTGCAATATTTTACTGAAGGTAGACTGAGAGAGTCCAGAAGCCATGACAACCATTCCTTGAAAAGAACCAGTTGCACAGAAGTGCAACACTGACAACAATTTAGTCAGTGGGGGGACAGCAGTTCTGATATTACTATTGGGCTCTAAATCACACTTTATATAGTCAATGAATAATAATATTGTGTGAGAATCAAGTCTGTAATTCTTTAAAATGTGTTCATCCGACATTGTAAAAAGATCGACTCTACATCTGTAGATGCGCTGCTTGTATCTTCTTCTAGTTTGTAGTGCATCATGGTATGCCATATCCTGCCAAGGGCCAGCAGCAGACTAAACAGGCACTTGTCTCTGCACAAGATGTAAAATGTTGTTCCAGAAAGCTGCTCCTATTGCTGCCATTTTTCTAAAAGTGTAATCTGTGATAAAATACACAAATGACAAAGATATAACTTGTTTCCGGAGATGAAATGACCGCAAATCTTGTCAGTGAAGTAAAATGAAGTTGCTAACTCCAGCTTCTCTCTGGAGGAAAATACCTCCACAAATAATACTGGAAAACTGTGGGTAAGTGGGATCAAAATTAGCTGCATAATAACTAATTTAGGGTAAAATACAACAGTAGTGGTAACCATAGAAGGATCTCCAGATTTCTGGAGATAAACTGTCGGTGGAGGAAATATAATTACCTCCAATATTTTTGGAGTAATGGGCAGGTTAAAGACACTTCTTTAATGGACAAAATAGCAGGCAAATGCCGATTTTGGAGGAAATACTGCAGCCTCCTAAAATGGATTTTATTCCACATTAACACACACATAAAAATCAGCACCCTAGTGTCTCAAACAGGTCCCTAATGAAATTAGTAAGGACTTTTCTGTCTCTACTGATGGGAACCTTCTGACCCTACATAAATCCTTCATCTGATCTGTGGACATAGTGCTGAGGCCTATCCACAATCCTGTGTTCTCCATTACCTATGTGTGCTGACTTTGTGTGTTAAAACTGGATTTATTGTACTACTGGCATAAATTGGAAATGGCCAGTGCCTTATCTGCATCAAAGGCTCCTAAACATTAGGTGCCCAACGCTTGCTGCCAATTGTCCAAACCCTGTTCAGAGGGCAACGGGACAAGCAGGAGATACAGGGTCCAACATTGGGGGTTGAGGTATTTTACTCCTGATGTGCAAGGGCCTGACCAATTATGGATCAAGAGCAACTGGGCCAAGTACCCCTTCAGCACTTGACTCTCAGTGGTAGCGCAGGGTCGAGCAGTCCAAGGCTTCTCGGGGAAAGTAGATACGTGGGTGAGCGCAGGCTCACAACTCAAAATACACTCAATAGCAGCAATAAAGAATGTCCAGTCAACTATTTTCTTTTATGAATAAAGTAGGATTTATATACGAACACAAAGAGAAATATGGCATACACAAACAATACACATAGACCCTGAAGTCAGGGCGCTAGTGTTTAATGGCAGTCTCATGAGTCGCACTTGCCTCACACGAGGGGTAGTGGCTATCACCCATTTACTGTAGGTGATATTCAGGTTAGACCCCAGGTCTGGATTTCAGAGTCTCAGGAATCTCGCTCCAACTCCATTCAAAAAGTCCAAATAAATTCCTGTGCCGAGGGCGTTATAAGGCGTACAAGTTTCCCTGGGCCCTTACACCTACAGGGATCATCAGACCAAAGTCAAAGTCTCAGAGAACATCTCTCCAAAGGGTACAGTGGCTGCAGTGGCTGTCTTGGGTGAATATCACACACGCTGCTTTATAAGAGCCGCAGCTGGGTGTCCTGACCGCTCCTCTGATGCAAAGGCAAGCTGCCTTTGGTCATCCCCTAAAGGGGGTGGTAGGTTATCAACAGTTCCTGGCTTCAATCTCAGGCCCGCAAGGGCCACCACAGCATCTTCTCTGCATGATGATGGCGCCACCAGGCTGCTCTCCTTGCCGTCTTCCAGTGACCCCTTCTGGCACACGGTATCACCACACACCTGCTCTTCACTCAGGAAAGGCTCACTCAGCACAGCAGCAACAGGTTCTTCTTCATGGCGGCCCTCTCTAGCAGACAGGGTCTCCATCTCACACTGCATACAGGCACAGCGATGTTCATAGTGGCCCCCTCTGGCACACGGGGTCAATGACTCACACTGCACATGGGCGATGGCCAGATTGTCACAGAAAACCTCATGATGGCCCCCTCTAGCATACGGGGTTGCTGACTCACACCTGCACAAGGGCAATGACCCAATCAGTGAAGCAGAGTTCACAGCTCACTTCACGATGGCCCCCCTGGGACATACGGGGGTCACAAACTTAACTCTGCGCATTGGCAAACACCCAATCAGTGAAGCAGCCGTCTACTTACACCTTGCTACAGGAATCAACTCGCCATGATCCCCCACTGGACCTTGCACCTTCCTGCTCTTCTTTTCCGCTCTGGGCTCACTGGTCTTGGCAAGCAGGCAGACACTAGTACTCCAGCTCCAGGGGCATTTGATTTTGTATGACACCGGCTTGGAGACTGGCAGGCCTTAGCCTCCAACCCGGTCACAGGCAGGAGTGTTGAAAGCTTCCCCTCCTCACATAGCACATTTGGCTGCTTAACGGTTGACCCTGTCTGGGGGCCTCAAGCTCCCCTTAGCCTCAAGCTACCCTTCGTATAGTCCATTTCTAGACAAAAATGTGATTTAGGGTCTGAATATTTAAAGTTTGTGATGGGGAGCCTGCCTCCTCTTGGAGTAATCTCTTTTTTGCCCTGCCTCCAGAAAGCAGCCTGTCACAGCAGGAACAATTCCAAATCTGATATCCCCACAACACAAGCCATGACTAGATGTTCACACCTGGATGTCAACCACAATGATAAGTGCATCAAAAGTTTTCACAAGGTCTCAGCCCTACTCTTTATGAGTCTCTTATCAGCCCCATCTCCTTCCTGAGATGTGCCCAGGCTCCGTTCCAGTGACCTCTATCTGAATCAAAGAGCTCCGTTTGAGGTGTACTGGAGAGCCTGGTTCTCTTTCTTCCAGTGGAGTGTGCGTACCAGTCAGCACACAGGAATGCAGAAATCCACAAATTTGTCTGGGGGGATGCTTCTACCTCCTCATGCTCCTCCAGTCAGTTCTGCATCTCCCAAAATGGAATCAAAATTATTCCATGTATTGTACCACTCATAGTCACCATTACACCCAGCACAATCATACAACACACACGCACAGAGCTACATGCTAACTTGATGTAGGCCAAGTGTGAGCTAAGCACCCAGCAGGGGAACTTCACATGAGTGAACCTGAGGCCTTACTCAGTGACACAGGTAAAAAGACCTGTTCACTTCTACTGATCAATACACAGTATGCTGCCACCACTGTACTCATGCTGCTTAACTCCTGGCAAAGGCGGTAACCTTGCACTACTATAAGGGTAGTACTTTGAGCACCCCTCTCGGCCCCAAAAGTCTGTAATTCATGAGACAGGCCTTTGTCATTGTGCACATGCATTATCTGTGTTTGCCCATAACCTTACAAGTCAGCACCAGGGACCAAGACATCATTGTTGCTTTGGCATTCAGGGCAGAGTACAAGCCCACCACCATGTGGAAGACTTTTCCGTCTCAACAACACTACTCTACAATAAATCATTCATCATATTTGTTTCTTCTTCTTTATTTTCTCCAAGGCTTTCAACTCATCATACAGCTTCAATTTGATGTTGTCCAGTTCAATGTCTTCTCTCTCTCTTCCTGATAGTAGTCTTCTTTTTACAACCATAATTTAGTTTATTTCTCATGCAAAGAACTGCAAACAGTTTTGTAGAATAACTAGACCAATTAGACTAAGAGTAATTATAATAGTAGGAGTTAGTATTTTCTTCATTAAATGACCACCCACATTACCAAACAGTTTGCCATTCCATTTCTAATTGTAGTAAAACATGAATCAATCACTTCTCAGGCACCAGTCTGTCCAACAGTTTTAGCTTCATGGGACACATTAGTTATGTTATTAATATATTAAATAATTTGCATACTGTTATCAGGTACAAGAGTAGAACACATCTGAACCTTTATTACACAGCACACATCACCTTCTTCTGTGAGCAAAATATCCAAATGATTTTGGATAATCATTGGATGGATGGTAATTAACTCTTCATTATTCTTAGTTAATGTATCCGCATTATTAGTAGCTAGACAACTAAGCAATGTGGACAACTGTCTAATCTTTCCATCATTCAAAGCCACACCAACAGGAGGAATCAACATACTAAATATATCCCGAAGTATTTAACCAAACTCATATTTCACTATTTAAGGCTGATTGCATTCTTCTCATTCACATGATACACTCTTAGAAAGACTAATGCTAAATAATAGGAACCTACCCCGTTACATGGAAATTTTAAAGGAGTTGCTTTACCACAGACATGATTAATGTCTCTAAAAATAGGATCATGAAACAAAATATAATCTTTGATAATTACATGTCTATAACTGGGTCATCATTAGTAGCCGGTGGACCTCTGACTAAGAAACGTCTATTGTTTTAACCTCAAAACAATAGACATAAAATATACAAAAACAAGTACACACCAAAAAAATGCTCAAATATTGAAATATTTTGTTTTATTCACAATGAAATATAGACGGGGCTTAGGATCGACAATTTCGCCTGGTAGCTGGCTATCTAGAATATGGGGAAGCGCATGGCAGTGGAACCGGCCCTAGGGACTGCACAATTTAGTAAAGCTACTCGACAAATAAATAGTCAAACCTTAATGAGATCGATCAGTTCATTGAGAAGGTGGAATCCACATTAAGGACTGTCACTGCCCAAAATAAAGATGCCGCCACTAAAGTGAGAAAACGCGCTCAAAATATATCAAGTTATTTCCAACAATCAGTGTCAAACCCCTCTATCCAACATACAATTCCTGACTTATCTGAGGCAATAGAGGACACAGTGTTACCCCCCTTTACACCAATTTTATGCTGAAATAGGTTGCTCCCTTTGAGAGCGAAAAACAAGCTAAAAATAGGGGTGACCTGGGGGTGAGCCAAACTTGGCCTGTACAAGCATTCCCTAATACGACTGGCTGTGTCCCACTTATCACGGAACTGAAAGTCGAGGTGGGAGAAATCAAACAGGTGCAAAGTCTCCTTATTGGGATAATGGATCGGATTTTGCACTTACAGGGGACGCTGATACAGAAAGGCACGCCACAGGGGGGCATTAAGGCAACTGTTAATGAAGCTATTCCATCCTTATCAACATCTAAGTCCATTAATAACTCCAGGGAGAGCTTGCTGAGGCCAAAGTATTAGACACTTAAACCAGCACCCATTGTTGATGTCCAGGGACCAGTTAGGAGAAATATCATAACCCAGGGCAGTGGGAGAGAAAGGGGGCATGTAAGGGTGATGAATCAATTAAACAACCACTTGAAGTCAGGATTTCAATTAGCCATGATTAACGTCCCCAAGCTCTTATATCCTACAAATAAAGTAGCACACTGGATAGGATACCCTTGGGGATGTTATTCAGTCATAAGGAATGACATTCTTGCAGCCAGAAGACGTTTAAATCCGCTGTTGCCCTATGATACAATCGAATTAGTATTTAAAGATAAATACATTGCAGATGGCCTGGTTACGCTTGATATATGATCCTGCTCCCCAAGTAACTTAAACATACAGTTTAAATACATTGGCACAGCAGAAAGGGGTCAGAAGAAACCTGGTGAGGATGTTGCCTTGCCAGAGACCAAATCGGGGCTCGATAAGAATGATAGACTTGAGGGGGATTTAGTCAATCCCTCCATCTCAGAACACGAATGAAGATGGCCTTTCCTGTTGTAGATCCGTGCACACTGCACCAAGTAATGATAGTGGGGGGTATAGAGAGAGTGAACAAATGACTGCACTGGGGACTGATTCAGCGAAGGGGGGTTCATCCCACAACAAATGTTAACCAACTAGGACCAAAAGACAGATTAATACTCCAGGAAAGTAATAGTTTTATGGACCTAGTTAGGAGGGATAATGCAGGGAAATTACCACCTGCATCTCATGCTATAATAAGATCATCTCAATCGAGCTCTCCTGTAGACCTCTCTGCAAATCAGGCATCTACACCTAGCTGTCCCCCTAGTAGTTTCCAGGGTAATCATATGCCAGTAATAATGCCTGCAATAATCTCCTGGAACATAGCTGGTCTGAATGCGAAGCTGAAACTCCCTGATTGATGTAATTTTATCGACCATTACAATATTTCTTTCTTTCAAGAAACATGATCCATAAGCCCAGCCTATTGACTTGGTTTCTTGACTTATGTCATGCCGGCAACCAACGATAAAGGGGGAGGCCTTCAGGTGGACTGATAACATGGGTTAAATCATCCCTGAAATGCAAAATGCGGCAACTTGACATTGCCAGCAAGGACATCCTAGGAATTGAAGTAAGCGGAAGGAACAAGCCACCTGTATCTTTTTTTAACATTTATGCAAGAGGGGAATTGGGCGGGGCTGCCGCGCTGACAATCCAAACCCTAGAAGCTTTTTTGTACAAACAGCTGTCAGGGGTTTATAGGCTTGTTGCAGGTGATTTTAACACTCCATTTGAACCCCTTGGGAGGGATGATGCAGGAATGACAGCAGAGGAGGATAAAAGATGGGCTATTCCCTAACTAGAGCTTGTCCCGGTCAAGAGATGGACGAGGCTTGTTCTCCTGAAGGCACTCACCATAGAATTTGGCGTACGAGGCCTAAATGGAAAGACCAATTCTGATTGAAGGGGGGCATGCACATTTGATAATTCTAGATCAAGAAGTCATATTGATTTTTTAATGGTTGTTTTATATCTGTGGCACTCAGTTAATGATATGAGAACAATATGCCACAAGATACCACATGTACAAGGTCACAATCCATCATAACAATATGCATAACGCAACTCAACACTCAAAACAACTCACTTCACAATGTGGCCTATTTATACTCACATAATGCAACTTCTGACAACTTCAACAGGTCACGTCCATCAGCATTATTCAGAAAATTTCAAGATTCCCTAATTCTGACAATTTTGGTGGTGCAAATCTAATCTAATTGAAATTTTGCACCAAATGTTCCGCCGCCTGCATTCTCCACCACAAATTTGTTAGCACTTTGCACCAATACATTATGAAAGGGCCGATAAGCAGGATCAGGGCATGTTAGTCCCAAAAGATTAAGGCCCAATGTGTGAGAAGTTGGCCTGGTATATGATGCTCACTAATTAAAGTGATCACCTTGTACCATGCCAAGCAACCCTTATGGTGTGGTTGTAAGTCAACCTTTTCGGACTAGCTGACCTAGTGGTAGCGTAGGCTAAGCAGTCTTTGAGGCTAAACTCGTGAAGCGTGTTAAGCCAGCTGTTTTACCAAATGCAACCCCCTTTTATACCAATGAAAGGACACCACACAGATATATATTCAAAATATATATGTATTTATTTCTCAAAGTAACCCCTAGTCTCTTTATGAGCACAGGAGCACAAATCGTCAAACAAGATTACAGTAGAATACACAGAAGTTGCACTTTATATGGATAGGCCCTGGTGGCCGCTCGAACCATATACTAAAATAGTGGTATAAGTACCACGAACAGAAAAGGGAAAAGGCCTAGGGCCTCTAGAATCGCTGGGCCTACAAGGAGCTAACTTCAGTTAGTGACCAGGAGGTCCACGGGTGGCGTGTGCAGAGCAAATAGTCACACGCGTGCTCCCATAGGTTTCAATGGGTGCGTAAAAAGTACAAAGTTACTGCAAAAAGGTTCTTCCGGATGGACTAGGAACTCAAGATTTGGAACACAGGCACTAGAGATGTAATACTACACTTGGGCACAGGAGTGCCAGCTTTACCTCACCCACAGGAAGCGGGTGCATAGGCCTCGAAGTGCGTCGGGTTTCTTCTATCTGTTCCGTGGAGCTTGAAGGCAAAGATGCTGCAGGCGGTCGGTCCGGGAGAGATGCGGTGGATCCAAGAGTGGATCGGAGATGTTGAAGACCTGTAAGCAGAGGGGACAGTGTTCACAGTCACTAGCCAGTGACCAGCGTGGCACCAGGTGGGTACCAGGCGATGTCGGGTGCAAACAGGAAGAAAGGTGTAGCTTGTCTCTGCAGCCACGTGGTCCCTGGAGGTCGACGACGTCCAGGAGTCGGTTCACGAGCTGTCCCACGCAGGCTCTCGCTGTCGGCGGTGTCGGCGACTTGATCGAAGCAAACAAGCCTTGGCAAAAGCAATTGTTGTAGGAGATGAAATAAGCAGATGGTTCTGACCAGCAAGGTCAGAAGGACTGCTCCTTTGGAGGGGAGCAAGGGCCAGTCTGGAGCAACCAGACTAGCGGTGTATTTCGTAAAGTTCGTCGCCAAGATGGCTACTAGCCAGCGGGCCAGCAACCGGTTAGGCGCGTCGAGTGGCAAAATGCAGAAGGGCCCCACGCAGATCGTGGAGATGCTGGAGGGCTCACCTTTGGTGCAGATGCTGCTCGAGGGTTGGGCTTCTCAGATCCCAAAGCACAACTTGGAGGGAGCCTCGGTTGTTGCACTTGTCAGCTTGTCGTGGTCGTTTCAAGATGGCTGGCTCCACGTGTCTCGGTGCCTCCACGGGTCTCCTCTTTTCAGGGACTGTGGATCGGGCAGTGAGAGGTCTGGAGGTCCAGGTCTTGTCAGTCTCTGGGCTCGGGCTCCGGCGGGAGGCGGCGGCAAAGTAGACGTTGATTCGCTGGATGGTGCTTGCGTTAGCAAGGTGGTCACTCCCTGACCACAGGGGAGATTTCCTTCAGTCTTCTGTGCAGCAGAATGTCGAAGTTCCCGTCTTCTTCTTAGTTTCAAGTTGATTCCAGGATGTCTGAAGTCTTAGGACACAGCTCCTACCTTTAAGCGGATTCTAGGGGCCGGACTACCTGCTAGGTCCCTCCCTAAGGGTGGGACCAGGAAGGGGGGTGGTTACACCCCCAATCCTTTGTCCAGCTCGCCCCAGGCCCGGGACTGGTGTGCCCCAGGACCGGATTGAACTGGCATATGCACCGAGGCTCCTTGTGAGCCTCAGGCATGTCTGGTTCTATTCAAGCCCTACCTGACCAATACACAAAATCCTGTCTGGGGTGGTGCACGCACCTCCCCTGGCAGGAAACCCTTTGTCCACACCTCCCAAGCTGGAAGGACTCCCAGCAGCAGGAGGGCAGACTTGTGTCTGTGGTGGCAGCATCCATTTTGTGGAGCTGAGGCTATGTCTGATTTTACCCGGGTTTCAGGTACTGTACATGTCGTGTCCCTCTAGAAGGGTGGAAGGCTAACCCCGTCGCCAGAATTGGCGAGGGGTTAGTATTCCAATTCGTATGACACCTTACTCGACATGTTTTGATAAAGCCAAACCAAAGATAGCATTTAACCGCGAGGTTCATAATGCACTTAAGAGTATATGGTATGACGATATCTGGAAACAGTAGAAGGAAGTTGTTGCGACCACTGCAGACAGGCTCAGCTCATGCCAGAGCACCATCTCACATGGAACCAACCACTCTGCCTTCAGGATTGTTAAGGCCTGCCATAGGAGTGACTTATAGGTTAACATGTGTCCCATTTAAGGTTAGGTATAGGTATACTACACCTAAGTAAGAGGTGGTTACACCAACTTACCCCAGCTGAGTGATCAGCCAGTTGTGTCAAATTTGTTAGGCCAGGCCTGGGGTGGCAGAATACATGCTGCAGCCCCTGGCAGGCCTTAGATACACCAATGCCCTGGGTACCTAGTGTACACTGGTACAGGGGCTCACAGGGTGATCTAACCAATTGGGTATGTACCTAGGGTACATGGAGTCCATTTTAAAGAGAGAACAGCCAGGCTGAGATCCTGAATGGCAGGATCTCAGGCCAACTAAGTCGAAAAACCAGCTAGACACTAGGAAAAAATTTGGGGGTAACCATAGTCAGATATCCACCTTCCTACACAACCCCCCCCCCCCCCCCCCCCCCCCAAACGAAGGGAGATAAGGCTGATCTTGACCAGGTAAGCCTATATTGCCCAAGTGGCCATATAAGGAGGAACCAGCACTGGCATGGTTACCCCCTGTCTCATGGTCCACTAAGCAATCCCTTACCCTAAGGGTATCAGAGGGTCTCCACCATAGGGAATCTCTACCTTTGGTGTGTCTTGGCAAAGTAGAAGGCTGGTGTTGAGATGGAGTACTGAAGTGAGTGTCCTCAAAGTGAGGCCTCAGCTTCCTCCAATCATCCTCCACCATGGATGCCTTTCTTTCCTTAACTGAGTTGCACTGTGCTCTCAGGGTCAGCCTCTGGCTACCTAAAGCTGGAGGCTGGGTCCCTTTTGTGGGCTTACTGGAAGGACAGGTCAGGTTTGGGGCCCTAAGGTCCCATGTTTGCCTGTGCCCAACAGAATCCCTCTGGGGGAGGTCCCTAACTACCTGTAAAGGAGATCCCTCAGGAATGTTTTTACCCATCACCTGACTAGGGCTACTAGCCAGGCAATCCTCATTCTTTTGATGGGGGGGTTCTGGTGGACAGGGGCCCTCTTGGGGTCCACTGGCCTCCCTGACCTCTGCAGCCCTGGGCTGACTGAGGCAGGGTAGAGAGAGGCAGGCTACCTGCACCAGACTGGGTCCCACCTTGGAAGGGGCCACTGACATCAGAGGCTCTGCCAGGCCAGGCCTGGCTACCTCTGGGGCAGTTCCTTCCCAAGAGGTGAGGTCAGATCCCTGAGGAGACTGACCTTTTCCTAATGTCTGGGAAGAGGGAGACTTTTCTTCCTCCCCACTACTCTCTGTTTGTGTGGAGTCATCCATAGTTTCAGGCTTCACTACACCTATGTCAGTCTGAGTATAGGCTGAGACCATTACAGCCTTGCCAACCTTTTCAGGGGGGCACTCAGTTTGTGTTTGAGCTGTGACTGTCACAGCTCTGCCAGTCTCTACAGGGAAGTCTGTCTGTGCCTGGGCTGTGGCTACCACTGCCCTTCCAACCTTTCCAGGGAGGAAATCTATTTGGACAGGGGTTGTGAATGGCACAACCCCACTACCCTTTCTTGAAAGGCCTACCATTTTAGAATGGGTGTCTTGTTCAACTCCAGCCCAGGCTGAGAGTTCTAAGTCATTCCCTAGTAAGCAGTCCACAGGCAAGGTTGGGGACACTGCCACCCTTTTAGGGCCAGTGACACCTCCCCAACTGAGACATACCTCTGCCATGGGATGACTGTTCTGTTTGCCATCAATGTTAGTCACCTGGTAGGAGAAACCAGGCAAAAGCTGCTCAGAGGGAACTAGCCAATGGGCCACCATTGTGATGCTAGCTCCAGTGTCTCTGTAGGCCTCAGCTTTGGTACCATTGATGTAGGGCTCCTGTCTGTACCTACCCAAAGTGTTGGGACAGGCAGTGAAGTTGGCAAACCCCATGCCACCATCACAGACAAGAGTAGTTGCTGTAGGGGAATTGGCTAAGCCAGGGTCCCCCTGTGTTCCCCAAGTGAACCCACCCAGATTTCTGGGGGCACTCCCACCACCTGGGGGATTACTGCTGACAGTAATAGGTGGTGTGACAGGAGTAATTGGAGTAACAGTTTTGTTTTTAGCCCTTGGGCAACTGCTGTCAGTTTTCCAATGCCCAGGAGTTTTACACTCATGGCAGTAAGGCTTTTTACCTGTGGTAGAGGAGGGAGCTTTGGACCCACCACCCTGTGTGGAGTTCTGGGGCCCTGAGGAAGATTTCTCTTTTGCTTTATCCCCACCCTTCTCTTGAGGTTTGGTGGTATCTTTCTTTTGGTCACCACCCTGATTCTTAGGCCTGATCCTGGTCCTAAACCCATTTATCTGCCCTCTTTCCCAATTCTTGGGGAGAGGTCAAATCTGAGTCTACCAGATGTTGATGGAGGAGCTGGTTTTGACAGTTACTTAAAATCTGTTCTCTCATCATCAAATTGTACAATCCTGTATAATCAGATACCTTACTTCCCAGCAACCAACCCTCCAAAGCCTTAGTGGCACATTCAACATATTCAGACCAGTCCTGAGTCTGTGTCTTCTGGGTGTCTCTGAACATTAACCTGTACTGTTCAGTGGTTAAGCCTAACCCATCAACTAGGACACTCTTCAGGACTCTGTAATTTCTGACATCCTCTTCTCTAACAGTGAGGAGTCTGTCTCTGCCTCTTCCTTCAAAGGAGAGCCAGAGGATTGCTGCCCACTGGTCTTCAGGAACCTGCTGCACTTTGCAGGCTCTCTCAAGAGCAGTCATCCATTTGTGGATGTCATCCCCACTTTTGTAGGGGGGCACAACCTTAGACAGGTTCCTATTATCAAAGACCCAATCTTTGTCCTTAGGGACAATGCTGCCACCAGTGGGTATAGACCCACTCTCTCTAGGTTGCCTAGCCTTGTTCAGTTTCTCTTCCATCAGGGCTACCTCTAGCTCCTGCTTCCTGATCCTCAGCTGGGCTTCCTGCATTCTGGCCTCATGCTCCCTCCTCTGAGGGGTGGTCATCCTTCTCCTGGAGTGACCTTGAGAGCCTCTAGAGGTATGAGAAGCATTAGATTCACCTGAGTGATTCCTTTGCCTCCCAAGCCCCTTGTTAAGTCCACTGGGGAGATCCAATGGGATGATCCCATTGTCAGTCCCCAATAGCCTTAGTTTAGCTGGGCCAAGTATAACACTTGGTACTGGGCTAGTTCTCCCTTCATCCTCACTACTTTCTGTATCCTCCCCACTTTCCTCCTCTGTAGTATGATTCTCATCTAAGGGATGGCTATTGGAAAGGGGTACTTCAGTAGCATCTTCAGAAGGGGGGCCTCCTGTTCCTGTCCCTAAGGGGCCTAACTGGGAGGCTTTCCTGAGAGCTTTCTGATCTTCATCAGCCTGTAAAAGCTCCCTGAGTTCAGCAGAGGTAGGATTCTTGGGCTGTTTAAGGCCCCTGATATTTGCCAACTGCCTGAGCTCATTTTGATTAAGGGTAGCAAAGATGGATGGTGCCCTCTGGGGGTCACTCTCAACAGAGATGGGTACAGTGGACCCCTCTGCCCCAGCCATTGCTCTTAAGTGTGGGTGGATGTGTTGCAATCTACCTACACTTGGGTTTACCTACTAAACCTATCTAGTAGTTGTAGTCAGGGTGTGCTACTCCCTTTGCTCTACAACAACTAAGTTCAGTAGAACTTAAGTATATCTAATCTTGTTTTATATGTACCTATAGGTACCTATGTGATCTTTCAATTGGTAACCAAGAGATTACAATGGTAAAACACAGCAAGCTCAAATCCAACCGCTGCTCACCAATGTAAGAAGTTGGCCTGGTATATGATGCTCACTAATTAAAGTGATCACCTTGTACCATGCCAAGCAACCCTTATGGTGTGGTTGTAAGTCAACCTTTTCGGACTAGCTGCCCTAGTGGTAGCGTAGGCTAAGCAGTCTTTGAGGCTAAACTCGTGAAGCGTGTTAAGCCAGCTGTTTTACCAAATGCAACCCCCTTTTATACCAATGAAAGGACACCACACAGATATATATTCAAAATATATATGTATTTATTTCTCAAAGTAACCCCTAGTCTCTTTATGAGCACAGGAGCACAAATCGTCAAACAAGATTACAGTAGAATACACAGAAGTTGCACTTTATATGGATAGGCCCTGGTGGCCGCTCGAACCATATACTAAAATAGTGGTATAAGTACCACGAACAGAAAAGGGAAAAGGCCTAGGGCCTCTAGAATCGCTGGGCCTACAAGGAGCTAACTTCAGTTAGTGACCAGGAGGTCCACGGGTGGCGTGTGCAGAGCAAATAGTCACACGCGTGCTCCCATAGGTTTCAATGGGTGCGTAAAAAGTACAAAGTTACTGCAAAAAGGATCTTCCGGATGGACTAGGAACTCAAGATTTGGAACACAGGCACTAGAGATGTAATACTACACTTGGGCACAGGAGTGCCAGCTTTACCTCACCCACAGGAAGCGGGTGCATAGGCCTCGAAGTGCGTCGGGTTTCTTCTATCTGTTCCGTGGAGCTTGAAGGCAAAGATGCTGCAGGCGGTCAGTCCGGGAGAGATGCGGTGGATCCAAGAGTGGATCGGAGATGTTGAAGACCTGTAAGCAGAGGGGACAGTGTTCACAGTCACTAGCCAGTGACCAGCGTGGCACCAGGTGGGTACCAGGCGATGTCGGGTGCAAACAGGAAGAAAGGTGTAGCTTGTCTCTGCAGCCACGTGGTCCCTGGAGGTCGACGACGTCCAGGAGTCGGTTCACGAGCTGTCCCACGCAGGCTCTCGCTGTCGGCGGTGTCGGCGACTTGATCGAAGCAAACAAGCCTTGGCAAAAGCAATTGTTGTAGGAGATGAAATAAGCTGATGGTTCTGACCAGCAAGGTCAGAAGGACTGCTCCTTTGGAGGGGAGCAAGGGCCAGTCTGGAGCAACCAGACTAGCGGTGTATTTCATAAAGTTCGTCACCAAGATGGCTACTAGCCAGCGGGCCAGCAACCGGTTAGGCGCGTCGAGTGGCAAAATGCAGAAGGGCCCCACGCAGATCGTGGAGATGCTGGAGGGCTCACCTTTGGTGCAGATGCTGCTCGAGGGTTGGGCTTCTCAGATCCCAAAGCACAACTTGGAGGGAGCCTCGGTTGTTGCACTTGTCAGCTTGTCGTGGTCGTTTCAAGATGGCTGGCTCCACGTGTCTCGGTGCCTCCACGGGTCTCCTCTTTTCAGGGACTGTGGATCGGGCGGTGAGAGGTCTGGAGGTCCAGGTCTTGTCAGTCTCTGGGCTCGGGCTCCGGCGGGAGGCGGCGGCAAAGCAGACGTTGATTCGCTGGATGGTGCTTGCGTTAGCAAGGTGGTCACTCCCTGACCACAGGGGAGATTTCCTTCAGTCTTCTGTGCAGCAGAATGTCGAAGTTCCCGTCTTCTTCTTAGTTTCAAGTTGATTCCAGGATGTCTGAAGTCTTAGGACACAGCTCCTACCTTTAAGCGGATTCTAGGGGCCGGACTACCTGCTAGGTCCCTCCCTAAGGGTGGGACCAGGAAGGGGGGTGGTTACACCCCCAATCCTTTGTCCAGCTCGCCCCAGGCCCGGGACTGGTGTGCCCCAGGACCGGATTGAACTGGCATATGCACCGAGGCTCCTTGTGAGCCTCAGGCATGTCTGGTTCTATTCAAGCCCTACCTGACCAATACACAAAATCCTGTCTGGGGTGGTGCACGCACCTCCCCTGGCAGGAAACCCTTTGTCCACACCTCCCAAGCTGGAAGGACTCCCAGCAGCAGGAGGGCAGACTTGTGTCTGTGGTGGCAGCATCCATTTTGTGGAGCTGAGGCTATGTCTGATTTTACCCGGGTTTCAGGTACTGTACATGTCGTGTCCCTCTAGAAGGGTGGAATGCTAACCCCGTCGCCAGAATTGGCGAGGGGTTAGTATTCCAATTCGTATGACACCTTACTCAACATGTTTTGATAAAGCCAAACCAAAGATAGCATTTAACCGCGAGGTTCATAATGCACTTAAGAGTATATGGTATGACGATATCTGGAAACAGTAGAAGGAAGTTGTTCCGACCACTGCAGACAGGCTCAGCTCATGCCAGAGCACCATCTCACATGGAACCAAGCACTCTGCCTTCAGGATTGTTAAGGCCTGCCATAGGAGTGACTTATAGGTTAACATGTGTCCCATTTAAGGTTAGGTATAGGTATACTACACCTAAGTAAGAGGTGGTTACACCAACTTACCCCAGCTGAGTGATCAGCCACTTGTGTCAAATTTGTTAGGCCAGGCCTGGGGTGGCATAATACATGCTGCAGCCCCTGGCAGGCCTTAGATACACCAATGCCCTGGGTACCTAGTGTACACTGGTACAGGGGCTCACAGGGTGATCTAACCAATTGGGTATGTACCTAGGGTATATGGAGTCCATTTTAAAGAGAGAACAGCCAGGCTGAGATCCTGAATGGCAGGATCTCAGGCCAACTAAGTCGAAAAACCAGCTAGACACTAGGAAAAAATTTGGGGGTAACCATAGTCAGATATCCACCTTCCTACACAATGCAAATAAAGGAAACCATGCAAGACATTATTCAAAGTCAAAACCATGAAGGTTTAATCAAACTTTAAGAGAGCAAAAAGTCTGTAAATTCTCTAAGCACAAAGCCAACAAGAGGACTGACATAAACTCTGCCTCTGGAGAATAGGCATAACGCTCTGGCTCAGAAATGAACTAAGTACAAAATTAAATAACAGCCCGACTGTTCAGGATAAAAGCAAATTAAAAGTACTGTTAGAAATTGGGTCTCTGGTTGGCAAAGGTATGCATCCTATCCATAATCACAAAAAGAGGGACAAAGGGCTTTTATACATAAGGTCCAGCACAGATGACCAAATGCAATATGAAAATTCGAGTTGTGCTGTTCCTGAATAAACTAGAGTGTAGCAATATACATACGACAGTAGGCTATAGAGTCAAAGAGATGGGAATCCATTTCTTTGTAATATAATGCCCTCACACACCCAGTTGGGTGTCATGCTTCATCATTTGGCTGCTCCTCGTCTGGCCGGCGCTGCAATGCCTGATGGGCTCCCGAAGAGGGGCACTTTGGCAGAGATCTTTTTCCAAATAGCCGTTTGGTGCCGTGGGGATGAGGGGCTTAGTGAGTGTAGATGAAGAAGTGGTGTGTGATGTTTATGTGAATTAAAACAGGGTTGGGAGTACCAGCAAAAATAATTTAATTGCGGGGTCTCCTACCCTGATTGAAATAAAAAGGAAAGGCGCAATGCTAAGTTAATGTCTCAGCTATGGTGCTCTTCCATGTGGTTGGTCAACATGTTTCTCGCCTATTCTACACGTCTAGAGGCGATTCTTCTGGACCAAAAGTTTAAAAAACTATCTACACTAAGGTGGATTGAAAGACAATCATAAACTAATGTTTGAAATTTATGCCACCATGACTTACTCTGTCTAATGACTGGTAGTACTGGTTCTACCAATTATGGAGAGAAAATCATATATTAATGCATAATATCAAACCAATATTACGAGTATCAAACACTACTGTCCTATTCCCTGTGTGTCTAAATCACAGCACACAGTGGTGAGGTGTTACAAGCATATATACACCAGGTGCCAGATATTGTTGTGGTCGCATTATTTCTCATGTGTGTGGTGACCATATCAGTGTATTAAAAACCAAAAAACTGCAGAAAGAGCACAAGATTTGGGATATACTACTGTTTCATCAATCCCCGGCAGGTCAAGATATGAGGAACTTCCCCATATACTAGAGGGGTATACAGATGAAAGGAACAGTTAAGAACTGCCAACTTGCGAAATTAATAGTGCTTTAATTAAATTAGAGGATTTGATATGTGGGCCTCCTTAAAATGTATAGTAACACGCTCCTCCATCACGTTATCTGTTACATGGAGAAATGAACATCATTCAAGGGGAGTTCATTAAAGTTGCCCAATTCATTAAAAGACGTTGTCCCTGTTATGATAAAACAACACAGTGGCAGTTCGTGTAGCAGCACAGCAGTCCTTCTTCCTGGCAGAGTTTCTTTACAGATCCAGAAGTGACTGATTTGGTGGGGTCAGAGACCTAGTATGTATGCCCAGGTGTGCCTTTGAAGTGGAAGTGACTTCAAAGAGGGGATTTGAAGTGCACAGAGGCCTTTCTGCCTAGTCCTGGCTCCAGGCTCACTACAAGCGAGTAATCAACCCTTTGTGTGGACAGGACATTGTCTATTCAGGTGTAAGTATCAGCTCCTCCCTCCAATCCTGCCCAGGATGAACCATCAGGATGCATCGGGCATCCCTACCCTTCTTTTGTGTGTGGCTGTCTAGCGGGAATGCACAAAGTCCAGCTGTCACCCACCCCAGACAGGTATTGAAGACAGGCTGAAGGCACAAAGAGCTTTAAAAGCAAAGAAATACCATCTTTCTAACAGTGTTATTTCTAAAATAGTAATTTTAAATCTAACTTTGCCATCAAAGAGGATTTATCATTACCATCCCAATGATATTAAACATGTCAAGCTACTCCTTCTCAATCAGGAATTACAAAGTATTATAAGGAATTCCCAATGTTAATCTATGAGAGGGGTAGGCCTCACAGTAGTGGAAAATGAATTTGGGTGTTTTTCACCATGTGGACATATAAAACTTAAACGTACATGTCCTACCTTTTACTTACACAGCACCCTGACCTATGGGCTACCTAGGGCATATCTTAGGGGTAACTTATAAGCAATAAAAGAGGACTTTAAGGTTTGGCAAGGGGGTTTAAATGCCAAGTCGACAAGGCAGTGTAAACTGCACACACTGTCTCTGCAGTGGCAGGCCTGAAACATGTTTAAAGGGCTACTTGAGTGGGTGGTTTAATCAGTGCTGCTAGTCCACTGGTAGCATTTCATTTACAGGCCCTGGGCACAGGAAGTGCACTCAACTAGGGACTTACAGATATATCAAATGTACCAGTTGTGGATAAGTCAATGAAACAATGTTTAGGGGAGAAGCACATGTACTTTAGCACTAGTTAACAGTGGTAAAGTGCTTAGAGTCCTAAAGCCAACAAAAACGAGGTCAGAAAAGAGGAGGAGGAAGGCAAAACGTTTGGGGTAACCCTTCAGAGAGGGCCATTTTCCAGTAGGTATGCAATCAAAAAGTATTCTATACAAAAAATATAACAGGAAACCGACATAGGGACTGCTCAGTTGAAAAGGGAAGAAGGCCTTCCACACAACCCTGAATAAGCTATTTTTATAATTTCAGGGGAGTGAAAAAGGATACCCTCTACATAACGTGAAGGGGGTATCATAGGGCTGAAATAATAAAGTAATAGAACATAAACCAATAAACATTTCAAAAATTGTGTTACATAAAACGGCCTACCCTAAAGGTAGTCTAATTATTAATATTCTGGAATCTTATTTAACCTACAAACCAGGGGAAAGGACATTGTGCTGCTAAACAATTAAGTATTTAAATGAATAAACAATTGTGGCTGCGAGCAGCAAAAGGATAGGATAGGATAGGGTATGGTTCTGTATAGTGCGCGAATGCCGAGGCGTCTTGGCGCTGGTAAGTACAGAGGGAAACATGCTCCTCAAATGCGATCCTCTTGGAAGAGCCGTGTCTTTAACAGTTTCCTAAAGGATTGATCATTTTCTACTAGTTTTAGGGAACAAGGGAGCTTGTTCCAGAGTCCAGCAGCACGGATTGAGAAGACTCTACCACCCCATCTGACTCTCTCAATCCGATTGATCTTAATAAGACTCTGGGTGCTAGACCTTAACACACGGCCAGAAGTATAAGGAATAAATAATTTCTAAATATCCTTTGCTCCTCCTCCGAAAACAGCCTTATGCACTAAGCATGTGGTCTTAAAGTCTATACGCTGTTGAACTGGGAGCCAATGTAATGTTTTGATTCCCCCTGAGACAGATTGATCTCTAGGGACGTCCAGTAATAACCTCGCTGCAGCGTTCTGCAGAGTCTGCAGCCTTTTTATCTGCGTCTTATTTATCCCTAACAGTAAGGCGTTGCAGTAGTCCAATCTGGATAACACAAGCGCTACTACAACGGTTTTATGCAGCTCTGGTTTAATAAAAGGGAAAATCTTACGCAGAGTCCTTATTAAGAAGGAGCAGGATGACGCGAGGCTGTTGACATGAGCTGAGAAATTTAGCTGACTGTCAAACAGCACGCCCAGGTTTCTTACCTTGGGCACGGGGCAGGGGCACTCCCCGGGCGCCTAACGGCCACCATGATCTGTTCCACAGGGGACTCCCGTGGCCAAACTCAATAATCTCAGTCTTCTCAGTGTTGTTTTTCAAGAAGCTCTCCTGCATCCAAATCATAATTTCAGACAGGCAGTTGTGGAATTTACAAGCCAAGTCGTTAGATTGTTTGCAGGTGGAAATTATGATCTGGGAATCGTCAGCATACGAGACTATTGTGAAGCCATGCTTCCTGAGGAGTCTGGCCAGGCGGGTCACATAGATATTGAACAGCGTAGGTGACAGCGCTGAACCCTGCGGAACCCCACATGGCAGAGAGAAGCTGTCCGACTGTAAACCGTCCCACAGGAAGCTTTGCTCCCTTCCTTCCAGAAAAGAAGAGAGAAGGGACAGCGCACAACCCTCAATGACAATTTCCTGAAGCCTTTGAATCAACACCGTATGATTTACGGTGTCGAAGGCAGCCGACAGATCTAACATCACAAGAATCGCCTTGCCTCCCTTGTCCACTATACTGCGAATTTCCTCTGCTGCCACAAGCAGTGCTGACTCCGTTGAATGTTGTGCACGGAAACCGTGCTGAGTGGAGTCCAGCAGATTATAGGAGTTAAGGTATTCTGTCAGTGATCTGTTTACCTCCCTCTCCAAAATGTTGGCTGCGATAGGCAGTGCGGCGATAGGACGGTAGTTCTTTGGTATATGAGGGTCCAATGCGTTTTTTTTTAACAGTGGTCTGATTGTTGCTATCTTCCAACTTGAAGGGTAGCTGCCAGACTCAAGTACTTGATTAATTAGAGGGGATAGTTCTCCTGCAATCACTTCAGCAGCGAGATGCATAATTGAAGGGGGGCAGGGATCTTTAGGAGACCCAGATTTGGTTAGGGTAATCAATCTGCAGGTTTCTTCTCTAGTAATAGGGGAGAAGTTCCTAAGGCCGGGATGGCTCTTAGTGCTAATTGTCAACAGCTGCCCACGACTCTCTGAATTTGGGTGCAGATTTGTAAAATCATTGTAGATTAGCTGAACCTTCTCCTGAAAGAACAAGGCGAGCTTTTCACACATTTCTTGATCTGGCCGGTAGGTGTTACCCTGAGGTGGTTTAGAGAGAGTGGTTATTGTCTTAAAAAGCTCCTTGGCCGAATTCCCTGCATCCTTGATCCTAATCGCGTAATATGCACCTTTAGCTGCGATTATTGCATCTCTATATGCTAATAGAGCACAATTCTAGCTAACTTTGCTATCGACACTGTAGTCCACTCTCCAGAGGCGCTCAGCCCTCCTACACGTGCTCTTCAAGACTTTGAGTTCCCTACTATACCAGGGAGCAGATGGTTTAGTTCTCCTCGTAAATAGCAGCTTCTCAGGTGCTACTTCCTTGACCATTGCCGCCAGCCATTTATTAAAAAGCAGTGCAGCCTCAGAGTTATCCCTGCTAAGAGTAGGGTATGCGTGGCCCAATGCAGTAATTAGATTATCCGCATTCACTTGGGACCATAGTCTAATTTTCGTCTTTGCCGGCTTTGAGCAAGGAGGGGGTACTAGTAATCCTGCCCTAATGCTGAAATGAATTGCGCTATGGTCAGACCAAGGAAGAGCAGCAAAAGCCTTGATCATTTGCAATATTTCAAGAACATCTCTGTCATGGCTACCTTTAAAGCAAAAGATAAATACAATACAAGAGACGGCACAACAAAAAATCTTATTTCAACTATATTCTGGTAAATGGAAAACAACTCCAGCAGGCCTTTAAACGTGAAGAATAAAGCAGCATTTCTTCAACAGGCAGCCTGAGGCCCAGTTACATCAAAGTGTGGCATAATTATGCTAACATAAACACATTAAAATTAACATTGAACTTTGAATTAATACATCTGCTCCAACAGGGGCTTTGTGCTCTTAGGGGCCTCTGCTAATTCTAGTGACCCCCCTTCTTGTACTGAGTCCCAAACTCGTTGCAGGCTTAAGGCCAATAGGCTAAACAGGTGAGTCCAGCTCGTGCTTCGCCCCCTCACCCCTGGAATCGAGATTAGCACACAGTGACCCTGGGTGTAGGCCTAGACCTGATCAGTCCCTTGCCTAGTTCAGGTTAGAAGCTCTCGGACGAACTTGGCCCTATTAGCCTCTCACCTCTCAATGACTGCACTATGAGTTTGGCCTTCCAGCAACAGCAAAATGCCCACTAGCAGTGACCGGAGGCTGCTGCTGTACCACACAGGAGAGGTGCGAGACCGCGTTCACTCACTCACCATCAGCAGCAAGTATCCTCCTGGCAGCACGTGGGAGCCCTCTATGTGTGGCGCTGCAGCCAGGCACACAGAGTGCCCCTTGGAAGGAAGGGAGGCTTCAGATAGTGGCACTCTTCCCGGTGAAGGCCTCACCGGTTTGTGCTTAATTCTTTTTACGCACTCTGGCCACTCGCCTACAGATGACATATTTTTGGCGCACGAGGCGCTAGGTGTCATCTTCGGGACACATTGCTCTAAGGCAGCGACCTTTAAGCTTCACAAGGCACCCCCCAGGGTACCTCTAAATTAACTTAGTCTGCAGGACTGGTCTTGCGCCAAACGACACACTTGGTAGTGTCGCGGCCACTCATTCCACTTACTTCAGGGCTGATCTCCACTCAATGACACACTTGGCACGGTTGCAGTCACACATTCTGCTTACAGGGCACAAGGGCCACCTGCAGGATCCTACCCAAGGTTCAGTCGGGCCCGCCACTCCTGGGCCCCAGTGGCTCCGACGAGGAAATTGTATCGGCAGTCTCACTGCCCAATTTGGCAGCACCAAGATTCCATCTGTGCTCTTGGTTCCAAATCTCCGTCAGACAGACCCTATGTCAGGCTCAATTGCAGCTGTCCCTCCTTCCACGATATGCTCGGTGCTCTCTCCCCTCATTCGCAGGCAGACTATCCTGGCACCAAGGCCAGTAATACTACTTCAGATCATACTCCAGGCAATCTCGGGCAATAATAATGACCCCAAGCCAAGTAAAGGGGTAAAAGGCTGCTTTATTGGACAGGTGGGCAGAATAATACAACATTTGTACAACAATACATATTCCGAACTATCACCCCCCGTCCCTACTGAATTTTCCCCAACAACCAACTTCCCCCATGTTGTTCAGCCTAATCCTCCTCCCCAAACCCCTATCTACCTCTCCTGCCTACCCCTTGCCTCCAACCTCGCTCCCTTGCTTCCCTCTGTCCGGAACTATTCCTGCCTGTCTTGCTCTCCTCCCACTCTGCCACCAGGAAAAACCCTAACACAGGAGTTTTTCCTGTCCCCCCCCCTTAGAAAAAACACCCTGATACTGTTAACTGGACGCTCATCATCAGTTAAAAGAAAACATACCACCACTGTCGCCCAACCAGTGAAAATTTTATTCCACACCATAACATTGTGCCGAATGGCAAACACTTGACCAAAGAATCCCCAAATTGTTCCATGACATTTGCAGAAAAACTCCAGGCAGAAATAACTTCCCCCAACATCTTACCACTTACGCATTAAAAAAGGGGGGGGGGGAGACAGAGAGATATTTTGGGGAGGGGGGTGGGGAGGGCAAGAATATCAATGCAGTTGCAAAAGAAATTCCCAAAACTTCAAACAATTGTTGCGATAACAGTGATGCTGTCGCTAAAGCAGCACATCCTAACACCAGGTACTAATCTGAAGAATTTTAGAGACCATCTCTTTTATATTTAAAATATAAATTTCATTACCTATAAAAGACAAGTGAACACCATCATGTCTAAAAAATTGATAGTCATCTTTTGTAATTGACTCATGAGCCAACCAGTCTATACCAGCACTGTGGCAAAAACGATGCAGATCTCTATTCATCTTCTTCCGTGCTCTCTCGACTGCTGTAAACCTTTCTGCACCTTTCCAAACCCTTCGTGGCATTAGCGCCGTCAAAACCAGATGTGTGTCGGGCCATGTTTTTAACAAGATTTCGAGATCTGCTTTCATATCAATAATTAAACCAAGACCTGAAAATTGTACTAGGTCGTTTTCGCCAAGATGAATCAGCAACATTTCCAGCTTATATTTACAAGAGGACTCGCTCATAAGGGGCATGAGCTGACCCCACCTCATGCCGCTTTTCCCAAACCAGGACAATATGACCTCCTCTGAATGGAAACCCAAGTTCCTACCAAAATGTCGTTTTTCAGCTTGTTTAGCGGCCCACTTAATGAAGGAGTGTCCAATGATCCAAACTTGGCATTGAGACAGTATGTTACCGGCCGACACACCTGAAAAGAAAAAACAATTAACATCCTGACTTTGAAACATCGCCCTCTAAATTTCTAATGTAACGTAAACAGCAATCTGAGGTCCAGCGTCCTAGCTTCTTAACATCACTGAAGGAAAACCCCCACCTGGCGGCTTCTGAAGCCGCTCCTATTCGGAAAGAATGTGTCCCAAAATTGACAGGATTCTCCCCTACCTTCTTCAAAGCTTTGCGCATAATTGCTAGGATTTGAGTAGCTTGAAGCCGGGATCCATCTTGATGCCTAAAAACATAATCTGAGGTTGCCCCTCCCACTAACAAAAACTCGGACCATGCTTGCCTAGGGCATGAAGGACCGTTTATGGCTTGCAAAAACACTTTCGACCCTTTACCTGTTTGGTCCGTTTTTGATCTTTCTAGAAAAATACAAATAGGGGAACTAAATAAAGAAACGTTGCGAACCTTGAGGCCCTCAATGTGAGCTGTACCCAGCAATTCTGAAATCCTAAATGCTCCAAAAAAGAGCCAAATCAAACATAGCTTGAAAAGACAACATTCAAAGTGGGAAAAACAAACCACAGTTAAAACACTTGTAACCTTGTACAATAATTCCAAAGATATTGGTTCCCTTTTGTGGTGACCCCTCGTTATCGTTTTCGCCCAGCCTTGCAAAATTCTCCGCCCCATCTCACCCGATGAGGGTTCATAGCTCCAGAAAATGTTTCCATAAAAGGCCACCCCCGCTAATTTTCCAGCTATCGTGGTGGACGATATACTCCGCTGTATGTTGCCCATAATGAAATTACTTACATCATCTCTACGCTGCCATAAGTCTATCTCAGTCGGTGGTCTATACTTAGCCCCTGAATCTAAAAACTCCAGCCAAGCTCGTCTGTAGGCCAATTTGGTGCTGTTAGCTAAAGAGCTCTCGATGAGACGCTGAGCAGTCAAATCGCCAAATCCCACACCTCTTGGGGGACCGGAGTCTTCTGACAATCTGCTCCGGGCGCCAAACCACGGAATCTCGCCCACTGAAAATGAGACAGGGCGTCTGCGATGTTATTTGCCACTCCTGCAATATGCTTAGCTTTGAAAATGATATTAAATTGCAAGCACCCCAACATAAAGTTCTGTAATAGCTTCAACAATTGCTTATCTCTGACTTTTTGCCCGTTGACTAGGTCCACTACAGTTTTGTTATCGACATTAAAAACTACCTTTCTGTTGGCCAATTTTGGACCCCAGATAGCCAATGCAACTACAAGTGGAAAAAATTCTAGGAAGGCTATGCTCCTTTTCTCTGTAATCCACGTGTGTGGCCACTGTTCGGCACACCACCTCCCCTCCCAAAATAGGCCAAAACCATTGGCCCCCGAAGCATCAGAATATAGTTGTACCTGCCATATGATTTCCTCTTCTAACGACCAGATCGTTATGCCGTTAAATACTCTCAAAAAACACAACCACACCTCCAAATCCGCCTTCATGTTGGCGGTTATTCTGATCCGATGGTGTGGAAGCCAACAGCCCGACATGGCAAACCCCAAACGTCTGCAAAATGCCCTGCCTGCGCGTACAACCCTACAGGCGAAGTTCAAATGGCCAAGCAAACATTGTACCTCAAGCAACTTCAATTTGTCCGCTTTTGTGGCATATTCTAATAGCCGGGTGATTTCAAGCACTTTTTTCCCCGGAAGTCTGGCTTCCATCTTGAGTATCAATTTCAATACCCAGGTATGTTAAACAACAGCTGGGCCCCTCCGTTTTGTCAGGTGCTAGTGGGACACCCATCTCTTGTGCAAAAGATTGAAAATCCTGTAGCGCTTTTCCGCATTGTTGTGAACCTGAAGCCCCCACAAACAAAAAGTCGTCTAAATAATGCATTACACTCATGTGGCCAGTCGCCCAAGAAAAGCACCACTGCAAGAATGAACTAAAAGATTCAAAAAGCCTGCAGGATATCGCGCACCCCATTGGGAGGGCCTTGTCCACAAAGAATTTTTCTTCAAAATGAATACCCAAAAGGGAAAAATCCAAGGGGTGAACAGGTAGTAACCGAAAAGCCGACTTTATGTCACATTTCGCCAGCTCAGAACCCTCTCCCGCAATTCTTACCATCCCTAAAGCCGTATCCACAGAGGCAAACTTTACCATGGAATCTTCCTTGGCAATGAAATCATTGATGGATGCACCATGGGGCCAGGAGAGATGGTGGATCATCCTAAATTCCCCTTCAACTTTCTTAGGGACCACACCCAAGGATGACACCATAAGATCATGCAAGGGCCATGTATCAAAAGGACCTGCCATTCTGCCCTCTGCCACCTCAGTAAACAACTTGTCCCTCACAATTTGTGGGAAATCCTCTGCGGACTTCAAACGTTTTGCAAAACGATGATATCTGGGTCCCTGGTAACCTAACCTGAACCTTTCCCTGAAACCCCAGTCAAGGAGTGCTGCCTCTTGAGTGTCCGGATAGCATGTTAAATATACTCTCAACCTATCTATATTAATTGGTGTAGAAGCCCTTGTTAACAGGTTGGAAAACACCTCCCCTTCCTCTGACTGGCAAACCGCTCCCCCAATGTAATTGCTCCCCAAAACACTGGGTGACCGCGTGCCTCCCACCGCATCGCTGACTTTCATGCTTGTATTTACAGGGGTTTTTGGCACAGAATCCTTTGTTAAAATTCCAGCATGCGCCAGAAATGGAAGGCTGTTGTCTGTTCCAATTACCCCCCCCCCCCCCCAGGGTGGGTTTGAGCGGAAAGGGCCGACCGGGCACTGCTAGGCCACTCGCCGTATGCATGGATGGAGGGGGCCTTTGCGGGTACATCCATTGCACCCAAAGTTCATTATCCACTTCGCCCCATGGTTTATCCGGTATAATGACTAAACGTGCCCGAAACTCTTCATCATAATGCAACCATGCAAACCCACCAAACTCCATGGTCGCTTTTCTGATGGTATCCACATATTTGAAAATAGCCACTGACCTCTCAGGAAACCTTTCATAATAAACACTCGCGAAAATTAGGAAAGCGGACGTCCAATTATCTATATTGGTTGGAACCCGAGGTCTCCTAGCTAACTCCCATGCCTCTTCTTTGGACCCTTCCTTTGCCTGAATCTCCCGATGAAGGAGCTTAAACACATTCACAAACTCCCCCTTCCATATTTTCTCTTTCGTGACTCTAGACAAATGAGCACCCAGCGGCATCGATCAACCCATATAAGGTAATCTTTTTAAACCTGAGGGCTGTGATGCATCCCCTTCTGTTTTCGCACCCTTATCTGGATCTACCACCCCAACATGCTTGCCCACCTGAACTACAGAGCCTGCAACTACCTGACTAGCTGCCTCCTCCAATGCACCTTTAGCGCCCCCACCGTCTGTGCCAACTCCCTTATCAAAACATAAGCGTTTTTGACGAGGACGAAAATGCACCTCACCTGTTTTTATGGCCGAGCTTTCTTTGGACAAAATTCTCCTCTTCGTTCCCTTAGCGCTATTTCTGGTATTGTTCACTTTTGGAGCACCGTCACTGGAAATTTCCTGTGAAAAATAATTTCTGGAGATATCTTTAGTAGACCCCCCCCTTATCCCGAAAAGAAAAAGGGGAATTTTTCACTAGGGCGTCCTCATCTTCGAGTTCCCCTTCCTCCAAAGATGCACATTCTTCTTCCACCGACATATGACCTACCACCCCAGCCTCGCCTACTATACCACCCCTGTTACTGCCCCCAGGAAGCTCCCCATCCCCAACCCCCCCATCATATACATTCCAGTTAATAGCTCCCTTAAAACGAGACGCTCTCTTGACATCCAACGGCGTTGGGAATTTCGCTTGAAAATCCCCATCCTCTTTATTTCGTACGTTGCAGGATGCAAAAGGCCTGGCCGATATGACTCCACTGCCCTTTTTTGTACATGGCAGCGTCTCGCCCACGGCAGGCTGCAAGCCGCTTAAACCTGCAGCTGGTTGTGATCTGCCTCCTTTAAACTGAGATAGTCTGGCCGCATTCATAATTTCTTTCGGCATCCAGACCCACTGCCCTTCTGCCCCTTTCCCAAATACTTAAGACGCCTGACCCTCCACTGTCTTGCATGTGGGATCCATTAAACCATCACCTATTACCACTGCCTCAGCCAGCTTGGATATGACCGGTCCCTCCTCTTCGTTCTGTTTTGTCCCAGACATTTTTGTCATAACGTCACCCCTTGTGTTAGAAAAAATTGGTGACAAACACCTCTCTTCCGATGACTGTGAAGAGAAACTTGAAACATTGAATTGTTTCTTATTAAAAATAAAAATATCCTGTTTGCTGTTTGTAAATGCTTGCTTTTTCCCCCCAATGTCATGCATTACTGTTGAGAAACCACGAGGTGGCGTATTTCCTTTCTCCCCAACTCCCTGCGGTACCTGAGGAAAAGCCATTCCATCCTTGTCACCAGTCCCTTTGGTTTTAGGCATGATATTTGTCGCGCGCGTGCGTGGCCTGCCCCTCCCTCTCTTCAATGGCGCAGGAGCTGATGACAACGCAGGAGCCCAGGGCATACACACACCTCGCGCCGGTGAGCCCTCCTCCCTCAAACTAATCACCCCAATTGAAGGCACTGGTGAAACTTCGCTTGATGCGCAAGCCGCCACCACCGCCGCTACTCCACCAGCAGCCCTGTGTGGCTTGCGCTCCACACCTACCCAAGCCTGCTCTAAAATTCCAGGCATTAACAGGTCTTCCCTCCCTGCCTCACAAAGCACCCGCAGGGCTTCACGAACCGAAGCAGCTGCCTCCATAACTTGGTCGTGCTGATAAAATCTTAATAAATCCTTGCCAAACCGCCAAATTAATGAGCCCCCCTACCTCACCACCTCAGGAACACGAAGCGCGATGGTTAGTTTGAACGCCTAGCGCTCGCGCTGCTGTTCCAACCAATCAGCACGCGCACCACCTGTCCAGGGCATACCATTGCCCGAAGCTACCCGGGGGCGGACAATCTGCGATTGCCGCCCCCAGGAGCCCTCATTCTCCCCTCGCGTCTGGGGAGTTGGTAGTCAGTGCAGTCTCTGAGAACTCTACGGTAGAGGTCTTCAAACTGGGGGGTGGGGGGTGCCCTCGGGGGTCCGTAGTGGTTCCGAGGGGGGGCAAATGCCTTACTAAGTACTTGTGAATGAAGACGCCCTGAAAGAGTGACTTTGTTTATTTTTCGCGTTTCCAGGTCGTCTTCATTTACATGAAAGTTAAAGTGTAAGACAAAAGTGAGGCCGCTGTGATCCTGAGCCCTGAGGTGGCAGGGTGAAGGATTTGGCTAAAAACAACCAAATATTCTATAAGTATTTTGTTGTATTTACAAATTCATAGCAACTGCATTAAAATAATGCACACACTTAAGAGTGTAAAATGAGTTGTAAAGTAAATGTACATTAAACAAATTGATGGGAGATGCACTCCTTTGCATTATGAAACTCGGTTAATGTGATCCCTGCAGATGTCTGTATGTGAGACCAGAGAGTCACAGAACTGAATCCAGGTTGGTGCAGTGCATAATAGTGAGTTGAGTATTTATAGTGTTATAAGTTCCCAGCATGTGAAGTGATGTGAAGAAGTAAGACATTATTCTAAAAGTGTATTAAACACTGTATAAGATAGGCTGCCACACAAGGATTTTGTGTATGTGATCAGGGCACTGGAATTATGCAGCAGGAGAGCACAAGTTATGCGTCAGGGTTAGCAAACTTATGCGGCAAGAAAAGACAAATTATGCATTATAATGCAGCACATGTTTTGCTAGGATTACTAGATTATTTTGACATCTTGTCACATGGTAGTATTGTCTGGGCAACGATTTCACCTCATTAGTCCCAATTTAACAGACAAATACAGAAATAAGCAACTGAAAGATTACCAATTAATTACCCTTTGCGAAGGGCATCCACGGCACGCAAACACACGCCACCACATTTTTAGTAACTTTTGATCTGTTTGAGCTAGAAACATTGTTAAAATCTGCATATTATACTGCAGGTGGTGGTTTATGTAGCCAAACCATAATTATGTGAAAAATGACACGACTACAGAATTGCATAATTCCAGTGGCCCTGTATAAGATGCAACAAGTGCTTTCAAAGAATACATATTAGTAATAGCTAACCAGAGTGTATCTAGTGCAGTCATTGTTTTGATAGCTCCATTAAAAGGACACTAGCAGCCGACGGACATGACCACATTCTGAAGCGGCTCCACAGCCCTCGCTGCTTCGCCTTCATTTATCCTGGGTAAATCCTGAATTTACCCCCTGGCGGAAGGGGGTCCAGACCCTAGTAACCCAGTGAGCTGACTTTGGGCAAATCCTCGGCGGTAACTCGGAGCAGCGGCGGAGTATCTCTGTGGCGGTCAGAGCTCTGTGAAGGGGAGAATGGCGGCGCTCCCCCGCTCAACCGTTTAATGTGGTGAGAACGTAAGAAAGCTAGAACCAGTACGATCACCAGCGGAGCCAACAGCCGCCAGCAGCCTGCTCTCAGGGAGGGGAGTGATCGGGACGCCGCCGGGCGATACAACACCCCGTCGACCCCGTCGATCCCATCGACTGCCTGCGGTGGGCGGAACCTAGACGCCGGACGCGACATCGGCAGGCCGGCTGCGCTCCTAATTGAGGCCCCGGCTTGGAGGCCTAGTGGACATAAGAGCTAGAAAACGGGGACACTCAGTGGGGGATGCTCCCTCTATGCAGCGAAGGCAACTGATCGGACATCTCCCTCTGCTCGCCCTCGTATGGCAAGTGTGAATGAGTGTTTCTTTGTGGGAGGGAGTGGACAAACTTAGAACTGTGCGGCGAGCTTGGAGTGGCCCGGGAATCCCAGGCGGCAATAGCGGACAGTAAAGGGGCGCGCTGCCCAACCACGCTGAGGAGATCCTTGGAAACTGGAGGCCGCATCTGGTGCAGGGCCCTGTAGTCTTCCAGTCCACCATTTTCTATTACCTTCAGGCGCGCTTCGGGTCGAGGTGGGACAGAGTGAAAGGAGTCAACAGCGGCACTGCAGGCTCATATGGCTGGGATATGCCCCCTTCGCCTCTCACCTAGGTACAATAAAATTGTGTGGCGCCTCATCCAGATTCCTCTCCCGAACTATAGAGTGATCGATTGACCAGGAAATCCGACGGGCCGGCGGGGGACTGGGGATCCCCTGCGCAGGCAGCGGCGAGTACCGGGACGGGGCCTTCGACACCTAGCAATACAGCGCCCAACGCAGTGTAATGATGGTGACTGAAAAAGGAACCAAGACACCGGCTCAGAGTAAACTAGCCAAATTTGCCTGGTCCAAGGATGGTGAGGAAGAGAATACAGTGTCTCAAGAGGGATCGGGGAGTCAGCAACATCAGACACCCCAGCAAGACTTGACACTCCAAGACATCATGGAGGCCATAACGGGAGTGCAGACTTCCCTGGAGACTCGGATTGACTCTGTTAACATTGAGGTCTCCCTCATAAGAGCAGACTTGCGGAAAATGGACTGCAGAGTGAAGGAGGTGGAGGACGCCACCACAGTACTGACCTCCGACACGGCCCTGCTAAAACAATAGGTTGACCAGCTACGGGACCAACAGACTAGAATGGAGGGGTTGCTCAATGATTACGAACGAAGGGCACGCAGAAACAATGTACACATCCTGGGAGTTCCGGAGCGGGTGGAGGGCCTGGCAGTGGACCCCTTCGTCGAAGACTTAATTCTGAAACAATTCCAACCGAGATGCCTGTCAAGTTACTTTTCCATTGAGCGCGCCCATCGGGTCCCCGGAGGGAGGCCGAAACCGGGAGCCCCTCCGAGGCCAATCATAGCACGAGTCTTCAACTTACGTGACCGCGATGTCATACTTCAAACTGCGTGGGCCAACCCGCCGCTAAAATTGGAAGACAGTGTGGTCACCTTTTTCCCAGATTTCATCACCAAAGTTCAAGCTCAACGGCGCAGTTTCATGGCAGTCAAAAAGGCATTGCGAGACAAAGAGATAAAATATGCCATGCTCTTCCCAGCGAAGCTCCGTGATGAATCCGAGGGCAAGACATGTTTGTTTTCTTCTCCAGAAGATGCTTGGGAGTGGCTGGAGGGCTGGCGTAGGGTGGCGAAGCCAAATGGAGACCGGAATGGAGGACCCCGAACCGGCAGACTGGACAATACCACCAAACAAAGAGGAGAACTCGTCCAGAAAGACTTGGACTCAACATCGCGCAGCTAAAGGAAATGGCGCTCTAGATGCTGCTGCGAAGCTCCGAATGATGCGTCTGAGCTAAGAATATGGCCTCAGCAGAAGGTACAGGGCACTCTCCACCAACCCATGGCAGACACTGAATACCTGACTATCACAATCTAGGGTGGGAAAGCCTACGATATGGCGTTTTAGAGGTGAAGGCACAAGAAGGGGTTGGAACCAATTACTGACATTTTGGTATCATGCTTATATCCTTCATCTACGGCGGGGGGGGAAGGCTGTAAACCAAGCATCTCTCGAATGGGTGGGGGGGCGACAGGCACTCTGCCTCGTTGGGGAGTGGGTAGTTTGAAATCCACTGGCAGGGGGGCAGGGAGGGGGGAGGAGTGGGGGAAAGGGGGGAATTTGCAGTTAGTCTATTTGTTTGTTCTCAGAACGCACAATGTCACATATTAGACTTGAATAGCTGTGTCCTCCTTTTGAATGTATGGTATACACTTCTGTGGTTCCAGGGGAAATCAATGCTCCAATATCATTTCATGCCTGTAACAATAGATGCTGAACTATCGGGTGTGACAGATGCCCGTCCGGTGGCTTTCGCAGGATCCCCACATGTCCCACACCATATCCTACAATGGGAAGTACAGTAGAAACAACGTTATCGATTTTAACGTGGAATGTAAACGGAATGGGGGACAAAATAAAGCGGGGAGTGGTGCTGAAGTACCTTAAGAGACAGGCCCCAGACTTAGTCCTGATGCAGGAAACACACTTGGTGGGTAATGACTGCAAGGCCCTCAATAGGTGGGGTTACAAACTCCTGGTTCATGCGGGATTCACTTCAGGTTCTAGGGGCACTGGTATCCTAGTTTGGAGAAACCTGGCACTTACTCCCATCCATACATGGGCTGATCCTCAGGGAAGATTTGCAGTGGTGGAGGCCAGTTGGGAAGGAAGGCCGCTTAATGTGGTCTCAGTATATCTTCCTCTAGCGCTGGGTAAGGAGGCACTCTCTACGCTCAGAAGCAAGATGGCGGCTGCGTGACTTGGCTGTAGGTGGTTCCCAGCAGTGGCGGCCTCAAAAGTGAATTACGGGTGATGCGGGATGAGAATGCTAAACCCTCGACACGTTTATGGCCTAAAACGGGCACGAGAGGGAGAGGTGCCCACCAGCAAGTGGGTGCCCAGGTCTCCCCCAACACGAACACAACAGAGGCTGGGGAAGTTCCAGCGACGGGGCATGGCAGGCAAAAACCAAAGGTCCGGATGGAGAATCTCCCGGAAAGGAAGGGGAGGGGTGTAGTTCCCCAGCCCCGGCCACAGCGGACTGGTGCTTCAGTCTTGGATATGCTCAGAGGAGCAGGGAATAGCGCTCCTGTATCGGAAACGGAATTGCAAATACAAACCCCGGGACAAGGTAGCGGCCAAGGCTCTCCTCAGACCGGTAAGTCTTTGCTGGGCTTAGAGGGACTGGGGGGCCCTGTGGAAATGGAGCTACATGGTAGGATAGTGATGGGAGAGTTGATAGAAGGGGTGCAAGGGTCTCAAGAGGCTTCCGTTTTGGGGCATTCTCAGCCCTGACAACAAACTCTGCAGGAAGAGGGTGGACACTTAGGGCAGAACGTAGTGTTGTAGATGGGAGTGCACATCGAGACTGGGGCAGACGGAGGCTCTACCGGGGAGGAACAATCAGGCAGGCAGGAGTCAGCCCAAAGTTGCCAAGTTCAAGTCCTGATCTTATCACGAAGGAGAAGAATCCAGGTACAAAGAAAAAGGGCTCTAGTAAGGCGCAACCTGGATCTGTAGTGGGACGTGCGAAAAATCCCTCTAAAATTAGGGCTCCCATCCCAGGAGGTAACGCAAGATCCCCCAAGAACCTACATGCAATGAGCAAACGTGAATTTTGAATCGGACTCAGAGACCAACGAAGTGGATTTCTTTCACTGTCAGATGTCACTTGGTTAGACGAGGGATCTGGGACTGAGTCTAACTCCGAGCAGAGAGAGACAGATAGTGTATCTGATACCTTTGGCACGGAGTCAATCGCTACAGCCAGGAAGAATTCAAGAGCGGGAAGGATAGTCAAACAAAAGCAGAGGGAATTGAAGTGGGACTACTCTATGGGAGGACAACTGCTTGGGAGCACCACTAAGACCCTTGGTGATGACCACCCTTCTCCACCCCCATCACTTGAAACCATTTTGCAATATGTAGTGACGCATCGAGAGGAAGCCCGAAAGTAGGTGGTCACAGGCAGCAGCGCATAAACTGCAGGGAGCAGTCAGGAAAATAGCTAAAACCTGTAATACCATTATTGATCGAATGTTGGATTTGGAGACCAGAACAGCCTCCTTGGAAATGTACATTGCAGGATCTAGGGGGCAGGTGGAAAGCCATGAAAATCAACTAGTAGACATCCAATGGAAACTAGAGGAGAGCGAAAATCGCCAGAGGCAAAATAATTGGCGTTTTCTCAGAATTCCGGAAGGGAAAGAGGGGTCCAACCCGCGAATATTCATGGTACAACTTCTGCAAAAATCATTCCCTGAATTGGAGGGCTGGGACTGGTCTCATGAAATTCAAAGGGCACATCGAGTCCCGTTTACAATCCGCCAGCCAGTTAGCTCTAACACCAAACCCCGGGCGTTTTTGGAATACTTTGGTAACTTTTTACTGAGAGAAATGGTGTTCGGTAAAACCAGACCAGAAGCCCAACGTGCAGCTGAGGGATTTTCATTTTTAACAAGACCGGATTTCTGTCACTATACAGTCGAGCGTCGCTGGCGCTTGCGCCAAATGATCAAACCCATTCAGGAGAAAGGGGCTCAAGCCTTCCTCCTAAATCCAGCACGGTTGAAAGTTATTTGGAATGACCGGACAACATTTTTCACTTCAGAAATCAAAGCCAAAGAGTCTCTAAACGCAGGAGTGGTCTGATTCTGAGACTCTGACTTTGACTCAATGAAGACTTGGCGTTATAAAGTTTTCGTTTTTTTTTTTTAGCTAAATCTAGACTCGAATTGATAGACTGTCTGTACCCTTTTACCTTTTTGGAGGTTGGGGGAGAGAAATATAATAGGCTTCTAGGAATGAACTGGATGGTTGTTATCGTCTCTTATCTTCTCTCTCTGTTCTCTTTCTATGTGTTTTGTTTGTGTTTTGGTTGTCACTCCTATCCGCCTCCTTTCTTATACCTTCTTACATTCTCTTATTTTTTTTTTTAAACAATTTTTATTGTTTTTTTCCCCAACTATTGCAGCATGAAATCAGCGTTACATACAGTAATCTTGTGCAAGAGAACTAGGCAACTGAGGACAGTACAGGAGAAAGTAGTTCCGCAGCATTGTCGTCCCTAACACCCCACCCCGCCCCCTCTCTACCCCCACCCCCCCTGTCAGTGTGCCCGCATCGGACCCCCCTCCCAGCGAGACGCATAGCGCCCCACGCAGCCAAGGAGCCGAACTCAGAATTATGGGACGAGCCCCATCAGTGTTCTCAAAAGGACCAAAGGCTGCACGCTGCCACCCACATGCATACCACCCCGCGGCTCGACTACTCTGCACATCTTAAGAAACTGTACAAATATCGATGTCTCTCGGAAAATATTCAAGCCGCCTCCTCCTGAGCAGTCTCCCCGGCAGTCCCAGTGGGTCCCTCCTCACTCCCCATATTCTGGGCCATGCGCCCAAACCAGGAAACTCGCCTTCCACCTCCGAATGCTTGGCCCCGTTCTTGCCTTCCAGTGCATGGTAAGCTCCCTTTTTGCCATTATCAGTCCCAAATCGATATATTTGCTCGTGATTTTTGTACGGGGGGTGTGCGGGAACCTAAGCAGAAGGCAAGCTCCCATGTCCACTGCCAGCTCACGCTCAGTCACTTGATTCAGACACGCCACCACATCTGCCCAGTAAGAGCCCAGACCCGGACAGGACCAGAACATATGGCCAAAGTCAGCCCCCTCCGTATTACACCGAGGGCAGCCCGATGAGGAGCCTCCGAAATACCTCAAAGTCTTTGCCGGAGTTAAGTAGGCTCTGTGGAGAGTGTAGAATTGGACCAGTTGAAATCTAGCGTTGCGTGTGCCCTTCCAGGGTCGCCGCAACAGCTGTGACCACGCCGTCTCCGGGATAGGCCTACCAAGGTCCCCCTCCCATTTCTCCCGCAGGGTCGCCAGGGGCGCGAGCCCTTCCGTTGTCAGCCGCCCATAGAGACAGGTGATGGCTTCGCGGTGCCCGCCGCCATAACGACGTACTGGCATCCCAAGGACGTTGGGGGTTCCGACAGCCCCACCCTCCAGTGTTTCCGAATCCCAGCCACCAAGACAGAATGAAGGAGATAGTCCCCCCTCGGCAAGTCAAAATCCCTCTGCAATTCTTGGAACGGCAACAAAACCCCGTCTCTATATAGATCCCCAAGCATGTGAACCCCACATTCCTCCCAGCCCACCAATGCCGACCAGTCTCCACCATGTGGGAGAGCCGTACACATGCCCAGAGGAATTTCCGGGGCATATGGGGCCACGAAGCCCGTTCGTTTCTGACTGCGGATCCAGCAGAGCCGAAGCGTGCGCTCCTCGAGCGTGAGCTGGTCTAACCGGAGTCTTTGCTGTAACATAATGAATGACAGCACATGTCTAGGGATGATCCTACCCTGTGGGCCCTCCGGGCCTCTGAACTCGCGTGCCACGGCCTGTGTAAGCCACTGCAGCTGCGCCGCCAAATAATACCATTCAAAGTCTGGAGCTGCCAGCCTCCCCTCCAACCTCGGTCTCATCAGAGTGGCCAACGCCACCCGACGTCTGCCTGTTCCCCAAATGAACCCTGTCATCAGCGCCCGGAGCGTCTTAAAAAAGGAAGCCGGAATCCAGATCGGTAAAGTGCGGAAGAAATAAAGCAATCGCGGCAGCGCTACCATTTTCAGCAGCGCTACTCGACCGGCCACCGACAGCGGGAGGGTGCGCCAGAACGCCATACTCCCCTTAAGCCCCCTCAGCGCGCCACCCACATTGCCCTCGAAAAGATCGGCAGGAGCGTGAAATATCCGGACTCCCAGGTATGGTAGGCAAACAGGTTCCCAGCTGAGGTCGGCAAGCGCCAAAGGTGCCTGGGTCCCAGGGGACAGAGGAAACAGGCAAGTCTTAGCCCAGTTAACGTGCAACCCCGAGAAGGAGCCGAACTCCCGGAGCAGGAGTCTCATACATTCTCTTATAGTATCACTCTCTCTATATTTTGTTTTTTTCTCCCTTGTTTCTTTCTTTTTTTTTTTGGGAAGCATCTATGTAACAAGGCTCACTAGAGTGAAAGGGGTGAGAGGGGTGGACAGGGGTGCGCAAAGGTCCGGATTTTATTGGAGGGGAGAGGGAAGGGGGGGAGGTGTAAGACTGTCTCCTCGTATGTATTCTGTTTTGCCTGCTTACTTCCAAGGGAAAGGAAGAAAGAGGAGTAGAAGGGGATGGGGGAGAAGGAGAGAAGGGGGGGAAGGGGTAGAGGGGATAAGAGGAAAACAAACTTATAAAAAAGGGAAGGGTTGAACGGGTGCATACACAGGAAAGTGTGGAAATATAGTCACTAATAAGGAAAGTATATGCCACTGCAGGGAGAATCACCTTTCATCCAACCCAGACCGAGACAGGTCTGTTGCTTCACAGCGTGGGGTGGGGGTTTTAGGGAAACGCTGGGGGTGGGCTTGTTCAAGTGGGAGTGGGGGAGGGAAGCTTGCGGGGGGGTTGGGGGAAGGGAGGGGAGAAAACTCGGGAAAGCAATAAGTCAGAGTAACTTAAGAAGCAATACAGTAAGGATTAGGAGGAAATGCTACAACAACCAAGTCGGGTATTCCAAGAACCTTCGGGATGGGTAGACTGTCTATTTGTTCTATAAATATTGGGGGCTTGAATGACAGGGGAAAGAGAGATAGGTCAAATCAGTTATTACGAACTACGGGGGCGGATATAATTTCTCAACAGGAAACGCACATCCCATGGCAAAAGAGAGGGCTCAATGTGATTCAAGGGTACTCGCAGGTGATCTGCTCGTCTCAGACCACCACGACTAGAGGGGTGTCAATTCACGCTTCTAATCGAATGTCACAAGTTGAGCGTACACTCTCAGATAAATAGGGTTGGTGGGCTATCGCGTCAATAGCAAGGGGACTAACAATCTGTACGATCTATAGGTCCAATCTTGATGACCCAGACATATTGACAGAGCTTGAGCTAGAACTGGCGTCTTGGCCATCCCCCCTTGTCATCTGCGGGGATTTTAATATCCATCTAGACACAGACAAGCCATTCTTGAAAAAATACCAAGGAAGGAAGCCACAAGTCTTCAAGGCACTAGAGGCCTTGGTGACAAGTCATGGGCTAGTAAATATGTGGTCCCTTCGAAAACGGTGGGAGGCAGGTTTCACATACTATTCCTGCCCCCATACAAAATACATAAAATTGGATTATTTTTTTTTATCTCTGCTTGTTTTATAGAGGGTACTAACATCAGGAAATTATCAAAAGTATTGTCGGACCATAATCCTATGATGTTGGAAATACCAATACAGGGAGTTGATTGGCCAACTACCAAATGGACATTTGATAGAAAATTGCTGGTTACAGAAGGGTTTGTAGAACATATCAGGGGTGGACCCATCAGTACTTTGATATGAACAGGTATAGCACGTCCAGAGAAATGGTATGAGACGCTTTTAAGGCGGGGTTAAGGGGAGAGAGTGCTAGTTTTGTAGGTTTCCGCAAATTCCCCCCCTGTCATGCAAGAGTTAGAGGAAGATATGACAATAGGGGAAGTTAATGTTGTCCTTCAAGGGATGGTCTCAGGAAAGGCAGCAGGTCCGGACGGTATACCTGTGGTAATTTATAAGATTTTACAGACATAGCTCACCCCCATCCTTTTGGATTTATTTATCGCAATTCAGCTGAGGGGTGTTCCGCCTCAGTCTTGGCAAGAGACTAACATCATCCTCTTTTTAAAGAAAGGGAAAATGGCAGATGATCCGTCTCCATATAGACCAACAGCCCTTATAAATGCCGACAAAAAACTATATTCCAAAATTATTGCGTGTAAACTGGCAAGAATTATTACACCTTTGGTAAGTCTGTGGCAGCACGGCTTAATACCAGGAAAAGGGACCACAGATCATATTTGCCATGCAATATCATTATTTGATATAGCAGAGGCGTCAGGGGAGCAGATGTCCCTTATACTGCTCTATACTCAAAAAGCGTTCAATCAGGTTGAATGGACATACCTTTGGGACAATCTTCGAAAAAAGGGATTTGGTCCACGCATATTAACAGCTATAAAAGCTATGTACATTCAATCTTCTGCAAGGATTCAATTGATGGGTAGGGAAACAGAAAAGATTCCGATAGCCCGGGGAACAAGACAGGGCTGCTACATGTTCTCCTATCCTCTTCGCACTTTATATTGACCCCCTTATAAATGCAATCATACAAGATCAAGATATCAGACCAGTTGTGGTCAGGGGGTTTAAAACCAAGGTGTTAGCGTATGCTGACGATATAGCTGTCATCACCCCTGACCCAACTGGTGCATTAGTAAGGATTGAGGAGCTGGCCCTAGAATTTGGTAGGGATTCTGGGCATGGCTTAAATACAGATAAGACCAAGATAGTGTGTACTAAAAACACGCTTTGTCAGGATCCACGCAAAATTGAGACTGCTACTTACCTTGGGATAGCTATCTCTGCTGAGGTCGACTGAATCTGGGATATTAATGCAGTACCTCTTACAGAGAAGATAGGTAGTGACCTAAGGAGAATAGATAATTTACACCTTTCTATTATAGGAAGAAGCAATGTAATAAAAATGCCGATGTTCCCCAAGGTTCTTTACTTACTTCACTGTATCCCACTGGAACCAGCAAATACTTTTTTAAAGAATATTAATGGGATGTTTTTACAATTTATATTGAACTATAGAAAGATCAGGAAATCCATGACATACATGACATTACCACAAGATAGGGGGGGTTGGCAGTCCCTAATCTCTTATACTATTATTGGGCCATAATGTTGCAGCAAATGGGCATATTGTTTAAGTACAAGATAGAGCCAACCCTGCATGGGCAGGCGGAAACCCCACTATCTATCTTCGAACTGGCCGTGGGTGGTGCAGCACCTGGGATCCTTCGGAGACAGCTGGAGGGGAGTTATTATTTTTTTTTAAACAGTTTAAGCCTCTTAGGGAAGACTGGAACGTTTGGCACAAAGTGCGTAAACATTTAGAAATCGCAAAGATACAATTATATCTATCCCTGTGGTGCTCATCGAGCTTTCCTGCGCCATTATATGATGTAATGTGAAAAAGATCGGATCAGGCAGGAATTAATAGTATAGGTGACATGCTCGACATGAATGGGGTTATCTCATTTATAGAACTCCAGGAGAGATACGGGGTGGAATCTAGTTCTCTCTTTAAATATATCCAAATAAGGGAGTCAATCTGACCTCTAGTACCACAGGTTTTAAATAAGGGTAGAAAACTGCTGTTAGAGCACCTGGTTTTTTAAACAGTCATCCATTAAGGACTTATATTCCATTATGCTCATGGCTAATGTAGATGACATTCCGAGAATCGAAACCGTATGGGCAGACAAATTAGAGAACCCGGATATAGACCTCAGCAGATCGCTGTGGTTGTCTAAGACGGTGTTTTTGTCAGCAAATCTTTTAAAACAGTTTTAAATTCACATTTTACACCTGCAAAATTGTTTGCCTGGGGAAACAGGAAAATGACCACTGCCCAAGATGCACAAAAGGCCCTGCAGACATTGTGCACATGTTCTCCGAATGCACTAAACTCAATAAATTAAAACAGGGGGTCGAATCATTTTTGTTTAAAACTATCTCACGGCCAGTCCCGTTATCTCCAACATTGATGCTACTAGGCTGTGATGAAACTTTACAGCTGGAATCAACTCATGTTTGTTTTTGTTTTATGGTAACTGCAATCTTGCGATTATTGATTGCAACAAAATGGAAGGATGCAGATCCCCCTTCTTATCAAACTTGGTTTGCCAAACTGTTTTTTGTATTTAATTTTTAGATGGGTCTGTATAAATGTGAAGGCTTAAGGGCAAAGAAAAGGGGCATAAAAGTGTGGCGTCCGCTCATTGAACAATAGATTTGCCGGATCTTTCTGTTTCCTGTTTTATGTGTATGAATTGCTGCTATAACTATTACTTGTTGTATGTTGATTGTATTTTATACTTTCCTGAGTTAAAAATAAATTTTAAAAAAAGGGTAAGGAGGCACTTAGTGACCTGGGAAAGATTCTGATAGATCTCCCCGTAGGCACATTAATTCTGGGAGGGGACTTCAACTTGACCATGGACGACAGACTAGATAGACATCTTCGACGACCCCCAACACGCCATAACACTCAAATGGATGAGTTCACTCGGGCCATGGGACTAACCGACGTGTGGCGCTCACTACAACCAGACATGGCGTATTATACTTACTATTCTAACGCACCTAAAAGCATGTCTCAAATAGACTATTTTCTTATGCATCTAACGGACTTAGGCCATTTTCGACATCCTCGTGGGCCCCCAAGAGGCATTTCAGATCATTCACCAGTATGGCTCGAGCTTACCTATAACCAAAAAAGGGAGCGTAGTGCCATAGTCCTTAGTCCATGGCTCCTCACGGTTCCAGACATAAAGAAGAACCTTGCTAGGCAAACAGACTGTTACTTTACCGAAAATATCGGCTCGGTGGACTTGGCACAGACCATATGGGAAGCTTATAAAGTGGTGGTGAAAGGGCAGTCACCGGCACTAAAGATGGGTTATATCCGAAAACACAACCAACAACTACTACAACTGGAGAATGAATTCCTGCAACTGGAGGCACAAAATAATTCCTCCCCTAGTGAGGCCACCACGCACCACTTAACAATCAAGCAACTGGAATATAAAACTCTGGCACGAGAAAAAACCCGGGCTAGGCTAGAGTCTACGAGCTGAGAGACAGAGCCGGGAAAATGCTTGCCTGGCTGGAAAGGAGGGAACAGGGGGAGCGCTGGGTCCCCACACACTCCGTCAAGGGGACTGAGCAGATCTCCGATCCCCAGGACATTGCAGAGGCATTTGCAGACCATCTAGAGGCGGTATATACCTCCTCAACCACATACACAACCGAAGACTCCTGTCAATCTTTAGCAGATATACACCTACCCACCTAGTCAGAGGAAGATAGAACAATAATGGAGGCAGATCTTACAGAGGATGAAATATGCAAAGCTATTAACAGCATTCAATTAGGGAAAGCAATGGGTCGCACCCCATCTTAAAAATATGTATAAGGAAAGCTTTGAGAAAGGAATCCTGCCAGAAGATCAACGTTTGGCTTCCATTGTAGTAATCCGAAAGCCTGGAAAGCCTGCGAACAACTGCGGTTCCTATCGGCCAATTGCCCTAAGTAATGTTGAGGCTAAAGTTCTAGCAAAGCTCCTGGCTTCCCGTTTGGTGTCCTTCCTCCCTTCACTGGTCCATGCAGACCAATCAGGCTTAACGCCAGGGCGCAACACAGCACTGAATATTTTCAGCGTTTACAATGTCCTGGGGCGTCAACACGGGAAACAACCTTTACAACGTAGTCATTACATCGCACTACCTTTACATAGCAGTCATTACATCGCAACATCCTTTGCATCGCATGTCATTACAACGCAGCCATTACATCGCATGTCACTACAACGCATGTCATTACAACGCATGTCACTACAATGCAGGTATTACATCGCAAGTCATTACAACGCATAGTACCCTTACACTATCCAACACTTACCCACTGTTGCACTCACTGGAGTTAGAATAGTAATTTTTACCCCTACACTATCCAACACTTACCCTACTGTTGCACTCACTGGAGTTAGAATAGTAATTATTACCCCTATACTATCCAACACTTACCTTAAATGCGATGTAATGGTATGCATTGTAATGGTATGCGTTGTAAAGGTATAATGCGATGTAATGGAACGCATTGCAAAGGTAGTTTCTAAAAATGCGATGTAATGGAATGCGATGTAAAAGAATGCGTGATAAAGGATGTTACGATGTAAAAACTGTGTTGTAAAGGCATGCATTGTAAATGTATGCGTTGTAATGTCATACGTTCCATCAACACTGTATAGAGGAAGACGCAGTAGTGCTCTCACTTGATGCCTCCATAGCATTTGATTCTATAGAATGGCCCTATCTTTTTGAGGTGCTGGAACACCTGGGGTTTGGCCCGCGATTCATAGGGTGGATTAGACTGCTCTATATGGAGCTACGGGGTCAAGTGAAGGTGAACAATCGCACGTCCCGAACGTTTAAGATGAGCAGAGGCACCAGACAAGGCTGCCCCCTGTCCCCCCTGCTTTTTGTCTTGGTGTTGGAGCCGCTGGCGTCCTGGGTGTGACGGGACGTGGTACTTCGGGGGATGAGGTGGGAAGAGGGCAACAAAGACAGGATATCATTGTATGCAGATGAATTCTGATCTACTTAGCGTCCCCCTCTGCCTCAATATGCAGACTATTGAATATCTTTATGAATGTTGGCAAGAACGCTGGGTATGTCATCAATTGGACTAAATCGATGCTGTTTGTTTTGCGGGGCCCCATTCCTAGACTTCCCCGGGATGTGAAATCGAGGTAGCCCTTAAGGGATTCCGTTACTTGGGGGTCTTTATTACCCCAGACCCCCAACTCTTTTATGACAAAATGTGTCCGTCCCCTTAAGTAGACTCCATAATGATGTTAAACATTGGAGGTCACTGCCACTATCGTTGCTGGGCCGTGCTGCCCTGTTTAAGATGCTTGCTCTCCCGCAATTTCTCTATATTCTTCAAAATTGCCCCAAACGGATCCCTGACTCATATTTTAAAAGCATTGAAGGTGAGGTCTGCTCACTATTGTGGGATGGAGGTACGCCACGCATAGCGTTGCAAAAATTGACGAAAGTGAGGTACGATGGGGGGATCGCACTCCCAGATATGCGACTCCACTACTGGGCCTCGCAATTAGTGGTGATAAATCACTGGCTGTAACATTCTCTGACGGACCCAGCATACAGACAAGATAGATATCAGATAGGAAGAGAGGGGTGCTTAGGGGCCCTATACACGAAGGATCGAAAAGGGAGATATCTGGACCCTATGGCTCGAACGGTGGACATCTGGCATCAGGCAACTAAACGTCTGGGCTGGACCGAGGTGCTGACTCAGGCCACGCCACTGTGGTCCTCTCAAAGACTGGGGTTACTATGTCACCATTTAGATTTTGATAAGTGGGATACCATTGGCCTGTCCACCATAGGAGATCTAGTTAAAAAGGCCAAGATCCTTAAATTCAGGGAACTACAAGAGAAACATCAACTGGCACACGGGGAGATATTTCGCTATCTACAGATCCACCATGCTCTCATGGTAGCACTCTCAGACATGACAAAGGTGCTGGAATCATCTCCCTTGGAGGACCGGTTGCTTTCTGAGTCTATCCCAGACAAAGCCATATCACTAACATATCGTAAATTGTGCAATAATCTACCAGATCCCTTTTCGAACTCTCAGGGACCACTGGCAAGCTGATATCGAGCAAATTGAAGATGAGGACTGGCAAAATGCATTGATGTCCCCAAGGGAAGCAGCCATAACTCATCATTTTCGATTGATCCAATTGAAAATGTTACACAGGACGTACCTTATCTTGGTTACCCTAGCTAAATTAGGGACGAGGAAGAATGTGCTCTGTTTGCGCGACAGTCACCAGGAGGCAACTATCTATCACATTCTATGGGACTTCCCCCAAATACGACCCCGATGAGACGGGGCGACAACACAGATGCAAAACGCACTAGGGAAACAAATCACCTTAACACCACCTATGGGGAATCTCAATATTTGGGAGGCCACTGATCTTACAGAAGTGGAACAGCAACTAGCCACCCTAGGCTATACTTTGGTTAAAAGAGCAATTGCAATGAAATGGGGGGCAACGGAGCGACCATTGACTAAGGTTTGGGCAGCGGAAATGGACAAATGTATGATCGCAGAAAAAAATGTGTATAAATCTAGAGGTTGTCCTAAGAAATGTGACAAAAAATGGACCACGTGGAATACGCATAGAGGGGAATTATGTGTCTCACCAACTATGGAGATGGAAATGTCGAAGGGTACACGTCAATGGAATGATGGACTGAGTCATTGTGTACTATTATGTTCTAAGAAATTGTTATATTTGGATTGGAATACGTGCAAACCTCGATCTGTACTTTAAAATCTAAAACCAATAAAATATATATATATTTTTTTTTAAATGGACACTTTCCAAACCTCAGCATCCTTACATTACCTCTAAAAGAGAATTCATTTTTGTCATCATGATGCTTCAAGTGACACCATAAATGAAATCACTTTTAACCCCCCTTCCTTTAACTCTCACGCAGAGGTACCTCCAGTTCCCCATTAACAAATCTGGGATGGTTGTTTTTAACAAAAAGTATGGGAACAGTTTTGTAAAATTAAAAACACATAGGCACCTTTGTCCTCATACACCCTGCCAACTTTGACCTTTGTTTTCATGCATATATCCTTTCAGGTGAGTTGAGAGAGTAGAAGGGAGGAGGCCAAAAGGGTCATATTCGGAGGCCTGATTGCCCGGACCTCTTGGGTTTCTGGGTAATGGCCAAGGAGAAAGCGCAAACGAGTGAAATCCATGCATAGTGTCAAAAAGATGGCCCACAGGGGGCCACACTATGTGGAATTACATTTCTTTCTTTATAAATGAGACAGCTTCCCCCTCTTCCTCAGTGAGATACCCTGAAAAAGGTGTTGAGAAATGGGGGCTAATTTATTTTTTTAAGTCCATCACTAACATTAGTGCAGCAGGAGCACGGCACTGGGGCAATGGTGTGAGGGGCCACTGCACCCCAATAATGGGTGTGGTAATAGCACAAAGGGGTGGGAAGTAATTTTCCTTGTCAGCATTGGGTCCCAGATTACAAGAAACTGGGGGCGGGATGTGGATATTTTCTCCCTTTTTCGAAACAAAAGGGCAGACAGTCTGCTTTGGATCTCAGGCCTAGAAATATTGTGCAGTGGAATGGACAGAGGACCCAGGTGTGTGAGGGACCAACTAAACCCCTATTATGGCTGCTTTACCCATTCCTTTCTTGCATTAAGGCTCAGTGCACCCATGCTGTGCCAGTGTTGTTTTAGCATCAGAACAATGGTACAAGAGAGGGGATAATTGGAGAAGGGGAGACACCTTAACATTAGGCTTCCGGGAGATGGTAGAAAGGAGTATGGGAGAAGGACTTTAACAAGGAGCAGAGAATACTTCTCACTTCTCAAGGCCGTAGGTCTCATTAGTGAAGCAAGCAGAGTTAGTGCAGAAGGTGCAGTTGCATTGGGACCCAAGAGGACGAGAATCTCAATTAATGGGAGTAGCATTTTTTGTCTAGTTCTGTTTTTTATGTGTTTGCTCTTTTATGCGTCTCACATTTAGGGTTCAATTATGATGGCGGAAGGACCGCCACCACCAGCCATGCGGTGGCGGTCCTTCCGTATGCCGACCGCGAGTTTCCCCCACCCAAATTAGGATGGCAGGGGGAATCTCACCGCGACCGTGGCGGTCGCAAAGACTGTCCGCCACGGATCCACCATGGACAATCCTCCGGATTGCCTGGCGGAGCGGTGTTCACCAGTAAAATGGTGGCGGTGCCTAGCAGGCACCGTCCGCCAGATTACGATGAAGGCTGGAAACAGCCTTTCCATGGCGGTGGAACCACCATGGAAAGGCTGGTGGGGATTGGGTTTGGGGGCCTGTTGCTGGCCCCCCTTGTGTTGGGGAGGCCAGGGTGCACTTGGGGGGGTACCCATGGTACCCCCCTTACATTTCACAGTGCCACGTGGCAGGCACCATGTGGTGCCTGCCATGTAGTGCTGTGAAATGCACAACACGGCATTTTCGCATCGCAGCGGGTGCTACTGTCAGCAGCAACCGCTGCAATGTTAAGATGCAGGATCCGACTGCTACGGTGGCGGTCGCATCCTGATCCGGTGTGCGGGACCGCCACATGTTTGGCGGGTGGCCCCGGTTTACACCAGGATGGTGGACAGACTCCAGTCCATCCGCCATCCTAATGAGTCCCTTAGTGTGGAGTATGACTTACTGAAAAAGTGCCCTGATATTATCTCATAAGCCCACCCCCTACACTCAGCCCTAACCCAACCTAATTACCCAAGACTTTTCATAAAGTTTTGGGAGGGGAGGCTCAGAGCAAAAACGTTTGAAGGCCTCTGCTCTACGGAGTACCCGAACGTGGTAGAAGACACTACAACAACAAATATCAAATGGTCTTGAGCTCCTATCTTTATACTGCTTTCCCAGATAGAGAATGTGTATTTGCAGTCTAATCCTTGGAAATGATTTGCAGCATTTCCCCTCTCTTGTGTCCTAGCCAGCCCACTTTCCAGGCCTGACCTCTGTCTGCAAAGATGCTTTGCCCAGCAGGACAGTCTCCAGATGGAGAGTCCACCACACAGTACAAAGGTATGAGAGCAAGATGCACCTAGTTATTTGTGACACTTCCTCACAGATGTATGGAAGAGAGGAAGGAATCTGTGCCCCTTCAAAGGACTTCTTGCCCTATCAACAGATACTGCAGGCCTCATCCCATATCCCTTGCCATCCACTTAATGGCAACTGTAATTAGAGTAGTTTCCATCCCCATGTATAAGGAAGGGCCCTGGTACTTCTAAGAAAAGCCTACCTCGTGTTTCCTCACCATAGTGTCTGGTGCTCCAGCCCCCCCCCCTCCCCCACCCCCCCAATTAGGAGATGCCAGAAATGCATATATACTGTTTGGAGAAAATAAAACTGTCCTCCACCTAGTACTATGGTCCAGGCTGTGGGTTTCCAAAAAAGAAACCGCAGACCTGCAACACTTCTGCATGGCACATCACAACTTATAGCATGCATGCACAATGCACTGCATAGCACACTAGTGCTTTCAGCATCCATGCACACACACACACAACGCACAGCATGTCACTTTTAGCATTCTGAGTTTATCACGAACAATAGAACTTCAGATGAATGAGCCAGAGGGCACAGATTCATATCTCACAGTTAAAAAGCCTGTACTTTTAATGCACTAACAAGATATGCTGCCACCATTGGGCTCCATGCATGAAACCTGAGACAGTGATGGCAGTCCTCTCTCACAGTGAGAGTGCACTTGGAGAATCCCTCGCGGTTTAGGCCTAGCACCATAAATGTAGGGCTTAGGTCAATGCGTGCAATTGGAATTAGTGTGTCGCATGACCAAACTTAAAAAAAACTGAATCAGAGCTATGCAATTCGGGTACACAGGGCAGGGGACACAACTGTACATCATCCAGGGGACAGTCTTGTCCCAATACCATGAGCAAACTTAGAAAGTATGTGAAACACAAGATAGAAAATTGGGAATACAGACAGACAAAGAGCGAAACGTGGGGGAAGGAGAGCAACATTAATTGAATGTTGTCTATTAACTAGGCATACGTGCTGTTACCTATCAATGCCCTCTTACTTATTAGAAAACAACCGCAAGGTCATTGGTGGACAAGCCTGGATTTTTCAGCACCTTACCTCGGTACAAACATCAAAGTGGAATGTCTGTTTTAAAAAGAGCTTTGACTGCATAAATAAAGCAATGTGCCATTACATCTTAACATAGGGTTCTTAGCAATGGGACTACAGTTCAACTTGGTTCTGCTAGATCATATAGGCAGAGTGCTCCTCACAAGGGAGGCTGTAGAAATATGTGTTACAAAAGTGTTAAGGCACCAATAAGGCTACTGGTGGAAAACAAAGTCCACAATTTTGTATTTGGTATTTAAATCTTCCCAAGTTGAATTCCACCTGGTTAATAGGCGACATCTGGCGGATTGATTATCCAGAATGCTTTCAGGCAGTACCAGCCGACATAAGTAATAGAGATGGAGAGAGCCGTGAGCAGTGGGCTACTGCTGTAAAATCTGCATTACATGCTGATATTTGGTCTCATCTAGGGCTTTAAGTCGGTCGGGTCCCTTTGGGTCTAAGACCTGGAAATAACTAAAAATTAATAATGCTGTAACAAGCACTATATTTATCCCCTTAACTTTACTGGCAAAGAATACTAATCGATTTATGAGCAATGATGTAAAAAAAAAAGTCAAGGTAATCAATGTCACCGATTTAGTTCCTGTTTACATTTCACATGTTTGACTTAATCTTGCATTCCCTGAGTGTTAGGTGTTCCCACAACGTTGTGTTTCTGTATTTTGTTTGTGTAGCATATTACTTTTCTATAATGCATACTTTGAATTGAGTAATTTCCAGGTGTTTATAACAGACCATGATTGAGAGCTCTGAAGTTGAGACTAAAGACAGTGTGAGTTCTTTACACTGACTATTACTAGGTCAGAAGGGTGTTCAGAATACATGGTCATCCTCTCTGTAGAGCGCATAGAGCAATGATCATGTATTCCAGTTGCAAATGTGATTCTGTGCACATAAATGAAAAATCTTGAAACACTGACAGTAAGTGAAAGTAAAAGAAAATACTGTGCTTATCCGTGTGTGGGTAAATGTGTGTTTGGGGCTTGTGAAGCAACCCTTGACCCTGGTTACAGGCAGGTCACTCCCCACGCCGCACAGCTCCACCTGTTGGTGCCCGTGTTCCCACTTCGCTGCTGCCGCGAGTTCGTGCCAGCCCTCTGCGTCTGCTCTCTTCCCCAGCTGTCTGTCTGCCGCCTCCTCACATTTCACTTTCACAGTTTTTTCACCTTAGTTCTTTATTGCTGATTGCTCCCTTTCTCCTGATTGTTCACCTTTAAGTTCCTTTACTTACTTAGTGCTTACTGCTCCTTATTCTCCTGATTTCGGCATCTCTGCCACTTCCTCTTCCCGCTGCTGCGTCCCCGCCTCACTCGCTCGTCCATTCGCCTCCCGCACCCTCCTCCCAGCTGCTCCTCCCTCCCACCTCCCCTTCTTTTTTTTTTTTTTTTTAATAAATCTTTTTATTTAACAGACTCGACAACATGGCATAGTATCCAACAGTCAATACAGAGGGTATCGCATGGTTCAATATACATAGTAATACAGTAAGCATACGGTGTGGAATTCACGGGGATGGGGAGACATCATCATCATGTGTGCGGGGAGGGGTACAGAGGTTCCCACGATACAAGTTCCAAGAGGACCATATCTTAGACCATTTACGGGGACAGCCCCGAGCCATGTACACAAACTTCTCTCTTTGCATGCACCAGTCAAGATCTTTTTTCCAGTTTGTAATGGTGGGTGCATGTGGGGCCCCCCATAGCTGCGCAATGTTTCTTTTAGCTATCATACAGCCGAGTGTGACCCATTGTGTGGCATAGGTAGTGAGATCTGTTGGTTCCCAAATGTTTAGGAGGCATCTGGGCGCTTCCTGCTGGATCTCAACCCCCAGTACTTCGCTCATAATTACATGTGTAGTACGCCAGAATTCCTGGATTGGCCCACAATGCCATATAGTGTGCATGAAGGTGCCCTGGTGAGAGCATCCCCTTTTGCAGAACCCGTCCGTCTGATCACCCATTTGCACCAGTTGGGGACCCGTTATGTATGTTCTGTGTAGGATATTCAGCTGCACCAGCCGGAGTCGCGCTGATATTGCAACCTCTTTGGGGGAGGAGACCGCTGCCTGCCAGCTTTCATCATCTAGTTCAATGCCATCTCTTGTCCACTTCTCCCGGAGCAGAACCAGGAGATCTCTCATGTTATTGATTAGTTTCCTATAGGTTAAAGATATTGCCCTGTCGGGGAGATATCCATCCAGCAGTCTATGTTCCAATAGCGAGCTATCAGGTGGGGAGCCATCCCTAGGCAGTACGGATTGTAATGCGTGGCGGATCTGGAGATATCTAAAACGCTCAGAATCCGCCAGTGCGTATTGTTTTTGGTGAGGGCTAAACGGTTTTACCCCCCCTGCCTCCCATAGGTCTCCAATAGTGGAGAGTCCGATCAGGTCTCATTTGTCGAAACCTTTGGAGGTATCCAGGTCGCCTAGTTTTTGGGAGTCCCATAGTGGGGTGGCAAGAGTCAGTCTATCATGCCAGCCCAAGGATTGGGTTGCGGCATGCCATATCTTGACTGTGTGTTTAGTGGGCCCGGTCAGTGGATGCCTGTCAGGTTTGGAGTAGAGTGCTTGGGTGTAGGCCCCGCCAGGAAGGATCCAGCGGTCCATGCGGAATCCCGGATCATCAGGGCGACCATATGTGCCGTGATTTATAGCTGTGAGGTGCACCGCCCAGTAGTACTTCCGTATGTCCGGCAGTCCGATTCCACCGTCATACCAGCTGAGTGTGAGTTTTGGTAGGGCAATGCGTGGTCTCCCACCCCACAGAAGGTCTCTCTGGAGCCCTTCAATTTCTTTAAAATAGGAGTTAGGGATGGAATCAGCCGAATTTTGTAAGGAGGAAACGGGGCAGGGACATCATTTTAAAGAGGGCTGCCTTACCTAATAGGGATATCGGGGTTAGTTTCCTGGTAACGATGTCGCTCTTGAGCCTCTGCAGGGGGGGGGACCAGGTTGCGGGCATATCTGATCACTGGGTCAAGAGAGATAAATATACCAAGGTATTTACAGCTGTCAGTAGCTATTGAGATGGGGCCGTCTCGGGGCAATTGGGGAGAGTTCCCGCGGAGAACATATATGAGTGATTTTTGCCAATTAACTCGAAATCCGGAATATCTCCCAAAGACGTCTAAGATGTCGAATACCACAATCAAGGACCTCTTAGGTGAGGTAAGATAAAGAAGGATGTCATCTGCGTAGAGGGAGATACGGTCTTCCCAGTCTACCGACCACCGCATCCCTTGGACCACCTCCCCTTCTTAATGGCGGCTGCTGCGCGGTGAAGAGAGCGACCCTTGACCCTGGTTACAGGCAGGTCGCTCCCCACGCCGCACAGCTCCACCTGTTGGTGCCCGTGTTCCCGCCTCGCTGCTGCTGCATGTTCGCGCCAGTCATCTGCCTCTGCTCTCTTTCCCAGCTGCCTGTCTGCCGCCTCCTCACATTTCACTTTCACTGTTTTTTCACCTTAGTTCTTTATTGCTGATTGCTCCCTTTCTCCTGATTGTTTACCTTTAAGTTCCTTTATTTACTTAGTGCTTACTGCTCCTTATTCTCCTGATTTCGGCATCTCTGCCACTTCCCCTTCCCGCTGCTGCGTCCCCGCCTCACTCGCTCGTCCATTCGCCTCCCGCACCCTCCTCCCAGCTGCTCCTCCCTTACCACCTCCCCTTCTTTTTTTTTTTTAATAAATCTTTTTATTTAACAGACTCGACAACATGGCATAGTATCCAACAGTCAATACAGAGGGTATCGCATGGTTCAATATACATAGTAATACAGTAAGCATACGGTGTGGAATTCACGGGGATGGGGAGACATCATCATCATGTGTGCGGGGAGGGGTACAGAGGTTCCCACGATACAAGTTCCAAGAGGACCATATCTTAGACCATTTACGGGGACAGCCCCGAGCCATGTACACAAACTTCTCTCTTTGCATGCACCAGTCAAGATCTTTTTTCCAGTTTGTAATGGTGGGTGCATGTGGGGCCCCCCATAGCTGCGCAATGTTTCTTTTAGCTATCATACAGCCGAGTGTGACCCATTGTGTGGCATAGGTAGTGAGATCTGTTGGTTCCCAAATGTTTAGGAGGCATCTGGGCGCTTCCTGCTGGATCTCAACCCCCAGTACTTCGCTCATAATTACATGTGTAGTACGCCAGAATTCCTGGATTGGCCCACAATGCCATATAGTGTGCATGAAGGTGCCCTGGTGAGAGCATCCCCTTTTGCAGAACCCGTCCGTCTGATCACCCATTTGCACCAGTTGGGGACCCGTTATGTATGTTCTGTGTAGGATATTCAGCTGCACCAGCCGGAGTCGCGCTGATATTGCAACCTCTTTGGGGGAGGAGACCGCTGCCTGCCAGCTTTCGTCATCTAGTTCAATGCCATCTCTTGTCCACTTCTCCCGGAGCAGAACCAGGAGATCGCTCATGTTATTGATTAGTTTCCTATAGGTTAAAGATATTGCCCTGTCGGGGAGATATCCATCCAGCAGTCTATGTTCCAATGGCGAGCTATCAGGTGGGGAGCCATCCCGAGGCAGTACGGATTGTAATGCGTGGCGGATCTGGAGATATCTAAAACGCTCAGAATCCGCCAGTGCGTATTGTTTTTGGAGAGGGCTAAACGGTTTTACCCCCCCTGCCTCCCATAGGTCTCCAATAGTGGAGAGTCCGATCAGGTCTCATTTGTCGAAACCTTTGGAGGTATCCAGGTCCCCTAGTTTTTGGGAGTCCCATAGTGGGGTGGCAAGAGTCAGTCTATCATGCCAGCCCAAGGATTGGGTTGCGGCATGCCATATCTTGACTGTGTGTTTAGTGGGCCCGGTCAGTGGATGCCTGTCAGGTTTGGAGTAGAGTGCTTGGGTGTAGGCCCCGCCAGGAAGGATCCAGCGGTCCATGCGGAATCCCGGATCATCAGGGCGACCATATGTGCAGTGATTTATAGCTGTGAGGTGCGCCGCCCAGTAGTACTTCCGTATGTCCGGCAGTCCGATTCCACCGTCATACCAGCTGAGTGTGAGTTTTGGTAGGGCAATGCGTGGTCTCCCACCCCACAGAAGGTCTCTCTGGAGCCCTTCAATTTCTTTAAAATAGGAGTTAGGGATGGAATCAGCCGAATTTTGTAAGGAGGAAACGGGGCAGGGACATCATTTTAAAGAGGACTGCCTTACCTAATAGGGATATCGGGGTTAGTTTCCTGGTAACGATGTCGCTCTTGAGCCTCTGCAGGGGGGGGGGGGACCAGGTTGCGGGCATATCTGATCACTGGGTCAAGAGAGATAAATATACCAAGGTATTTACAGCTGTCAGTAGCTATTGAGATGGGGCCGTCTCGGGGCAATTGGGGAGAGTTCCCGCGGAGAACATATATGAGTGATTTTTGCCAATTAACTCGAAATCCGGAATATCTCCCAAAGACGTCTAAGATGTCGAATACCACAATCAAGGACCTCTTAGGTGAGGTAAGATAAAGAAGGATGTCATCTGCGTAGAGGGAGATACGGTCTTCCCAGTCTACCGACCACCGCATCCCTTGGACCACCTCCCCTTCTTAATGGCGGCTGCTGCGCGGTGAAGAGAGCGACCCTTGACCCTGGTTACAGGCAGGTCGCTCCCCACGCCGCACAGCTCCACCTGTTGGTGCCCGTGTTCCCGCCTCGCTGCTGCTGCATGTTCGCGCCAGTCATCTGCCTCTGCTCTCTTTCCCAGCTGCCTGTCTGCCGCCTCCTCACATTTCACTTTCACTGTTTTTTCACCTTAGTTCTTTATTGCTGATTGCTCCCTTTCTCCTGATTGTTTACCTTTAAGTTCCTTTATTTACTTAGTGCTTACTGCTCCTTTTTCTGCTGATTTCGGCATCACTGCCACTTCCCGCAGCTGCGTCCCCAGCGGACCCGCCCCCCCCGCTTGCCAATTCGGCCCCCAAGACCTAGATGAACCCTGCATCGGCGCCCGACATTGCCATAGCCATCCCGGATGGCTACAAAATCACCCGCAGGGATCGCACCAACAAACCGGGAGGAGGAGTCGCCAGTGTCCAGAAGAATACCCTCAGGACCTCGACCAGCTCTGAAGACACCCTCAGCACCGCCAAACACCTGCATTTCCAGATCCCCATCGATCCCAACACCACCCTTAGAAGAACCCTCATCTACAGACCCCCTGGACCTCAGCCACAGTTCAGCGACTCCATCACAGATGCCGTCAGCTCGCACGCCCTGACCTCCACAGACTACATCCTCCTCGGAGACGTGAACTTCCACCTCAAGAACGCCAACATCAGCTACTCAAACACCCTGCTCGACAACCTCTCCAACCTCTGACTCAAACAGCTCGTCACGACAGCCACCCACTCCGCCGGACACACGCTTGACCCCATCTTTTCCGCCAGCAACCATGTCACCTTCAGCCACACCATCGAACTCCACTGCACCGACCACCGATGCATCCACTTCTCCTTCGAGAAACACACCATGCACAACCACCCACAACGAATCCCCCACCATAGCTGGAAAAAGATCACAGAAGACCAGATAATCACCACCCTCGCCCGAGACCCACCAACCGACCCCACCGACACTGACTCAGCCGCCTGCAACTTCAGGCAATGGATTGACGACTGCACCAACACTCTTGCTCCGATCAAGAAACCCTCAAACAGACACACCGACAGAAGGGCCAGCTGGTTCACCACCGACCTCCAGGCATCCAAGCAGACCTGCCGGAGACTTGAGAAGAAGTGGCGCCACGAACAGACACCGGACATCCACACTGCCCTCAAGAATGCCAGCCGCAAGCACCACCAACTCATTCAAGCCACCAAAAAGACCTCCTTCAAAGAACGCATCAACAACAACACACACAACAGCAAAGAGCTCTTCAACATCGTGAAGGAACTCGCCAACCCCAGCTCCAACGACATCCCGCCATTGCAAGACCTCTGCGACTCACTAGCCAACTTCTTTCTCTGCAAGATCACAGACATCCACGACAGCTCCAACACCCAGACCTCCCCCCGACAGCCTCCGACAACTCAAACTCACCGCCCCCCAGCCACACAGGCCTCCTGCTCTCCTGGAGCCACTTCAACGACAACGACACCATCAAAATCATGAAGACCATCCGCTCCGGCTCGCCCTGCGCCCATCACATCTTCAACAAAGCTAGCTCCACCATCGCACCCCAACTCCGGAAATTCCTCAACAGCTCCTTTGAGACCACCACCTTCCCGGAGAGCTGGAAACACGCTGAGATCAACACCCTACTCAAGAAACCCAAGGCAGAACCGAAGAACCTCAAGAACTTCCAGCCCATCTCCCAGCTCCCGTTCCCGGCAAATGTCATTGAGAAGATTGTCAACAGGCAACTGACCCACTTCCTCGAGGAGAACCAACACCCTGGACTTGTCCCAATCTGGATTCCGAAGCAACCACTGCACCGAAACCGCCCTCATCGCCGCCACTGACGACATCCGGACTCTGCTGGACAATGGAGAAACCGTGGCCCTCATCCTCCTGGACCTCTCAGCCGCCTTTGACACCGTCTGCCACCACACCCTACGCACACGCCTCCACGACGTGGGGATCCGCGGCAAAGCCCTGGACTGGATCACCTCCTTCCTCACTGACAGAACCCAGAGAGTCCGCCTCCCTCCATTCCGATCCGATGCCACCAAGATCACCTGCGGCGTACCCCAAGGATCATCCCTCAGCCCGACCCTCTTCAACGTCTACATGGCACCGCTCATCGACATCGCTCGATCGCACGACCTCAACATCGTCTCATACGCTGACGACACCCAGTTGATCCTCTCAATCACCAAGGACCCCGCCACCGCCAAAACCAACCTTCACGAAGGAATGAAAGCCGTCGCCGAATGGATGAAGAACATTCGCCTGAAACTGAACTCAGACCTCGGCTCCACCCCATCTGCCTGGGACGACTCCTGGTGGCCGACTGCGCTGGGAGCTGCACCGACACTCACCGACCACGCACGCAACCTGGGATTCATCCTGGACTCATCACTATCTATGAACCAGCAAGTCAACGCCGTCTCCTCCTCCTGCGTCAACACCCTCCGCATACTTCGCAAGATCTACAGATGGATCCCCACCGGAACCAGAAGGACGGTCAACCAGGCCCTCGTCAGCAGCAGGCTGGACTACGCAACGCCCTCTATGCGGGAACCACAGCCAAACTCCAGAAAAGACTTCAACGCATACAGAACGCCTCCGCATGCCTCATCCTCAACATCCCCCGCCACAGCCACATCACTGCCCACCTGAGAGACCTGCACTGGCTCCCCGTCAACAAGAGGATCACCTTTAAGCTCCTCACCCACGCTCACAAAGCACTTCACAACGCCGGACCAGCATACTTCAACAAACGACTCATCTTCTACACCCCGAACCGCCAGCTTCGCTCCGCTGACCTCGCCCTCGCCACCGCTCCACGCATCCACCGAACAACCACCAGCAGCAGATCATTCTCCCACCGAACCGCCAAGACATGGAACACCCTCCCCATCCGCCTGCGAGAGACCCAGGACCTGCTGACCTTCAGAAGACTTCTCAAGACCTGGCTGTTCGAGCAGTAGCAGCATTCCCCCCCCTCTCCCCTCCAGTGGCTTGAGAACCTCACAGGTGAGTAGTGCGCTCTATAAATGGATTGATTGATTGGTTGATTGAAGTGAAGGAGATGCTAGGACTTGCATTCAGGAAAGAGTGAAAAAGGAAAAAGATGAGGGGTAAGATATGTAGATGGATGAGATTTGGAGAGGGAAAAGGGAGTACATGTCTAACACTGAGTGTACATAACAGGAGTGATTGAGATAGCCTGAAGTTCACTACCCCTCCAACCCAAAAAAGGTGTTCTGTTCCATAGACGTAAAGTGCTCCAATGTCACTGTGAGTCTGGACCTGTGTGGTCATCAGAGGTGATTCCTAGTAGGAGCAAAAGCCCTCACTCAACAATGGTAGCATGCTTTATCATCTGGCAGATCTTTTTGTATCGCCTTTCAGTCAGGTGTGTGCAGATCGGTATCCTCTTTATAGAGTAAATCCAAAAGAATTTCAAACAGAATGTAGATAGGTCTGAAGTTTAAAATTAACTAAAGGTCCCCTCCATATCTATTTTATTCATGGTACCTCTGTTAATGAATAAAAACAATAAATGGATCATAGGAAAAAATATGGCTCATAAATCCCTTCAATTGGTCAACATGTTTCACGCCTAATTTGTCAATAGCTGGATCAAAGACATTTTATCAGGACCTCTGGATAACCTAATCTACTCTGGTAGGCAGGAAAATATTATTATGTGTTGTGTCATCCTACCTATTACACTATATTATGTTTGACAAACTTTAGTATATATGACTCACAACCTTAATTTGGGTGTGTTTCTTTAGATCGCATAGATAACCTGTAAAGAAAAAACAGACAAATACAAACATTGATAAGACATACCAACGTATAACACACACACTGGTCATGTCTCATGCATTTCACATTCTACGGGCACACATTTGCCTATTGACCTCATTCTTGAACAGTTGCCTCAAAGGATGAATCAAAGACATCACCAAAAATTGTAACAAGACCAATTGTCTTGCACTATTGTCTGTGAATTTGTACTGATATTTATTTTATTTTCCCATGACTGCAAAGGTAGTGATTAGGGTGATAGGTATACTCTCCATTTATCTTTATGTGTCCAAAAACCTTTCGTGCATGATTTAGATATTGTTGTTCATAATTCTATACCATCAATATCAGTGCTTATAAAGAATTCAATTGGTTCAATATATATCACTAAAATGTTATTTGTAATGTTAACTATTTCATATTAAGTTAAACAATCTTACCCTAATCATCAAATAGATAGGCCCCTTGGGAAAGGCGGGATCCTAGACTGCCTGCTTGTCATGTGAGAAAATGTAGCCACAAAAGGTAAAATAAAAAACCAGTAAATATTGTATTTGTTCGCCCCAATCCACTGGTGAGGTGGAGAGCACTCACTTGACTTTCCAGTAGTTTTTGGCATTAGCCTACCTGCCTACCACTATCCTGGATGCGGATTCTCTCGTCTCGCGTCCTGGGATTTAATCCCTTGCTGCATTACTTGATTGTGCATGGAGGATGCCGTAATGCGCAACATGCAGTCTCATACGGCATGACTAGTTTTAAAAAAAAATGCTTGAACTGGTGCCATCTTGGGTAGGATTTTTGCATATTATTTAAATGGAGCATTGGGATTACGTTTACGCTCCATAAGAGTGAGGCTAAACTTATTTAGAGAATTTTGTTTTATATATATATATGGTCTGTTCACTATGTTGATTATGTGACGTCACTGGTAGGCGGTGGTACTTAGGGAATACAGAAATGCATTGTATATGATGTGATCAAGGTAAGGGCTGTTACCGAAAAGCGTTATGACAACTTGAGTGAAAAAATAAAGAATTGCGTACCGAAAAGTGGAGTTCGTGCCCCTCTATTTTGCGTTCGTATTGAGGAGGAAGCAAAGGACTGGTGCCGGTTGGTGTTCTGGATACATATATGTGTGTGTGTGTGTGTGTGTATATATATCTATTACATTGGTGAGATGCTTAAGGAGCCTTATCTAGGATGGATGGGAGATTCTTAGCTATGTGCCCATACTTTTTCCTCACAGGTATATAGGGAGTTGTATCCTTCCAGGAGTCATTACAGTAAGTGTAGGTTTATGTAATAAGGACCTGAACGGGGCGGACCGGAAGTGGGAAAAGGACGTGCCAAGACCGCCCTTACCGGAAGTAAGCAGCGGTCTAGCGGATCGAGCCAGGAAGGAGGGGCCAGTGACGAATACGGAAGAGAAGAGCCCAAATACGACGAGAGGAGGGAAGACGGCGTGAGATAGCATCGGAGGAGAGGAAGAGCAGGAATTGAGTACGGAGCGGAGCGAGGAGGCGAACGACAGCAATAGAGAAGGAGAGGAGCGGGAATCGAGAGCGGAGCGGAGAGAGGCGGCAGAGAGCAACGGCGGAGGAGAAGAGCGGGAGACGCGTACGGAGCAGAGCGAGGAGCGGGCGGAGGAGGCACGAAGGGACCAGCACAGCGGGATGCCAGAAGGGTACTGTGCACAGTGATCATACCCGGCGGGCTAGAGAAGGGAGAAGATGCCCCGGGTCCTGATGCCATGGCCCTGGAAAGGGGTTGTGGCCTGAGGCGAGTACCTCTTCAGGGATTGTTCTGATGGGGATGGTGGGGAGGTCTGGGGAGGTAGGGTACACGGGTGTGTTGTGTGTGCAAATTCCCAACACCCACCTTACCCCTGACACACATAAGGCCAAAACACTGACCCCATTCTCTCTTGTTTTTATTTCCCTACCCGATGGCATCAAAAGCGAAAGCGAGGGCGAAAACCAGAAGACCCTGACAGCCCAGCTCTGACCCAAGGAGAGGACTTCTCTTTCCTTTTTTTGTTTTTTTATTATTTTTCTCTGCCTTTGCATTTAAAACAACCTGACTGAACTCTGGCCTATAGCTTCCATATGAGAACTCTGGACCATACTACTATTATATGTGTATAATAAAGACCGATTACTCCACTTCCTTACTGTTGAGAACCTGCGTGGAAAGCGATGCTCACCCGATGCTGACTAACATTTGTGTGTTCAGGCCATTGCTCTGCCAGGCCCTTAGAAGAGGTGACTGTGGTTGTAATGGAAACCGCCCCTGAGTCCAGCTTGCTGATCTGTATACTTATGTCTCGGACACCATATTGTTTCATGCTCCCTGATACCAGCTATCAGTTCTGGAATGTTGACAGTTGACAGCATGTAACTGACGGAGCGGCTGTAGCTCCGAGTTCCGTGCCACAGCGGAGCCTGGGTTGGTGTTATTTCAATAAAGAAGATCTTCACACAAATATTGTACAGGTTTTTATTCCGTACAATTTTGGCGACGAGCTCCAACACAAGAACCCATGACAAAACGAACTGTGTCACCTTCATCGCACTGAGGCATTGCGGATGCACGCCGAGATACTTATACATAATTCTGGATCAGCATCTCGTAGTTCATAAAACGGATGAAGAGCACAAGTTCTCAGAGTTTGAATTGCCTCTGTTTCCAATTCAACAGCAAGTCACTCAGTGCGTGCTAACGCTTTCTCTCCGCACTGGGTTAATTATACAGATCTACACCAGGAGCACACTGCAATACTTCAAGACAGCAATCCTTATCTCCACATTGGCACTCAAGTGACCTGCGTATAGTCAACAGCGTTTTGTAATGGAACACTTGAGACACTAACTGTCAAACCAGGGGACAGACAACCTCAAGCACCGGTGTGGAATGAGGTAAAAGGCAAAGTGATTCTTTGATGGATGACACCAGCATTATTCTCCTTCTCTTTACTACCTGTGGTGATTTCTCAATACATAGACTGTTTCTGCACAACAATATCATGTAAAGGATGTAGTGACAGTTTAACTGCCGAGCAACGGATTCGCCCAACTGTCAGCTGCTCACACGAGCGAGCATGTTATCAGTCAGCTGAAGCACTGCACCAAGTTGCCTGGTTATGACGCACGATCGTCTACGTCATCGGTCGCCATCTTAGCTTTCTACAAGGTCGGCGTTTCAGTTCTTACATGTGACGCGTTACGCAGCCTGTGTGACGCCATCTTTTAACACGGACCTCAACTCATCGGAATCTCCTCACACGGAACGAAACTCACATTGTCATTACCACATATGAAGGGCATTTCTGGATTCATAACGCTGGATAGAGGTACTTTCACCGGAGCTCACTTACGTATATGAGCACAAAAGTCCTTCTTCGCACACATGCGTGTTGTTTGCCTCGCTTCTACCTTCACCTTCAGAATTTAGATTTGTGTGTCCTCATTCACGCTGATGGGCACAGCATAAATTATGTCAACGAGCAGCTCCTATGTACACAACTTTGCTTCTAGCACACTAATTGATTATCTATCCTTGTGCCAAGTGCCTGTTAGAGCAAGGTAGCTTGCCATTCTCTCTTCACACCTTTCCCCTTACTACTCATTACTGCACACTCCATCCATTTGTTTGGCACGTCCTTTTCCTCCTCTGGTATGGCATCTGGGTATTTGTGGAACCTGTCTCCTCCCTAGACATTCCTACCTGCGGGGATGAGACTGTACTAAAATGGGAGGAATGGAGGAAGTATTTAAAAAACTATCAACGTTTGATGACGATGAAGTCTTAACAGCTGAAAAAAATACAAAATGTTGTTGCATTGTTTGGGTGCTGGAGGTATCAAAGTATATTACAGCATAAATAAGAAAGTCAGATGGGAGGGGGACGGTGATATATTTGCTAATGCTATCGATGACCTAAATGCTTACTATAAGCCCACTCTCTGTGTAGGTGTGGATAGATATAAGTTTTCCACAGGAAACAGGGCAAAGAGGAGTCGATTGATGAATATGTATCAGCATTAAAAAATCTAGATAAATTGTTGTTTTGGGAATTTGTATGACGAATTCATCAGGGACCAGATTGTCATGCAGGGTTCTAACACTAACATCCAAGACAGTCTGTGGGCCAAGGGTTGAATCCCCTCTACAAACCATTATAGACATTGCGAGGTGGGCTGAACTCACTGGTCGCTGCGCCGAAGCCATTCTCTCTGAGGGCAAAGAAAAGAATGAGGATGGTACTGTGACCAGGGTGGATGAATCCAAATCTGTGTCCAAACAGAACAGGGACAATATTGGTTACAAACCTGCTGCCAGCAGAATGCAAACCAGCATCAAGAGACGTTGCTACAGGTGTGGTTGCTCATCCCATATGGCTGATGATAAGAAGTGTCCTGCTAGAAGTGTTAAATGCTCCTTTTGTGGTATCATAGGGCACTTTCAAAAAGTATGCCATAGTAAAATTGCAGGTTCAGTTAAACTGGTCGAGGTGGATCAGGAAGCAAACCTTAACATGTCTGACGACGATGAGGTGAACATGTTTGTCTTCAACATTGAAGACAAGTGTGTTTTACAAGTTGATGATACCGACACCACCAAAACCAAGAAACCTGTATGCGACATGACCATTCGGGGAGTTGACATAAGCATAGTTGCAGACTCTGGTTCCCCCTAAACCATTGTCAACAGCAAAGTGTGGGAGGAAAGATTTGTGCCACAGTTAGGGAAACAGTTGGAAAGAGCTGACATCACCATCAAAACATTCACAGGGGATCTCATAGAGGTATGTGGTTTTAGAAAACTAAAATTTGCCTTCAAAGGGAGAGAGTCCTCAGGTAAACTATACGTTTCGTCTGTGGGATGGATGGACCAAGGCAGCCAGAGAATTATACTTGATCCCTGTAAGTCCGATGCAGTCTTGGTCATCCAAAACGATGAGGAATACAGCAAGGGTCTATTAAACAAGTTCCCCAGAGTCTTCTCTCGTAGGATTAGTACCCTGAATGGGTACAAGAACAGAATACATTTTAAGTCTAATGCCACCCCAGTTGTGCACAAAGTAAGAAATGTACCATTTGCAGCAAAAGATGACGTGAATACCCAACTGGATAAACTTCTTCAAGATGGTATCATTGAGCATGTAGAAGCCTCAGAGTGGGTTGCCTCATTGGTCGAGGCTAAGCGGCCAAATGGAAACCTGAGACTATGCGTAGACTTACGTGACCTCAATGATAACATTGTAATTGAGCAATTCCCTCTCCCTAGAATTAACGAGCTGTTGGCAAGGACTAAAGGGGTAACATGGTTTTCCACCATACAGCTGAAATCCGCTTACCACCAGGTTCCCCTGCATCACGAAAGCAAGAACCTAACCACATTCATAACCCCATTTGGGTGCTATTGTTTCACCAGAGTAACTTTTGGGTTAGCATCTGCTGTCGCAATGTTTCAGAGTTTGATGCACCATATCTTCATGGGGGTCACAGGCATTTTAATGTTCCAGGCTGACATCCTTGTGATGGGAAGAACAAGGGAGGAGCATGACGTGAAAGTGAACCAGGTCATCGGAATCCTTGATGCCAAAGGTTTAACGGGAGAGCATAACAAATTTGTTTGCACGAAAGTAAACTACCTGCGACATGAGATTACAGGGGATGGCATCAGACGAAAGAAGGAACTGCTAGATGCCATACTAAGTTCACAACGAGGAAGAGTTACTTTCTTTTCTTGGCCAGGTCGAATTTTATTCGAAATTTATTAAGAAATTCTCATGTAAAACTTATGAGTTAAGGCAATCGTGCAAGCTTAAAAACAAGTTTGTGCGGAATGATACATGTCAAGACGCATTCGGCACCTTAAAGAAAGAAATGTGTTCCGCTTTACCTTTGTAAGGCTTTGACCCCATGCTAGAAAAGATCATCACCACGGAAGCCAAAGGGGCAGAGTGTACTACTGCTTTTGCTGCCCGCACTTTGACCCCTACAGAAGAAAAATACTCCGTCATAGAGCGGGAGGCACTAGCATGCGTTTGGGGGCTCGAACATTTCCAATAATTTGTCTGGGGAAATAAAGTTACCCTACGCAGCGACCACAAACCGCTGACTACGGTGTTCACTACGAGAGGCCTCTATGCAGCTTCCCCTATTCGATTTCAATTATGTGGTCCAGTATGTACCCGGAGTCAAAAATGTAGTGGCAGACTTCCTGAGCCGCATGCCTGTTGGTGTTTCAGATCATGATAACCATGATGATGTAGAAGAGTTATGCATTGCAAATATACATGAAGAGTTACACAGGTTATTGTTGGATGAATGGATGCAAGAGCAAGCCAAAGACTCTGTTGTGAGCGAGGTGTTAAATATGCTGTCCAAGGGTTGGACCAGTAAAAGTAAAATGACAGATGCTCCACGCCCTTTTTGGGAAGTCAAACATGAACTGTCACAATAAAATGGGTTACTGTTGAGAGGTGGTAGAGTTGTCCCTCCCTGCAATCTTAGAAAGAAAATACTCGAGATTTGCAATGAAGGGCATTTGGGCATTGGGAAGACTAAGAGCAGAGTCAAAAACTGGTACAGGTGGCTGAGCATAAGTATAGCTGTTGAAAGAGTAATCAGAGACTGCATCTTATGCCTCAATTCCGACATAAGCCAAGTCACTTTCAGACCTCTATTACATCCCATCACATGCCCACTATGTATTGGGAAAGAATTGGGGTGGACATTATGGGACCCATACTTGAACAAGGTGAGCAAGTGTACACAATAGTCCTCACTGACCATTTCTCTAAGTGGCCAGAGATAAAGTTTGTCACCAAGCCAGACGCCCACAGTGTCGTCAGTTTCCTTCATGACGTGTTCACCCATGAAGGCCTATCCAAGCTCAGAATTAGCGATAATGGACCCCAATTTACTTCAGACGTGTTCAAGGCCTGCCTTGACAGAAACAAGATAATTCATAAAACCACCTCAGTCTACCATCCCGCGGGCAACTGTGCCGTTAAACGCTTCAATAGGGTCATCAAAGGTATTATCAAATTGGCCAACAATAACAAGCTGGTGTGGAGACAGGAAATACTTAAAACACTCTGGGCTTATCACATCACACTGTGCAGCTGTACTGGCCACCGCCCCTTTGAGTTCACGAGAGGTAGAACTCCCTTGTCTAAGGACAATGTAGGTTGGTTGATGGCTGCAAAAAGAGTTAATTGGTCAGCTGACCAAGTGAGGAGTAAGCTGGCGGAGGCACAATCCAGTTGCAAGGACCAGTATGGCAAGAAACATGGGTGCAGACCTGTTAAGGTAAACATTGGGGTCATGGTCAGAGTTAAGAGGAGTGGGCACACAAGCAAGGGGGCGAACAAATTCTTGCAGCCCTTATCCGTTTGCAAGGTGTTTTGCAACTGAGCACTACTTGGTGATGACAAGGTGTGGCATTTCTCTGCACTCTACTTATACAAACCTACACCCGGTGAATTTTGATAGCTCTAATC